>NC_138170.1:21134198-21665235 GCF_964165515.1 Mesoplodon bidens | reverse complement strand
CCCTGTTAGAAATGCCATCAATACACAATAGGCTAGAAGGTGATTCCTGCACTGAAAAATAGAGTAAGAAAAGAGAGAGAGGAATCCGAGTAGGGTGCACATTTTTGACCTGAAAAACTACGAGGATTGGGTCTGCACTTAAGATGGGGAGAACATGAAACAGATGGGGGGTTTGCTTAATAATTTTGTTTGCTCAGTCATTATAAAATACTAAAAGTAGTAAGTTTTCAGGGAATCACCATTTAGTCAAATATATTTAGCAATAATAGTCTACTAAACTTAACCTCATTTTAATGTTTAAGGTCTTTCAAAATTTCCTGATTTTTAATGTTAATGTGGTATTGTCCTGATCCTATGACACACCATGAGGATTATAATTTTAATAATAAATCGTTGACTTTAGCTAGTAAGAGTTTTCCATTAAAGAAATTATTGTAGAATATGTTTTTAATGACTTTTTTTTGAGCTCCTCAATTTGGATTCTGAATAAACAGGCATCTGTTATGTATCAGTGACCCATGTTTGTGAATGATTAATGCTCTTAAAAAGTAAACATCTTTGGTTTGGGAAAGTTAAATAAGCCTTTTAAATACTCAGGCTATATAGTTCTCTAGGAAATATAAAATTTAGATAACAGAGGAGGTCTTGTCTGTGACATTTTTCACCTATAACTTACGGTTCTGTAGTGTGTTAATAATATATATCATTATTAACCTCGGTTGTATATCCACGTATTTACCAGCTGAAATAAAACCAATTTCCAATACCCTTCTTCTTTTCAACCAAAGTGATTCTCTGGATGAGAAACCTCCAGCTTGAATATCACTCCCCATGAGATTCCTCAGGGCACTGGTGGCTCATTGAGGGGCTCTGTCATAGCGGTTGGTTTATATCTCAATTATAAGCATCATCACATTGTATTTATGTGCTCGCATGTCTGTCCCCTTGGTGCTATCAGGTGCTCCTGACAGCAGAAGGTCATGATCTGTCCATTTCGTAGCCCTCAGAGTCTACCTGGTTCCTGGAGTATGAAAGATGTCCAGTAGATGTTCAATGAATGAAGACATCCATGAATGAGTAAATGCTTCCATACACTGTAACATACATAAAGGTTGTATTTGAACTCTCTCCTTGAGAAGTTAAAACAATGACAAGCCAAAGGCAGCTTCTCCCCTGTGCTTCACTGAAGCAGAATCACAGACTTGGGGGGCCACCTTCGGTATTCCTCCATGGCTTGCTAAGGAGCCAGAGAAACTCAAGAGGGAACAAGGCAAAGCCACCAGATCCCAAGAGCAAAAATGAGCAAACTCGTGGTCCCTTCTCAGAATCCCTTTTGGCTACAGGAGTCAAAGTTTCCTTGCTTAGCTTCTACTCAGATGTGCTAATTCTATGACATAATATGCTTAATTTTTCAGAGACTAGATCCAAACTAATACACACACAAATGGGTTATATCCCTTTCTGGGTAGCAGACTAAGGCTATAATACTGCTGCTCCCTGATGCCATAAAAGACAGCCAGTAGTGGGACAAGTAGGTCTCTCTAGACAGCATCTTGTCTTCATAGCCACACCACCCACTTTGATGTCACTCACATCCTCAGTGTTTGGAAGAGTGTCTATTTAGGGCAAGAGAAAATGCAGCTACCTAAGTATTTGCACGGGACATAGGACTAGTAAAAAAATCCCACTGGTCTAGGATTTCTCCATTGCTTTGAGGGAACCAGGGGATTCTCTAGCAGCCATAGTTAAGGGTCACTTTAGCAATTGGAAACTATGATCAAGCAGCAAATTGTTGGCAGGGGAAATCCAGACAGAAGGTAGCTTAAATTGATGGCTTCTGTGGAAGCCAAGGGAATTTGAAACAGAATTTGCCTGGGATTTTGTTTGCCCAAATCACCTTTATGAAAGAACTGTGATGCCCAAACAATGCCCATACCCCAGATCAGATTTCCAAGCTGGAATCAAGAGTTTCTAAATAAATAAGAGTTATTCCAAAGGGACAAAATGACCATCTTCCAAAAAAAGGTTTCTCAGTTTATTGTCCCAATTCGCTCTAAATGCATCATTATTCTCCACCTATCCAGGGGCTTCATTACTTGGTGTTATCAGGCACCAATCAACTTCAAAGAATCTTTTATAAGATTTCCGTGAATTTAAGCTTTATTTTTTTCCTAAGCTTTATTTAACTGTAGTTGTTTATGACCTCTTTCGCTGATACTCATTTGACATGGACAGCAACTTAACTCAGATTAAAGATGGATGAGTCCAGCTGGATATACATCTCTGTCCTGAAAAGATTCAGATGACAGTGGAGACAACCCGTCACCACCATCTCTCACCACCTCTGTCAACAACAGACCCTACTTCTTCTCTCTTCATCTAGCTTTTTCAAGTCAAAACCACAGCAGCCTGCATATGTGTACACACTGCAATGGTTCCCCACTGCCTGAAGGCTAAAACCAAAGATGCTTGACAAGCTATGCATGTAGGATTGGACTCACGCACCCCTCTCCAGCCTCACTTTTTGCTGCTGCCCCGCTATTGGCTCTACTGAGCTCTCCAGGTCTCCATGAGGCTCAGGGCTCTCTTGTCCTCCATGTGCTCCCTCTGCTTAGCAAGTTCTGTTCCAGTGCCAGCCCCCAACTTCCCAGACCCCGCCTCTTGGCTGAATCCTGCTCACTCTTCTATCAGCTAGGATGCCTTTGCTGAACACCAGGAGCCCTCACAATACCCACACCTCTCTTCAGGTGCTTCTCTGTGCCATGCAAAATCCTCACCCCTTCTCAGTACTTACTGTGCTTTGCTGTGTGGTAATTGTCAGGGACATAGCTTGTTCTCCAAGCTATTCCCAGGACCTAGTTTATTGTAAAGGCACAGTGCACATTTAATAAATAAATGAGACCACCAAAACAGCCCCCCCCAAAACAAAAAAGTCTGAGGATTTTTGTCTTTGAAAGAAGGCAGTCTTGGTGTAAAAGAAAAACTAAAACCTGATTTTGTATCACAAAGGCATGAGGTTCAACCAGCTCTGTTATCACTATGCTTGCATCCTCAGGAAATCACTTCCATTCTAGAAGATCCAGTTTGTGTATTTGTAGAATAAGGGTAATGATGCTTTTCTTATAAGGCATCTGTGATGACCAAAGGTTTTCTACTGTATGACAGAATCAGTACAGTATCTAGAACATTGCTGGTGACAGTAAAATCATTCATCATGTCCACGGATATACTGGATGAATGTTCATGGGCCGTGCAGCTGGGCAAAGCCTATGCCTCTGTCCCCTCATGACCTCATCATGGCTTTGCTGAGTCGCCACAGCTGAGCTCCAGGCTTCCTTGGCAATCATTCCCTGAACCGCCCTACAGGCACACACCGGTGTCACTGCAGAGGAAGCAGCGTGAATACCTCACATCCAAACCCACCAAATGAAAACTTCCAGTACACTCGCCAGAGGGGATTCTTTGTGGTCTGTTTATAGACGATGTTAAGTTATTAAATGTAACAAAAATGGTATGTGCTTATGGTCCAAGAAAACAATAGATCAAGGGGGAGAGGACTAGGGTAGAAGATGTAGCTTTCAGCACTGAGTCAGCGTGTGGTGCCTGTGTGCATGATTCTTCCTTCGACACCATTTTTTCTTTAACAGGTCTTGTTAAAGGAATATTAGCCATGGCTCATAAATTTTGCATCACTTTCAAAGGGTCAAGTGGATTATTTTATTTTATTTGGAAAAGGATACTTTGGGATATGAACTTTTATGGGCGACGGTAGTTATAACAACCATAAAAGTAACACCAATTGAGATCTTATTGTGTGGCAGACACTGGAATAAGAATGGTCTACATGAAGTGAGTTTGAGATTTGATTCCCCAGTGATATCTGAGAAGGGTTCAGATGTTAAAGGGAAACTATCCAATCCTACTGTTTCCATAGAGAGGAGGAAATTTTTGTTTCACTTTCCAGGAAAGACAAGTAAAGGTGGAAATGTCCCACCTTATCTCTGCCCCATCTTCCCTCCTTCCTGATGGGTAGGAGGGACTTTATGTGAACAGTGAGTTTGGAAAATGAGCTAAGCACGGTGGGCTCCTTACATCCTGCTCTGCTTGGATGCACCTGTCCACTAGTAAGTACATGTTGGCCTGTCCTTGGCTTCAGGAAGCTCGCAGGAGCAGGCTTTGCCCATGTGGGACCCTGAGCAAATGGTAAAATGACCAAGTTGGAGGAGGTGCAAATCTAAAACATATTCTTAAATCAGCTTTAGTAGGAATAAAGCTGATATTTTCATTTCTGTCTCCTGTGTCTTAATCCTTAACGGATTCCAAACCAGGAGGGAAGGTAGAATTTTTATTTGCCACTTCAAATTCCCAAACCAAAATGTTAACTGGAAAACCAAACACTGATGGAATAACCAGCTTTGCATTACCAACTGATTCCATAAGTCTGTGAGGGGGGCACACAGCACTTGTTTGAGAACGAGATGCCTAATTCAGAGCAGCCTCAAGGAAATGGGATTTGTGAAGATCTGATCCCCAGAATATATATCCTTCTTTTGAAGAGAGAGAAGGGATTGATTTGAGTCATATGGGCGTTGCCAAAGCTTTGCCTAGGAATTTAAATGCACTTTGAGTACACACACACACACACACACAAATCATTACTTCTAAAACAAACATCCTTTGGGACTTCCCTGGTGGTCCAGTGGTTAGGACTTTGCCTTCCAGTGCAAGGGGTGCAGGTTTGATCCCCGGTCAGGGAACTAGGATCCCACATGCCTCCCAGCCAAGAGGCCAAAACATAAAACAGAAGCAATATTGTAACAAATTCAATAAAGACTTTAAAAAAATGGTCCACATTAAAAAAAAATCTTAAAAAAAAAGCATACATCCTTCTTGTTGGGGAGCAAAATGTGAGTTTTTTAAACAGAATCCTACCATTCACCTTCTCACCTGAATCTCACTTCCATTTATCCTAGACCATCATCTCCTTCTGCATAACAATAAATTTTCTTACAATTTTAAAATTTAATTTTGAACTATTAGTAAAATAAAAATATTCAGGTCATCCGCATATCTCAGTGAAGTGGAGGAAAACAAATACTGTAAGAATTTTTTTTATTATACCTATTGTTAATCTTACCTGTGTCCTTTGGATACAAATGTTTGATTTGTGTGAATGACACATGGAAAACCCCCCATTATGCATTTGGGAAGGTAAGCCTGAATTAAATCTAACCCTACCCAATTAATTACTTAATTATTAAGATTAATTTTAATAATTCTAATAAAGAGATACATTGTTTAATTTGTACAAACAAGTATTTTTTAGAACCCATGCATGCAAGACTATTTTACAGGTTATTTTCACATCTACTCCTAGGAGGCAATGGTGCAGTGCCATTGCTAAATCTGGGTGCTCCAGGGCTTTTATATTCCCCTGAGTTATAAAATGAGTTTTTCTGGGATAAGATCACAAGAGTTCCAGGTAGACTGAGTCAACTAGAGCCATGCTTCCTGGCAGTAAAACACTGTACAGAATTTTCCTTTTTTCTCTGACACTATAAAAGGAAGGTTAGATTAGGTCTGAGATCACAAGGAAAATTCCTTGGGAAGTAAACTTTTCTATATGGTAGTGAAAAGTACCACTCATAGGAGTCAAAGAGAAAGCCCTCTCACCTCAAAGTCAATAAGAAATTCAAGTCCATTGACATTGTGATTGGCAAAGGGAGCTTTTGGGTGATTGACATAAATTGCTATCTTGGAAGAACTGTAAAGAAATGTCATTTCCAAAGTTAAATAGCTCGAAGCTCCGTGACCAGGGGCTGGGTGGCAGGTGGATCCCCACCACACAGCAGGGAGTTCGCCTGGCATTTAGCTCAGTTTCACTGATGCACTGAACATGAACATCTGAAAAGGGAAAAAAGACAAGGAAAGGGGCAGAGAGACTCCATTGCTTAGAAAACCAAAGCCTCACTACACTCAAACCAAGCAGAGAGACGGACGGGTCCCTTTCATACCTCGCCTTGCTTTGTATCATATTTTCGTCTTTAAAGAAAGGAAAGAAAAGAGGAAATCTTCTGATGAATCATCTGATGTGACAAGAGAGTGAAACAGGAGCCCTCTCTCGGAATCTCTGCTGAGGAGTGGCGATTACCTGTGTTTGCAGCTCTCTCTAGGAAGGGAGGAGGAGGGAACTCACAAAGGTAACTGGTGAATAACACCTCAGCCTACAAGTTGCCAACTTTCATCCCGCCATACAAGATAGCAGGAAGAAACACAATACAGGCCGCTTTCCGAGGAGGAATCTGGTGGCTGCAGAATCAGTGTTGTTCTACTTACACGTGAATTTAGTGATTTGTTTGCTTGCTAATTGCATTGTGTCAACAGAAGCGATTTCTGCTAGAAAAAACCGAAACGGTGATTTATCGATGATAGTCTGAATCGACGTGTCTTTGAAGAGTGAGAAATGCTCTAACGAATTGCTAACATTTAAACTCACGGAAGAGCGCGCCTTTAGAAAAATGAGATGTGTACTTAAATTATCTTGAAGTGTCGATGGTTGAAAAGAACAAAAAATGCCATGAGAAAGAATAGTTTGGTGTCCTGCAATTTGCTTGGGGTTTTGCTTTCATTTCAGATCTTTGGAGGAGATTGGCAGATATTCCCGGGAGTCAAATCACCATCCACTTAGATCAGTGTCGTCCTGCCCTTCTGGTTAGGGCTGTGTTGCTGGAGAATGCTGTCCCAGCTAGTCAGCACTTTCAAAATCCTGATTTCAACATCCTATCATCTTCCCTAGATTGACACCCTTCAAAACTGTTAGGCGAAGTTTCCAGTTATCTATGGCTCTATAGCAAATGATTCCCAAACCCAGTCCTTAAAAATAGCCATTTTGGGGCTTCCCTGGTGGTACAGTGGTTGAGAGTCCACCTGCCGATGCAGGGGATACGGGTTCGTGCCCCGGTCCGGGAGGATCCCACATGCCGCAGAGCGGCTGGGCCCGTGAGCCATGGCCGCTGAGCCTGTGCTCTGCAACGGGAGAGGCCATAGCAGTGAGAGGCCCGTGTACCGCAAAAAAAAAAAAAAAGCCATTTTATGATGTTCAGAGTTTCTGGGGGTCAGAAATTCAGAATGGATCCAAGGTGGCGGGGTAGGTCTTGCCTTGCCTTCATCTGTCTGGGCCTCAGCTGGGAGGTCTTAAACTTGTTTTTTTTTGGTTGTAATTCCCTGTAGTTTTAAAGGCTATTTCACATTTTATTTTATGGAAAAGGAAGGTAAGATGTATTCTGGCTCTTTTGTTTGAAAATTTAAAAACGCAACCATTGAACGATGGTAAAATTGAAAGATTATAAAGTGTTAAGTGTGATGGTGGAGGATTTGCCGTTTTTGTCTGAGACTTTAGAAGGGAATTTTTTAAACATTAAATAAATGGGCATTACATTGGGAATACACACTGACATTACATGTGAGGAGACTGAGGCAGGGCTCCCACCTAGAAACGTGGAGCTGGAACCATCGGCCATAGGATCTGGGAAGACACCTGTGGTTTTCTGTATTTAAGCCTATTTCCCATTGCTGTAGCTATTGACAATACTATTGAGAGCACTTGTTTTTGAAAATCAAAAAGAATCATCTGAAAATGTTACATACCGTATGATCTCAACTGTATGACATTCTGGAAAAGGTAAGACTCATTTCAGATCAGTGGTTGCCAGGAAGTAGAGTAGAGGGAGGGATAAACAGGCAGAGCACAGAGGATTTTTAGGGCAGTGAAACTATTCTGTATGATGTTATAATGGTGATACATGTCATTATACGTTTGTCAAAACCCATAGAATGTACACCAAAAGTGAAGCCTAATCTAAATGATGGACTTGGGGTGATAATAATGCATCACTTTAAGTCCAGTGATTATAACAATGTCCCAGTCTGCGGGGTGGTGGGCTGTATGTGGAGACAGAGGTAAATGGGAGCTCTCTGCGTTTGTGTTCAATTTTGCTGTGAACCTAAAACCACTCGAAAAAATAAAGTTTATTTTATTTAAAAGGTATATCAGGTGAATATGCTTTCATATAACTTGGAAAAATTAGGTGTTTGGGACTAACATAGACACACTACTATATATAAAACAGATAATCAACAAGGACCTACTACTGTACAGCACAGGGGACTCTGCTCAATATTCTGTAATAACCTGTATGGGAAAAGAATCTGAAAAGAATGGATACATGTATCTGTATAATGGAATGACTTTGCTGTACACCTGAAACCAACACAACACTGTAAATCAAGTATACTCTAATATAAAATAAAAATTAAGTTAAAAAAAGTAAAAAGGCACATCAGGTGAATTTGCTTTCATATAATTTGGAAAACAAAAGTTTGGTACTCAGCACAAATACTTTATGTGAAGAAACAGGCTAGCAAAATAAGGGTCCAGTTAGTGAAAAGATTCCAACAAGTACATCCTTGTTTCGAAGACTGAAGATTCATCAGAGAAAAGGCAACCAATCCCCCTCTCCAGGTGAACTGTTTGGAGAACATCCTAAAGAGCCAGCAGATATGACCATCTGCCAAGGAATGTCAGACTGTGGTGGTTTATGTGAAGAGGTGCTCACATGCAAAGCAAGTTAAGCAATTATTATTCCTTTGGCTTGAGCAGGATGGGCTCCATTTGGAGCCTGGGTTTGGGGCATCCTGCCTTTTCACAGACAGAACAAATTAGAGGGAGTTCTGAAGGGAGCATCCGAAATGATAAAAGATTTAGAAAATGTGACCCGGGAGACAAGGTTAAGAGAACTGGACACCTTCAATCTACAGAAAAGAAGACCTGAGGGAGACATAATAACTATTTTACTCCTACATAAAAGGATATTATAAGGAAGATGGGGCCAATTATTCTCATTAGTAAATGGGACAAAATAAGAAGTAATAGGCTTACACTGCAGCAGGGCAGACCGAGGTTAAAAATCCGGATGAGTTTTAATGTTATGAGAAGTTAGGGAAGATGAAGGAGGGTTTGTGTAGGCTTGTCTTCCTTTGAGAAGGCTGGGGTTGAATTTAAAGTGTGATTAATTGGGATGGGTTTGGATTTTTTTTAAATCAAGTTCTCTCTGATAGATGTAGCTTGGTGTGTCATTTAATCCTCTCCCTCCATTTAAACAATGGATTTTGGAATCGACGTGAATGGGGATGGATATATATGTCTAAGGGTTTCCCATCCTACGTCTTTACATTATAGTGTCAAGAGAGGGAATGCTATTCTTAAATGAGCGTCAAAATGCATTTATTACATCTGTTATTAGAGAGTGCACAGTGTACTATTTTCTAATTCGGGAAATGTACAACTTCCATCAACCTTTGAAATGTTTTACAGAAACATAACACTCAATAATGTCTAAACAAGTGTGTGACAAGAACATTGAGACGTGCTTTTTCTATAAGGAATAAAATCGTATTACCGGTAGCTTCTCTCTCTCTCTACCCCTCTCAGTCATTACCTGGTTTCAATCAGGCTTTAGAAAACCCTTGGCACCTGAACCAAGGAACGTGGGGCTCCAAACACTCACCCCCTACTGTGGCTTATTGGAATTTTATCTGCCTAAAGATTGGGCAAGTTTACCTCATTATTTCTCCACTCTCTTATTGGTCACAAAGTTTGTAGCCCTTGATACATCTTTTCATGGAGCCATTAAGTGAAACAGCCAGTAATGAGTGTCTCCATAATGACTCATTTAGTTCCTTCTACTGGAAATGATGCATATTACTTCTGCAACAGCTCACCTATTCCATTCAAGAAACCAGCAGCCCTGGTTAGTTGCCATTACAAACGTAACTTCTCTTGAAACCATTAGGGCTACAAAATGTTCCTTTAACTTCCCGTCCTCTTGATTTTTAAAACATATCTCATTTATTGTGAGAGCGGTGAAACAATTTTAGAGATTCCCATGGTTTTCATATATGTCCCAAACTCTTTCAGCTGCCAATTGTTCATTAAAATCAAGTAAACTGGAGTCTTTTATAAGAAAACAAAGTAGTTTAATACTATGTTATGTCGACCTTCCCAGGATATCTTTGTGAAAATAGCATACTTCAAAATAATTCTGAATTTCTAAATGGATTGTTTAGAGACACACTTTCATTCCTTCATAGCTATTGATACTACAGATGCCATGCCTACATTTCCTGGTGAATAGAGCCTAAATTACCACCCAGGCCCTGAAGATGGCCAAGATCATCTCGCCAACACTGAGCACCAGTTTATCATGTAAAGAACTGTATCCAGGGGCTTCCCTGGTGGCGCCATGGTTGAGAGTCCGCCCCCCGATGCAGGGGACACGGGTTCGTGCCCTGGTCCGGGAAGATCCCACATGCCGCGGAGCGGCTGGGCCCGTGAGCCATGGCCACTGAGCCTGCGCGTCTGGAGCCTGTGCTCCGCAACAGGAGAGGCCACAGCGGTGAGAGGCCCGTGTACCGCAAAAAAAAAAAAAAAAAAAAAGAACTGTACCCAGGAGACACACTTGAAACAATTCACTGCTGTATTTCTTGGCTTTGAATATGTTTTCAATATACCTTAATGAATAATGGGCTTTGTATTCTTAAAGGAAATAAGTCCTTAAGAAAAATTGGAATCAGATTTTGCTAGATAATACTTACTCCACACTAAAATGTAATAATTCAACATCCTAACTGTATTTGAAATTCTGAGACCAAAATCAGCAGATATTTGAATTTGAAAAAAATTTTTAGGCAGTCTTATGGAAGTTACTTTGGGCATTAAAACATAAATAAAACGTGTCTAAATTTCTGATTCATAAAATTAGACAATTCCAAATCCTTTATACCTTCTCGGAATTATAACCACCGCCGACTTCTTGTTCTCAATGATGCCAGGTTCACCTTCTAAATTGCAAACTGACCATCCAAGTTCTCTGTTTAAAAACTCTGATTGCAAACTATTACATTTAGAATGGATAATAAACAAAGTCCTACTGTAGAGCATAGGGAACTGTATCCAATCTCCCAGGATAAACCATAATGGAAAAGAATATTAAAAAAAGAATATATATATGTGTAAAATTGAGTCACTCTGCTGTACAACAGAGATTGGCATAAAACTGTAAATCAACTATACTTTGATAAACAAACAGACAAACACCTTATTGACTCCGAATTGTCTACAGAGAAAAGCCCAGACTGTGCAGGATCTCTCGCTCTTGTCAACACTTCTTTGATTTTTTTGAGCATTAACTCTTTTTTCTTTTGATTATACAAGCAATAAAATCTTACTATATCCTATTTGGAAAATATTAAAAGCTTAAAGATTAAAATAAAAACCAAGCGTCACCTCACACTTAAGCAACTTGAAATCCACCGGATGAGTCTGAAATCCACCAAATGAGTGAGTCTGAAATTCCACCAAAGGAGTCTAAAATCCCCCAAATGAGTCTGTCTCCATGCTTTACCTGTAATGATTTCTGCCGGATCACTTTCCTCCTACTCAGCCATCTTCAGACTGACTTTTTAACCTGAAGATTCAGGTAACATCTTGGTAATGCTTTCTATGGCCCCTGACCCCAGGAGGTCAGATTTCTTCTTGCTGTGGTCATTTGGTTTAAATACTTGTTACTCTTCTCCATCGGGTGGTGAGCTGCTTCAAGGCCAGGGCTGTCTTACTCATTTTTATATTTTTAGCCCTTAGCAACCTGCCTGCATCAAGTGGGTTCAGTACATTTTTCATAAGTGAATAAATGAATCATTTCCTTTCAGTCACTGCAGTGTCACCTCACTGCCATCCGTGCCCTGCCCATCCTCACGGGGAACAGGAAAACCATCCAATACATAGGTCTGGGTAGAAAACCAGATGGAGCCAATTCTCCTCAAACTGGTTCATCTCTTTTTTTTTTTTTTTTTTTTTTTGCGGTATGCGGACCTCTCACTGCTGTGGCCTCTCCTGTTGCAGAGCACAGGCTCCTGACACGCAGGCTCATCAGCCATGGCTCACGGGCCCAGCCGCTCCACGGCATGTGGGATCTTTCCGGACCAGGGCACGAACCCGTGTCCCCTGCATCGGCAGGCGGACTCTCAACCACTGCGCCACCAGGGAAGCCCTGGTTCATCTCTTGATCTTGCTATTTAAGTCAGCCTTCTCCGACAAAGTTTGAGCCTATAGTACTTATCTAGTTTCTGCGTTATTCGTTTCAAAGAAAATCATTTCTATTGGTGAACACTCTTTCTGATATGGATTAAAAATAGCTGTATTTAATGAAACCATCCTGCCTGCCTTAAAATTTTACTAAACACTGATTCTAGTTTTCACTAAGTTTATGAGCCTATCTGTTTTGTAAACTCCAAACGGAATGCTGTTGTATTCAGTCTCTATAGAGCCAGGCATGGCCAGCACCCACTTCTTTGCCTGCAATAAATCCTCACACTGAAAAGTTTGAAGCTGGCATTTCTCATTTGTGATGCTACACTTGTGTTCCACGACAAGACTGATTCCCTGAATTCAAAGGATTCTAGCAAACGAATGATTAGAGATACATAATTTTAGGTGACAACCATAGGTCTGCAGGAGAATGCTTTGATATTTGAAGAGAACACTTATCCTGAGAAATATCATTGTGATGTGATTTGAACCACAGTAGGTTCACAAAGAAAGGAAGGTGGGGGGGCATCCTTTGGGAATCTTGAAAAACCACTTTTTTGCAGTAGATTGGTTGTTTTAACTCTGTCTTGAAATATTACTATGGGTGAAGCTTAGAATGAAAAGAAGTTTTAGGTAATGTGTCATCATTTATATGTCTTTCCACTGTATGTAGTCAAGTTAACATACAGTTTAATTGATGAGGTCTCTTTTTGAGACCTCATCTTTTTATTTCTGGAAAGGCCTTGTGCATACACGTGTGGTGGAGTGTGGCACAGAGAATGCAGTGCTGTGGGTCAGGAGATCTGGGCCCTGGCACTGTCTCTGGGCCATGACCTACACAATTTTGTACAAATAACTCAGCTGCTCTGGGCTTCCCAGTCCCTATTTATTGTCCCTGAGGTCTCTTCCATCTTTACAATTGCATGAGTCTATTTCCCATGTGGTTTTTATGGTCCTCCCCCTAGGGATGGTTATTGTTCTTAAGATAATTTCCCATCTTTCTATGCATTGGGTTCCTGTTCTGAGCGTTTGAAGAGGGTCATCCTCCCAAGGTACCTACAACTGTGATGGAAACGTTTGGACCACCTTGGAGCTTTTTGAGCCGTTAGGGTCCAGTGAACCTGTTCGCTGAAATGCGTGATGTGCCTCCAGAGAGGCCTGAGAGTACACGTTTGTGGACTCAACAGGGGATGTTCATTCTCAAGGCCCTTGATGCCGAGGTCTTGTGTGCTCGGCGTCCCCCTCACCCCCCGGGGGGCCCAGCATGGAGCTTTCCGTGGCCCCCGTCTGCTGATTGCAGGGCACCCGGGGAGTGTGGAGGAAACATAGGGAACGTGGGTTAGAGCTTTAGGTGCAGAAGCCAGGGTACCTTCAATCCAGATGTGCAGAGGCCTTGTGTTATCCAGCCTTTGAAAGAGACAAAGGCTATTGTGTGCTTATGGCTTATTTTCCTCTAAGAGAAAAACTTAGTAAGCGTTTTTGACACATGGACTCAGTATGTCTGCGTAGCAGCTGGAATGATACAATGGACCCTAATAGCTGTTTCAGGTTTTTTCATACTATTGCACACTCAGTCCCTTCTCTTTCCTCAGAATATCTGCTTACAAACCACTTTACCCTGGGCAGTGTTCAGATTTAGATATTTATTACGTGAAATACAAGAGCCAAGTAGCTTCGAAGACCCACCCCTTGAAGGAGGCACTTTGTTCTTCACACACGTTTATTCCTTGGCAAGTCCAAATGCTGCCTATGCGTGAGATTATTTTCCATTTTGGATGGTGACATGGCTTATGGTGCAAAGATATCAGGTCTCTGAAGTCCGTTTTTGTCCCCCCAGTTCTGTTCACTGCCAGGTGTGTATCCCTAAGAGGCTGTAAATGTGAGGTTTTGGTAGCAAGAGTGGCTGCATGGCTGTGATTACGTCTGAATTAACACAGCGATGTTATGAAGCTCAGAGAAAAACACATTTCTCAGACGTGTATTTGTGGCTTGTAAGTTTTGTAAATGGAACAGATGAAACAATGGCACACTCTGTCCCTTGTTTCTCCTTGCATATTTGTTGGTTCGTTTGCAGTGTTTTGGATACAAGAAAATGAAAGACAGGTAGGGATGTGTGTATAGATGTTTATCGTTTATAAATAGAGTGTAAATTGAGCACGCCGCCTCTCCATCAGCTGTGATATCAATGCTTGATGTTAGAATGCATTTCTCCACAAGTGATTGTCTCTGTGGCTTTGTTTATACCATCTTTTTGCTTCCAGTTCTGGTAAGAGGAGTGTGTGTGTGGGGGGTGAATGTGAGATTAGAGAGCTACAGCTTTCTGATGGCCACTTTCTTTTCCAGCAAATTCTTGTCACAAGCCACAGGCACATGACTTTAAATAGATCCATGAGAAAGAGTTAAAAAAGCATTAGGTCTTTTTGTTCTTCTGTGGGCAAAATAACAACTTCCGCTTGTATTTCAAGATGCATATTTGCTGTGTTGGTCCTAAGGACTTAAAAGTGAAGTTGAAATCAATCTCAGATGGATTATCTGTGTGATATAAACATGTGGGCATGAAATGTATGGAGTGTACATATGGCAGCCCCATCTGATATAAACAAGTGGGGCTGAGGAACATACATACATGCCTTGATTGATTTGTTAACTGTGTCTGTAAATGGAGCTGAAAGCCCATTTTCAAGCATGACCTGCGATAAGCAAACACACATAAACACACAATAAACCAAGATAACACAAGAATAACATCAATTAAAACAATTATGACAACTTCCAGTCATCATGAGGCATTGTTTCAGCTCCATCTTAAAACAGGAAAAGCTTCCAATTGTTCTTAAATCGACTGGTAACTGATTCCACATTTGTGGAGCCTTGACACAAAAGGGTTTTTGTCCTGCGTTTGTATTCGCTGAGGACATGTGAGTTCCAGAGCCTCAGAAGGGAAGTTCTGTGTGGCTCTCTGTTTGCCAGGTTAAAGAGATGCCTACCAAGAAGACGCTCCCTTTATTTCATTGTTGGAAATACACATTTTCTATTTCCCTACCAAGCTGAAAGGATGTGAGTCTAAGCATTCATATGTTTAATGGTTTCCTTAGAGTCTATAGGCTAACGAATCTAAAACTCACAATTTATACTTTGGTAAGTCAATTTGCCTTATTTGGTGATGTAATCAAATTGAATAGTATGCACAGTAACATACCTAAATTCATAAGGCAGAGAGTTACGAGGAATCCATGCTCCCATGACACGAAATTATTTTGATCATGTGCACGGGTGCATGTCTAGCGTCAAGAAGCAAGTTTTACAAGATATTATAATATTTGGTAATAACCTATAAAGGAAAAAATGTGAAAAAGAAAAAAATATATATAACTGAACCCCTGGGCTGTATACCTGAAACTAACATGACATTGTAAACTGATTATACTTCAACTAAAAAAAAAAAGAAGCAAGTTGTATTGTCACACAGCCAGGGCACCAGCACTGGCTGTTTTATGTATTTGCATCTGGGTCTTTGTGTGGACTTTGCTTCTGAATCAGCTTTTTCTCCACAGTTGCTGAAGAGGTGGTTAAAACACCTGCTCTCTGAAGCCCGGCTGATTCCCCAGGCAGAGGGTTTGCTTCTTCTCACAGCTTCTCCCCTTTTCTCATCTGCAGCAGAGACCACTGCCCTGACCCTCGTCGCTTGCCCCTGTGGATCCCAGTTACACAGGGTTGTTCATGGACCCGTTTCCCTGCGAGGCTGCCGTCCTGGGCAGAGAAAAACATCTCATGTGTCTTACTGACCACTCTGTCTCAGCATCAAGATGGTGTCCACCTAGGAGATTCTCAGCAAGTGGATGCTGAATGGCTTACACCATTCTAGAATCTACAAATCTTTGCATAGACTCAGAATTTCAGACATTTCCTAGATATCCACAGATTATCATCATAGCAAAATCAGAAGTATCTCCACACGGCATCTACAACTATATTTTATGAGAGACCAGGGCCAAATAACCCTGATTTAGAATCTGCATATCATCTCTGCCTTGGCCTCTCCAGTGAAATCTTGACCCCCCATGAGGAAGGTCTGATCATACTGACCCAGCGATTCCTTTCTCCTCGGGGCCCTCCCAGCTCTGCGGCTCCACTGGTCACCTCCCACTCAACCAGTACATTCTAGGGTCACTATTTGCAGTTGGCTGTCATCTTTCCCCAGGAGAAAATATATTTATGGACTTTTAGCTCCACTTCTGAGTGGTGGCCTTCAATTCTCTATTTACTTTCTTTGTGAAGTACTCATTGAATTACAAAGCCATCCTGGGCATAAATTCTGTTATTCATAGTTTGAATAAAATTTGTGAAATCAGGAGAATTGGTATTTAATTTGAGCTTCTATATGAGATGTGATTCAGTAATTTCTTCTGAAACTCATAGGCATACAGCACAGCCATGCAGGGAGACATTCTGTCTTCTGACTCAGAATCAGACCAATTAGCCATTTGACACAGCTGTACTGATCCCCTGGTGTAGACTGACCACCAGGGTGATTTGCAGAAAAGCTACGGAAGTCTCTTCTCCACTGTGTAGGCTTCTTTTCTCAGTGTCTCAATATGACGTGTCATAATAAGATGAAAGGGGCTATTGCCGGGGCCGAGGAGGGGCTCTTTTCACTTCTCTGAGCCTGTTTCGTCCTCCACAGAGCCAGGGGCTGGACCAGGTGATGATTGTGTAAGTTCCTTTCTGACAATAGCAGTGTATCTCTACAGCCATGAAGGTTACCAATGCACACAGCTTTTAATTGTGAATGTAACTCTCCTGTTGGGGTGACACATGTCCTCCGTAGAAGGTCACCTGAGGTCACCAGTCAAAGATGCTTATTTTAAAAGGCAACATCCACCCAGGTTTTCTCAATTGTGACCAAACAGACCGACCAATTTTAAATGATGCTTAGCTACGTGGCTATGTCAAGTGGGAGGATTCCTGCCTCAATTCTGTCAGGAGGGGAGATGTATTTCCTGTGGAATTTGGGGAAAAGACTCAGTTAACCTCTGTGATGAGAGCTGTGGCTCAACTCACCTGGAAGTGAGGGTGGTGTCATGTTGAGTTGGAGGAGTGATGGGCAGTGTCATAGGATGGCAGATTGACCACAAGGCAGGGAGTGTAGGAGATGAGGGTGGACACGCAGGAACAGGGCTAAAGGGAGCCTAACTCACTGAGTTAAGGACACGTGCTCTTCCCCTAGAGGTGAGGGGCTGTTGAAGCCTGGTGAGCAGGGAGGGCTGTGGTCAGGTTCCTCAGCCCGTGACAATCCATGGGATGGACAGAGGTAGACACCCACTGCCGGGCGCCTGGTCGCCAGTCTGGGCTTCAGAAAACCTACACTAGGAAGGGCTTTGCCCACTGGGCAGGGCCAGCCTGAGCAAGATGTGAAAGAGGAATGCCTACTGATTTTACAGATCTCCAGTGGATCTGGAGAGAACTCTCATTTGTGCTGAGAATCACTATGGAAAATCAAAGGACTGAGTGTTTTAGTGAGAAAGCTGTAAAGGGAAAATACGTAATCATTTCTGTGGAAACTTTTGCCCAAACAAGGCCCCTTGTTTGGAGCTCTGAGAAGAGTATCAGTTCTTCACAAATCATCCCTTTATGATACAAAAGCTTCTCTGATAGCCAAGAGAAAAGTGAGATGCACAGTTTAAGACAAAGTTCAGTTGGGATTTGGTTGTGATATTCCCGCCAGAGTCTACATCTGCAGATCTTCTGGGATAAAATGAAGAGCATCTTTGGGCGGGGTCTCCAGAAGCAGGTGGGAGGTGAGGAGTGGTTGGCAAAGGATGTACAAGGTAGGGCTCCCAGGAGGAAGCCAGCCAGGGAGTCTCCTTAGGCAGTGGTAGCCCCAGCCTGAGCCCCAGGGGAAGTTCTAGGGTATGAATTAAACCTGAGAGGGGTCCTGATGGAAGTAAGGGAGCTGGGTGCTTACACTCCTGCTCTTGTTAGGCTTTGGCCAGGGGAGGCCAGGAGCCCAGGGCCAGTCCTCTGCAGAGACGTCCCCATGCAGGCATGAGAAGCAATAACACAGAGGAAGGGGTGGGGACCAGACCAACAGCCCCATAAATGGAAGCAAGGGAATCTTCCTGGAGCAAGAAAAGTATCCCCACAAACCTTTTACCAGCCAAGATTTGCATAGAGCCTAGTGGGTACCACTTGGAGTCAGATGTATGTTTTTTTTTTTCTTGCATGTCTAAGTTTCATACTAGATGTAGAAACTTGAGCAAGGTCCTTAGATTTTTTTCACACATAAGAACTCAGTTTTTACTTTTTAAAATAGGAATAATGCTATTGCTTCCCTTATGGGATGGTTGTGACACAGAATACATGTAATGCTCTGCTCTGAGTCTGACCCCAACATAATAAATGGTTAATAGATGGGAAGTACCACGAGAATTGAATGTCTTATGCTTAAATAATCATCACTGGCTAAATGTTTAATCAGAAAACACACACATAGTGTGGATAAGGAAAACTACAAATAAAATTTGTCCTGATACTTGAGGGCAAACATATCATCTGGCTTTTGAATTCAGATACCTCAGCTTCTTTTGATCTGAATTATTCGGGGAACAAATTCAACTTTCTGCCTTAGTCCTGTTTTGCTTGGAAAACACAAATGCTACTGACATTATGACTCTTTCATTACACAAATCATAGAACTTCTCTGGGCCAAACTTTCCCCTCTATAAATAAGATAGTTTGACAAATGATCTCTAAGTTTCTTTCCAAAGTTTACTATGATTCTATTATTTTGTGCATGCCATTTTAGAGTGAATTAATCATAGGAAAATAAACCTTTCAATTGTACTGAAGGTTTCAAACAAACTCCTAACCTTTACAATTCAAGAACATTATACGAACACTGTAAATAAGACTTCAATTAGAGGGATGAAGATAGGAACATAAACTGTTTTGTTGTGGTGCTGTTTTGATGTTTTGTTATTTTGGATTTGAAAATAGTGCAAGGTAAGAGAAGAGGTGAGGGTTGCCTTAAAAAAAGCTCCAACAACTTTAATTATTTCTGCAGAAAATTTGCAGACCAGAGAAAAAGTCGTATGCTGCTGCATTTTGACCTACATGAGAGAAACTGTCAGAATGATAAAGCTCTTTATGACAGAGCTATTATGTTGAAGGCGTTTACTCTAGCAGTGTTTTTTGGAAGTAAAAAACACATGGCCTTTGTAAAATACACAGATTCTAAGTTAGGAGAGTTCTCAGTCTCAGATATGCTTATCCTCTTTAAAAGAAACCTAAAAGCAATTAACAAACAGGGTAATGAGATTTGATCATTTAAATTATTCTAGAGAAACTCAAGAGAATATGGAAAAGTACATATATTAAATTATAATTGTGATGATTTAAGAATATGATTCTCGATCCTACTATGAAGCAATATTTTTATGGTAGTTTATTTTACCTTTGAAAGATCCTCCCATGGAGACTTCCCTGGTGGTCCAGTGGTTAAGACTTGCGCTTCCACTGCAGGGGGCGTTGGTTCCATCGGGTTGGGGAACTAAAATCCCACATGCCGCGTGTTGAGGCCAAAAAAAAAGAACCAAAAACAAAAAATCCTCCCATGGAGGGATATGAAGTAAATAAGAATTTCTTCATGGATTTAAATATTAGGCTTGGAAACGTGAAGATTAAACAATGCTATCTACATTTGGGATACTACATTTATATTCTTAGGTTGTCCTTATATTAATTATATATATGGAGATATGTTTTATTTTTTTATTTAATTAAAAAATGTTATTGGAGTATAGTTGATTTACAATGTTGAGTTAGTTTCTGCTGTACAGCAAAGTGAGTCAGTTATACATATACATATATCCACTTTTTAAAAGATTCTATTCCCCTATAGGTCCTTACAGAGTATTGAATAGAGTTCCCTGTGCTATTCAGTAGGTTCTTATTAATTATTTTATATATAGTAGTGGGTATACATCAATCCCAATCTCCCAGTTTATCCCTTCCCCTTCCCCTTTGCCCCCTGGTAAGCACAAGTTTGTTTTCTACATCTGTGACTCAACTTCTGTTTTATAAATAGATTCATTTGTACCATTTCTTTAAATTCCACATATCGGCGATATCATATATTTGTCTTTCTCTGAGTTACTTCACTCAGTATAAGGAGTTTCAGAATATGAGAAATTAAAATTTTTTGAAAGCTCAAAATGGGTTAGTCTGCCTTCTTCCACAATATATCCTGCACCAGCCTCAAGCATCAGTCTTAGCTAAGAAAGGAGCCCCCTTAGCACAAACATGAACTTTCCCTCTGCAGATTCCAATTAAGATGAGCAAAGGAATATAAAAACAGGAGGTGGGGTGGGGAGGAAATCAGTGCTGAAAATTAAGGTGATGTTACAAAAATATTTAGAAATTCAAGTCAGATATTATGCAGCCAGACTAGATTTAACAAAGACACTAAGAGAAAACTCTTGCTTTTCCTTCCTAGAAAGAAGTGTGCTTCAACAAGATATAAACAGAGATTCTGTGAGAAACCCAATTGTACCAATTTGGAGGGGCAAGAGCAGGTCACAAACAAGAAGGAGAGTACCACTCAGAATCTGTTTTTCTAGCTTTTAATAACAGCATCAAAAATGGAGATCAGGCAAGGCTACACCAAGCAGCAGAGTATGGTTTGATGGGCATTCCCTGATGCTCGATGGAGCCAATAGAGGACTTTAAGGCCTTTGTTTTAAAGGCACCAGGAAGTAAAATTAAAATAGGGTGTATAACTTCATAATTACTAGAGAAACTTGATCAAATAGACCATAGTTCACACTGCCAAAAAGAGAAAAAGAAAATAAAATAGAAGAAAGAAGAAAGAAGTAAAAAGAAAAGAATCATAATGACAAAAAGGGACTAAACATATCACTTAATGACAATAAGTGAAAATGAGAGAATGTTCCCTATTAATATCTGGCAAAGCATATTTGAAGGCAAATAAAAGCATATGACAAAACCAAGAGGGACACTTTCTTTCTTTTAAAAATTAAGAATATAATCACCAAAGAAAATAATGCTCATGAAAGTTTATGTACAGAATTACTTAGTAGCAAACTATATAAATAAATGTGGTTGAAAACACAAAAGGCGATTGACAGAAAATCAATAGAAGTGAGAGATTTTGATGCATTTTTATGAATGCTTACCAGATAATAGGCAAAAATTTAATGGATATTTAAGATCTAAGTCATGAAGCCAATTTGATGTGATGAAATAAATATGTAGTTATACTATACATTTCAAATGTCCATGACTAACTTAAATACGATTATATTGTTTACAAAGCCAACCTCAATACAGTCCACAAAATAAAAATTCTCTCACACAATGTCTGACATCAGTGCAAAAAACTAGAAGTTAATATCAAAAAATATAAAAGATACTCATAAAATCATCTCTTTTTGACAAATAAAAAAACATAAATAATGCTTAACAAAGGAACAGGAGAAATGGTGGTTATGGAATATTTAATAAACAAAATAAAAACTCACATATATAAAAATTTATGGGATGTTGTCACAGTTCTAATTAGACATAAATTTACAGTATAAAATACTTTTGATATTAAACAAGAAAGAGTAGAATGACACAAGTTAATTATTCATATTAAGGTTAGAAAAATAAGGGTGAAACAAAAACAAACCAGGAGTAAAAGAGAAAGGATCTATTACTATAAAAGCCGACTACATAAATAAATCTGAGGTTTTCTTTTTAAGAAAATGTTATTTTCAACCTCTAGCTAGTCTTTTTAAGAAAAAAGATCAGAAAACTCATATATTCCTAGATTCAAAGGAAATTAAATTTATGAAAATTACAATGCACTATTTTATACTGTTTTGAAAAAACACTAATTAAATGGTCAGTTCTCCCCTCTTTTAAAATACAACTTTTGTGATATACCAAATACTTATATGTTTTATGTTTTATTTCTGGAGTTTTATCCCATACCTTTAATCTGCCTGGCTATTCTAGGACTAACATCACACTGTTTTAATTATTGCAAGTCTTTTAAGACACTTAAATGGTAGGTAGGTCAAGCCTTTCATTATTTTGCTGTTTCTAAATTTTCTTAGCTATTCTTATTCATTTTTTACTCTAGAATTATTTAGTCTGGTTACAAATTTCATTGAAATTACAGAAAGTATGTTATTTGATTTTGGAAGTATTAAGTTATTTGCGAATATTTAGTTTTTTAACCAAAATCATAGTATATCCTGCTGCTCTTTTGGATTTTATTTTAGGTCATTAGAGTTTTGGGGATCTTAAAAAATAAACATATTTATAAGTCAATTCTTAGGATTTTTTTCCTACTGTGAATTTTATATTTTCTACTCAATTTTTCACTGTAGAAATCTGTTTATCTCCATATATTTATTTTATAGCTAGTCACATAATTGAAATATCTTACCAACACACAAATTTGAATTTCTTTCCTTGGTTTTCTAGGAAGTCAATCAGAATATAAGAAGAAAAAGATACATCTGACACTTCTATTCCAGGTATGACCTCTCTTGTTTATTTTCTTGTCTTATTGCACTAGGTAGAAGTTTCATAAAAAGTTCACTATTAATGATAAAAACATACATTTTTGTTTAAGAGGACACTTTTTGTTTTGCTCTGATGTCCTATTTTTAATTATTTTAAGATATTTTTATTATGTTAGGAGAGTAATCTTTCAATTTTACTTTACTGTGACATTTTTAAAAATTCAACTTTGATAGAACAACCACTAAGAAAGCTATACAAAAGGATATACTCAAAAACACTATAAATAAATCAAGATGGAATCCTGAAAAAATGTACAAGTATCCACAGGAAGTCAAGAAAAGAGAAACAGAGGAATAAAAAACTGAGAAAACAAACAGTACAATTTCAGACTTATGGCCTGTCATATCAATAATTACCTTAAAAGTAAATGATCTAAGTTCATCAACTAAAAGATAGAAATTTGTAAAATGGATTTAAAAAAGAAAGATCCAACTATATGTTGTCTATAAGAAACTCAATTCAAATACAACCTATGTGGGTGGAAAGTAAAAGAATGGAAAAAGATGTGCCATACAAACATTATTTTTAAAAAAGAAGGATGACCACATTACTATAATAAAGTAGACTTCAGAAAAAAGATAATTACTAGAGACAAAGAGGGACATTACATAATCATAAAAGGATCAACACACAAAGGAGACGTAATGATCCTAAAAATAGGTATGTACCAATTATGTGAAGTCTCAATATACATGAAGCAAAACTGATAGAGCTGAAAGGGGAAATAGAGAAATCAACAACTACAGTTACAGACTTCAACACCCTACTCTCAGTAATTTATCAAACTACTAGGCAGAAAGCCAACAAGGATATAGAAAAACTGAACAACAAAATCAACCAAAAGAAAAATATATCAAAAACCCATAAAATATTCAACAAAGTAGACCACATCTTGGGCCATAAAACAACCCTAGCAAATTTTTTTAAATAAAATCATGAAGAGTTTGTTTTCTGACCATTATGTACTCAAACCAAGAAAGACAACAGGAAAATCTCCAAACATTTGGAAATTAAACAATATACTTCTAAATAAACCATCGGGTAAAGAGAAAGTGTGAAAGGAAATTTAAAAATATACATAATTCAATGAAATGAAAATACAACATATCAAGATATGTGGGAAACAAATAAAGCAGCCCTGAGAGAAAAAGTTATTGTACTAAAATGCTTACATTAAAAAAGAGGAAAGTTCTCAAATTAATAATGCAAGTTTCTATATCAAGAAATAAGAAAATGAAGAGCAAAATGAAAACAAAGCAAGCAGAAAGAAGGACATAATAAAGGTAAGGGCAAAATCAATGAAATTATCACAAAAATAACAGATATAAACAATGAAACAAAAGTGGGTTCTTTAACAAATAATAAAATTATAAAAGTCTAGCAAGACTTACAAAGGTAAAAAGACAGAATACAAACATCACCAATATCAGGAATGAAACAAGATATTACTACAGAATCTTCAGCCATTAAAAGGAAAATAATGGAATACCACATAGTACTTTATGCTCATAATTTCAACAACTTAGAAGATTGAACTAATTCCTCAAAACCACAAACTACCAAAACTCACCAAGATGAAATAGGCATAAACCATTAAAGAAATTGAATCCATTGATTAAAATTCCCCCCCAGGGCTTCCCTGGTGGTGCAGTGGTTGAGAGTCCGCCTGCCGATGCAGGGGACACGGGTTCGTGCCCCGGCCCGGGAAGATTCCCACATGCTGCGGAGTGGCTGGGCCCGTGAACCATGGCCTCTGAGCCTGCATGTCTGGAGCCTGTGCTCCACAACGGGAGAGGCCACAACAGTGAGAGGCCTGTGTACTACAAAAAAAAAAAAAAAATTTCCCCCCAAAGAAATCTCAGGCCCAGATGGTTTCACAGGGGAATTCTAAGCATTTAAAGAGGAAGTAACACCAATTCTACACAATCTGTTCAGCAACAGAAGAGGAAGGAATATTCACAACTCATCGTATGAAACTACTATCAATACTAGATAAAAAGAGGACAAAAAAAGAAAAATACAGACCCATATTTCTCATGAACTTAGTCAAAAAACTCCTCAACAATATATTAACAAATTGAATCCAAAAATGTATAGACATAATTACACACCATGTACAACTGAAATTTCTTCCAGAAGTGCAAGGCTGGTTCAACACTTGAAAATCAATGTAATCCACCATTTCAAGCTAAAAGGAAAAATGATATGATTATATCAATTTATGCAGAGAAATCACTTGAAAATTCCAATGCTCATTCATAATGAAAACTCAGAAAAATAGGAACAGAGGGAAATTAATTTGATGAAGAGCATCTACAAATGATCTATATCTATCATAATATTTAATGCTGAAAGAATGAATTCTTCTCCCTAAGATCAGAAACAAGAAAGAATGTCTGCCTTCATCACTCACATTCAACATAGTGCTGGAAGTTTTACTGAGCAATAAGAAATAAAGAGCATGCATGCTTAAAAGGAAAGCTATTTGTAGTTCACCTTATAACTTTATTGTCTACCTGGAAAACCCCAAGACATCACAAAACTGTCTCCTAGAACTGATAAATGATTTTAGTAAAGTTTCAAGATACAAGATCAACACAGAAAAATCAACTGTATTTCTATAAACTAGCAACAGACCAGTAGAAACCAAAACTAAAACCAAAATATAATCTATAATTATTTGCCAAAGCAAATACAGCAGTTATAAATCTAATGTTTTATATATATATGTTATATATATAATATTATAGATGTATAATCTGTATGCTGGAAATTACACACTGCTAATGAACGAAATCAAAGAAGATCTAACTAAATGAAGAGACATACCTCCTTCATGGATTGGAACACTCAACATAGTAAAGATATCAATTCTCCCCAGATTGATCTATGGGTTTAATGCAATTCCTATCAAATTCCCAGCAACATTTTTTGTAGACTTAGACAAGTTAAATTTATATGGAAAAGCACAGGCTTTAAAATAGCTAAAAACGAATTTGAAGAAGAATAAAGTGAAAGGTCTCACTCTACAATAATAAAGCCACTACATAGTAATTCAAGACAGTGTGATATGGGTGGAGGGACGGACACACAAGGGTGAGAACCCCAAAATAGTCCTACACAAATATGCCCAATTTATTTTTGACAAAGGTATAAAAATAATTTGATAGAGGAAGGATAGCTTTTTCAATAAATGGTGCTGGAGAAATTGGGCATCAATATGCAAAAAAGGCAAACCTTTAGTTAAGTCTCCTACATTATACAAAAATTAACTTAATGGCTCACAAATTTAAATATGCTAAAAGTGTAAAACTTTAAGAAAAAATACTTTAGGAGAAAACCATCAGGATCTAGGGCTTGCCCAGGAGTTCCTGGACATGACACCAAAAGCACAAGCCATAAAAGGACAAATAAAAGGATAAATTGGACTTCATCAAAAATAAAACTTTTGCTCTGCCCAAACTCTGTTAAGAAAATGAAAAGACAGGCTACAGACTGGTAGAAAATATTTTCAAACAAACAAACCAATTAGAAAATGGGCAAAAGACAAGAATAGACATTTTACTGAAGAAGATACACGGAAGGCAAATAAGCACATGAAAAGATGTGAAATATCATTAGCCATTAGGGAAATGCAAATTAAAACCACAAGGAGATATTACTACACACCAAAAAGAATGGCTAAAATAAAAAATAGTGATATAACCAAATGCCAGTGAGGATTCAGAGAAACTGGAAAACTCATATATTGCTAGTGAGAATGTAAAATGAAAATGAGTATGGCAGTTGGTTACAAAACTAAACATATGCATACCATATGACCCAGCAATTGCACTTAAAAAAAAATTGAAGATGAATTGAGCCATTTATTCAAGAGAAACAAAAACTGATGTTCACAGAAAAACCTGCACATAAATTTTCATAGTAGCTTTATACATAATAACCAAACTACACTAAACAACTCATCAGTCCTTCAATAGGTGAATGGTTAAACAAACAAACAAACAACTGTGGTACATCCATACCATGAAATAAAGCTCAGCAATGAATGGAATAAACTATTGATACATGCAACGACTTGGATGAATCTCTACGGCATTATGCTGAGTGAAGAAAATCAGAAAGGTTATGTGATTATATTGATACATATATAACATTAATGATTCATTTATACAACATTCTTGAAAATAAAATGACAAATAATAGAAATAGTGAACAGATCAGTGTTCATCATGGGAAGTGTCTGTGGCTATGAAAGTCAGCATAAGGGGTCCTTATGATGGAAGTGCTCTGCATCTCGACTGTGGTGGTGGTCACACTGGTGACGAAATTGCATAGAACTAAACACATGTAAATGAGTGCATGTAAAACTGGCGGAATTCGAATAAGGTTGATAGATTTCATCATTACAAATTTCTCAGTTGTGATATTGTACTATAGCTATGTAAGATGTTACACTGGGAAAACCGGGTATATTATTTCCATGTTATTATTCTACATCATTTCTTACAACTGTGTGTGAACGTACAATTTGCTCAAAATGAAAAATGTTTAAAAAATAGATCTTTGGTAATGTTTTATGGTAATCATATAGTTTCTCTATTGATTTAATACTAATAGGTTTCCCATAATGAACCATTCATGAAATCCCAGATTAAAGCCCAACTGGGTATGGCATGTTAAGATTAAAGCCCAACTGGGTATGGCATGTTAATTTTTCTCTGTATATCTAGATTTGATTGATTTGGTCTTCTAATACGGTTTAGGTATTTTAACATCCATGTGCACAATTGAGATTAGACTGTAGTTTTGTTTTTCAATGTTGTGCAACCTTTGCAAATGTAACCAGGAAACTTTCCATCTTTTTCTATGCTCTGATTCAGTTTATATAGCATGGAACTTCTTTGAATTTTTTGAAAGAATTCACCCACAGCACTATTTGGGTCTACATTTCATGGAGACAATTCTTTGAAGACAATTCCAGTTTCTTCCAGTGTTTATTGTTATATTAAGTTTGTTAACTTTTCCAGCCAATGTTGTCATTTTATATTTTCTTAGATTCTTTAATGTTTCCAAATCTATTAGTACTGAGTATATATTTGATATTATATTACAATTTTAACATCTTGTTTATGTAGTAACAGCTAATATTTCAGTTCCAACTCACCCTAACCAAAATTTATGTGTTCTTCTTGTTCTTTCAGTTTTAGTTTTTCCATGCAACCTTTAAAACCAGTGGGAACCATTTTGGTGTAAGGAATCTTGTAGGGTTCTAATTAATTAAATAATTTATATTTATATAAAAGTCCCTAGAGAAAATAGACTTTATTTGATTTCTGGTTGGAGAAGCCTTTTCTAAGCATAAAAGCAAAAGGGAAACATAAAAAGATTGATATGTTTAACTAAACCAAAAAGTTATGAGAAAAACTGTATATATCAAAACATTGTAGATATTTCAACACACGGTGCAAGAACAATTAGGTATCTATAACCAACAAGTGAACCTTGACCCATATAATCTCATCATATGAAAAAATTAACTTAAAATGTATCATCGACCTAAATGTGAAACCTAAAACTGTCTAACTTCTAGAAGAAAACACAAGAGAAAAATCTCTGTGACTTTGCCAGCGTACAGTTTTCTTAGCTACAACAGCAAAATCACTATCCATAGAAGAAAAAAAAAGTGATAAATTTAAATTGGGCTTCATCAAAATTGAAAATTTCCTCTCTCCAAAAGACACTATTAATAGGAAGCAAAGCCAAGCCACACACTGAAGAAAATATTTTCAAAGCAAACATTTGAAAAAAGACTTCTTTCTGGAAAGTAAAGAACTCTCAAAATTCAATAATAAGAAAAGAAAAAAAATTCAATTATAAATGGGTAAAATATTTGAGTAGACACTTCACCACAGAAGACACACAGATGACAAATAAGCACATGAAAAGATGCTCAACGTCATTAATGATCAGGGAATGCAAATTAAAATCACAATGAGATACTACTGCATACATATTAGAAAGGCAAATGGCTAGAACTAAAAACACTAGTCCTCACATATGCTGATGAGGATGTGGATGAATTAGAACACTGACACCCTACTGATGGAAATGTAAAATGGTGCCACTCTTTGAAAAATTGTTCAATTGTTATATTTCTTAAAATAGTAGACAAACTCCTGCCATATGATCCAGCCATCTCACTGCTAGGTATTTATGAAATACAATGACAATGGAAATATAGGTCCATACAAAAACATGTACACAAATGTTCATCTAGATTTGTTGATAATATTCAAAAACTGAAAATAACCCAAATATCCATAAAGTGTTGCATGGATAAACAAAATGTAATATATTCATAGAGTGAACTAGTATTCAGCAATAAAAAATTATAAACTCTTGATATATGCCACAGTATGGATGGCTCTCAAATAATGTGTATTGCTATTGTATGTGGAATATTTAAATCATTCCATAGTTGTTATGCTGATAATACATCTCAGATTCAAATTCCAAAGTGAATCAAATCAGAATTCCTAAGTAGGAATCTGTTTTGTGATCCTCTACAGTTTGGAAATGCTATGCTTCTTAACCAAGCTCTTTTTTTCTGATACTGCTCCTTCTCTCTGAACTAAACTCTCCTTTCTGCTGCAGGTCACTCCCCAGATGTATTTCTGTGTCCGTGGGCATTTCTACATTTTCTTTCTTTACAAAACAAGTATCTTAGTTTCAGTATCCTTTCTCCCCCAAATATATGTTTAAAATCAAGCAGTTAAAGTTTCCCCACCTGAAGTAACTTTTTCAGTATAATTATAAGTGTAGTGCTTTTTAAATGTTGCTTGATTTGTGTTGGTTTCTCTCTGTTGCTTCTACCTGCCTCTCTATATTATTCCTTTATTCAGCAAGCATTTAAAATATCCTTCTTAAAAACGGTACAGATGAACCAGTTTGCAAGGCAGAAATAGAGACACAGATGTAGAGAACAAATGTATGGACACCAAGGGAGGAAAGGGGCGGGTGTGATGAATTGGGAGATTGGGATTGACATATATATACTAATATGTATAAAATAGATAACTAATGAGAACCTGCTGTATAGCACAGGGAACTCCACTTCGCTGTACAGTAGAAACTAACACATTGTAAAACAACTATACCCCAATTAAAAAAAAATCCTTCTTATATGCCAGTCATTGTTCTGGGTTGTAGAGATACAAAGTGGGGTAAAACATGATCCTATTTCTGAAGATAAAATGGTCTGCTTGGAACAAGAGACAAGAAACAAGAATAACACCAATGCCCAGACAGCTACAAAGAGGATGTGCACAGAGGGTCCAGGGCAGGGGTGGTGGGGTTCTTGTCCTGAAGTGTTCTACTTTCTAAACTTCGAATTTTGTGGACAGTCAACAAATGCCATTGACCAAATATTCAGATATTGTTTCAGAAGTGGAATATAATCCACATGGAAATAAAACCACATATCTGAAATGTATCATTGAATATAGAAATGTGATTCAAAGATAGGATTAAGAAGACTACTTTAGCCTTTGAAAATCTCACCATTGTTTTCATTGTGCACCCTTGCAACATGGCACCTGGCTAAGATCTGATAAGGGTTTCTGGCTAAGGTTTCTGGCTCTAGTAGTACAGTAGATTAGATACCATGAATGTCCTCTAGGTACAAACACCAAAAAAGGCAAGATATAATTTAATGAAGATTCTTTTAATGTTCTAAAGTGGAAACTCCTCAGGTGGCAGAATAAAGAGTGGTATCCGTTTTTGTGCCAGTACCATACTGTCTTGATTACTGTAGCTTTGTAGTATAGTCAAGGGAATCCTCTTGCACTGTTGGTAGGAATGTAAATTGATACAGCCACTATGGAGAACAGTATGGAGGTTCCTTAAACTAAAAATAGAACTACCATACGACCCAGCAATCCTACTACTGGGCATATACCCTGAGAAAACCATAATTCAAAAAGAGACATGTACCACAATATTCACTGCAGCACTATTTAACCAGGACATGGAAGCAACCTAAGTGTCCCTCGACAGATGAATGGATAAAGAGGAGGTGGTGCATATATATGATGGAATATTTTTCAGCCATAAAAAGAAACAGAATTGAGTTATTTGTAGTGAGGTCGATGGACTTAGAGTCTGTCATACAGAGTGAAGTATGTCAGAAAGATAAAAACAAATACCGTATGCTAACATATATATATGGAATCTAAAAAAAAAAGAAAGGTTCTCATGAACCTAGGGACAGAAAAGGCATAAAGACGCAGACGTAGAGAATGGACTTGAGGACACAGGGAGGGAGAAGGGTAAGATGGAACGAAGTGAGAGGGTAGCATTGACACATATACACTACCAAATGTAAAATAGAGAGCTAGTGGGAAGCAGCTGCATAGCACAGGGAGATCAGCTGGGTGCTTTGTTACCACCTAGAGGGGTGGGATAGGGAAGGTGGGCGGGAGACACAAGAGGGAAGAGATATGAGGGTATATGTATATGTATAGCTGATTCACTTTGTTATACAGCAGAAACTAACACAACATTGTAAAGCAATTATACTCCAATAAAGATGTTAAAAAAAAAGAGTGGTATTCGAAGTGGACAGGAAGAACATAACCAAACTGTCAGCATAGACTGCAGAATACAGATAAATAACCATTTGAGACTAGAGTTGAAATTCAAACATTTTCAGACAGAGATTCAGAGTCTACCATTCACAGGCATTATTGAAAAAGGCTACTTCAGGAATTAAACGTTTATACAATGGAATATTATTCAGACATAGAAAAGAATAAAATAATGCCATTTACAGCAACATGGATGGACCTAGAGATTATCACACTAAGTGAAGTAAGCCAGACAAAGAGAGACAACTATTATGATATCATTTATATGTGGACTCTAAAAAAATGATACAACGAACTTATATACAAAACAGAAATAGACCCACAGACATAGAAAGCAAACTTATGTTTACCAAAAGGGAAGTGGGGGGAAGGATAAATGAGCAGTTTGGGATTAATGTATATACACTACCATATATAAAACTAGATAAACAACAAGGACCTACTTTATAGCACAGAGAAATGTACTCAGTATTTTGTAATTACCTATAAAGGAAAAGAATCTGAAAAAAAAAATAGATATATATGTATATATAACTGAATCATTTTGCTGTACACTTGAAACTAACACAACATTGTTTATCAACTATATTTCAATTAAAAAAAGAGTAATGACAATGGCTATTTCTTTTGGAATATATACTCTGGGTTTTGCTAACAAGAAATGAATCTCTAATGATAAAATAAATATTTTAAATAATTAAAAACATGAACCCTAAAGTCAGCAGAAAAGTGAAAGAGGAAATTAAAGATCATGTAGACAAAAGAAATACATTCATAAAAGAATATTAATGGAAAGGAGGAAGACAGGTACTAAGGTTTATTATAAAGCCATAATGACTAAATCATTGCGATGCTTGTGGAAGGGTAAACAAATTGACTACTAGAAGAGAATCGGGAGATTGAGAACAGACATCTACACACGTGTGTGTGAGTGTACACACAGGAGCTCGGCATGGTGCCCCTAAATTGTGCTGGGATGACGAATAAGGAGAGACATTATGGGCTTGTCAATAAATGGTGCAGAAAAAACTGGAAGGAGAAGAGATTGAAAAGATAAAATCAGGTAAAGATAATATTGAGTACAGTTCCCTGTGCTATACTACCTCACACTCTTTTCATGAAAACTATATTCCAGATGGACAAGTGCTTTGAATATGAAAAATAAAACTAAAAATTTTAGAAGAAAATATAAGAGAATGTACTTTTGATGCAGAGTTTAAGTATTTCATAAATGACAACAAAAAAGAACACACTACAAGATTTATTTGCATAACTTAAAGATGCCGTAAAATAGAAGTTCAAAATAAAAATTTAAACAACCAGCTATATAATCATTAAAGAATTAGCATCCATAATATATAAAGAATAAGTTCAAGTAAGAAAATATAAGTCTTAAAATAAATAAGTACAGAAAGAAAATTTATTGACAAGAGTAAATTAGGAAAAGTTGGTGATGTGCTTTAGTGGGTTTTAGGGTCAGGCTGACTTGCAATTCAATGCCATATTAACTGTGTCACCTCACTGGGATAGAATAAGCTTGAATTATGATAGTGGTGTCCAGAGGAGAATTATCATCATAATGATATTTTATTCATTCAACAAACAGTTCCATAGGGCTTACCATGTAGCAGGGACAGAGGTACTGTTACTTCTCTCTACCTGGAACATGAAGAAATGCAGGTACAAGGAGCGTAAGAAACTAGGACTCAAACCCAGACTGCTGACTTGGGGTTCAGAGCCTGTACTCCTTACGTACGTTCTCTCAATTCAAAGGATGTATATGTGTATGTATGTGTATTTGTATGTATATTGTGTATATGTATGCGTATATATGGGTCTGTGTATGTATATGCACATATATGTATGTGTGTATGTGCATGTGAATGTATATGTGTGTGTATGCATGTACATGTTTAAGTGTGTGTATATTATATATGTATATGTGTATGTATACTGTGTGTATATGTGTATGTGTATGTATGTGTATAGTGTATGTGCATGTGTTTTGTGGATGTATGTGTGTATGTATATTGTATATATGTATATTGTATGTGTATGTATCTGTATCTGTGTATGTATATGTGTATGTGCATGTATGTGTGTATGTGTATGTATATATATATGTATATGTGTATGTATATTGTATGTGTGTATATGTGTATGCATATATGTCCGTGTATGTATGTATGTGTGTGTAACATATACCATCAAGTATATACTAGCAAAATTAGTACAAATTTATAGAGTAATTAGGATTTTTTAAGTTGGGAGATTTTGGATGTTTACACTCTGAAAAGGCTACGTATTTTTAATTTGTAGGATGACTCAGGGTAATTCTGGGGTTTTGCTCTAGCAGTCTAAAATGATTCTATCAAGAAATATATAGAAAGTCTCTCAAAAATAGTGTTATCTAATGGGAATCAATGAGAGTTCAGTCCTTAAAAGAAGACTTTTGTTACTGAAGAAAAAGAATTTGGCAATTTACTTCAGTAATTAAGTCGGAAAAAACCCTCTTGCTTCAATAACAAGCAGAGAGCATACTTTTGAGGTTTTTCCGTTTCATCTTTCTAAATGAACTAGTATAGACAAAAACGCTCTTGTACACTAAACAGTACACGTAAAAGCCAATTTCGCGTAGGGCAGGGCTGATTTCCCAGCTCTGCCCTCCTCCCACCCAAGGGCAACTCCATCTCTCTGGCTTTCCCCTCTGGATCACAAATGTCTTAGTGACACCTGAGTGCCCCTCCACCTTCTTACACCTGGGAAATAAGTTTGGGTCTTCATTTATACTTTAAATACAACAGGTACATCAATTGTTAAAGCTCACAGATATTTGAATCTTTATGGCAGTAACTCTGATTTGTAGGATGAATGTCTCTTTCTTCCCCCATCAAAGAAAGATAGGCAATTTTGATCTGATGGAGCCTAAATCCAGGGTCTACTCCTAACTCTGAAACTATACATAAACATGGTTTGTGCAAGGTGTGTGTGTGGAGGTAGGTGAGAATTGTGTCCTTGGAAAATTGAGGAAATGTCTGGACCAGCCCCTCCTACCGATGTAAGCATAGTCTCTCTTCTCTGTGTCCAAGATGCCCGGATGCCAGGGATTTGGTGCACGTGTCTCTGAGGTCATGTGTCTCCTGCATTTCTCCATGCCCTCAGCTTCAAGATGGGTCTCTGGGCTCAGGCAGCTTTGGGAAAGGGCCGTGGTGACTGGAACCACTTCCTTCTAGGTGCTCAAGGGCGGAGCTCAGGGAAACCGCTGACCCTGAGGCTGGCTGGAGATGCTGGGAGATTCCAAGTGAGGCGACAAACCAAACCTACATTTATAGCTCTTTCTGTGAACAGCTTTCCTTCTTCCTAATTACCCTGCAGCACCATCATGGGTATCTGTACCGTACCCTCCAATGTGTCAGCTTAACAGTTTGGGGCCTTCTGTTTGTCTACACCGGCAAGCAGTACATGGACAATCATTGTATGGCATGTCCCACCCTCCCCTCTCCCGTGTGAGCAAGCAGAGGTTAAAACTGTGATGCAGCACAAGTTGTCAAGAATATGTGTTCTGAGTCAGAGAGGCCTGGGTTTGCATACGGTTCCAGCTCTTACTCTGTCCCGTTGGAAAGTTATTTCAGCTAGCCCTCGCTTTCTCATCTGTGAAATAAGGATAAGAGTAGCTACTTCAAAGTGTTTCTGGGAGAATTAATTGGGACAATGCATGCTAAGTGCCTGGTACATAGTAAGTATACAATCATAATAGATGCTATTATAGCATAATCATAAGACCTCCCTTTCATGATAACATAAGGAACTTAAAACAAACCCATTCCTTTATTGAATTATATATTCTGAGGTCTTAGAATGTTATTAAACTATGAACTCATTTAAGGCATCATGTGATTAAAAAAAGAATTGGCCAGAATTGGGGGATCAAAAGTTGGTTAAAATTTTTGAATTTGTACAATTTAAATTTTGTTAAATTGCTAGAGAATACTGAAGAACAGCTAGTAATAGAGGACAGGATAAGTTTAGATCGCAAAGACAATCTAATTCTTAATTTGATTTGTAACAATGTATGCTTCTTGAGCAACTATCTATAGTACCGCCTGCCTTTTTTTGTCTCACCCCATAAAAGGTGAGATTTACAAATGAAGAAATGTTCATTGGGGAGGGAACAACAGAGAAAACCAAGGGTCTGAATAAATCTCCAGTTGGATAAACCAGTTATATTCACAGATACGGTGCCCCGTGGTTAGAGAGAATCCATTATTCATGGGTTATTTATTGGAACAAAGTTTTGGCCTCGCAAGTTTCCCTCATAACTGCCCAAATGAACTATTGTGCAATTTTTTCCTCCCTAAATATCACAATGCAAAAGGAAAGCATAGACAAGACAGGTAAAGGTGAAGTCGGTGTTCAACTAACATTTTTGTTTTAAAAGTAAAAAGAGCAGAGATTTCTGTAGCTTGTTTGAAAAGCCCAACAACCACAGCTGAAACTGACAAGGTCTGACATCTCCCCCTGCTTTTCCTGCTCCCATTTTCTATGAAAATACTGTAGACACTGGATCAGGAAAGACAGCGGAGCCTTAAAATAATCACTCTTTCAATTTGCCCCGTGTTAGTTTCCATAAGAGACAAAAGTGGGAACTGTAGCCGGCAGCGAGCAACTGTCTTGTTAGAACCTCCCTTGTCGATTCAGCTGTTGGCTGAAATCTGAAAGTGGCATTTTTCAAAAGGCCCTTTGGCTTCTGAGTCGATGGAGTTTTCACTTTGGAAAGCAATAAAAACGAATGGAAAAAAAGTGAAAATTACTTCCAAGTTTTCTTATACCTTAGGATACTATTTCTTATGCAAAGAACTTTTTATTTCCTTGCCTGGTAGTTTATGTATGAGAACCGAAACCCACTTTATAAAAGCGAAAAGATACATCAAAAAATGAAACTGTGCATCTTTGGAAGGTTAAATCCTAGATCTTGGATGTGGGCTTCCTTAACTGTAAACCTTATCGTGTGGAATTGCTTACATAAACATTCCATTTCGGGAGGTAGCTGAGCTTCCATCGAATACCATTCTTTGTTCCTTCATATTTTACAAACAAGTTGTAAAGTTACAAAAGCTGGACAGACTTCCACAGAAGAAAGGTAGAGAGGATTTATAGAAAACACAGCCAGCCATGGAATTTAAATTGTTTTAAAAAATATATTCACTTGGGAAAGAATATTATTCAAAACGTTACCATTGAACAGAGTTTCAAGCACTAATTCTTATAAAACTTCAAAATACAGAAGCCTCAAATAATCCTCAATACGTGATTTTATTGGAGGGGGGGAAGCACTTTACAAACGTTCACTGCTATGAATGTATAATACAGTGTGGTAGTAATTCTTAGATAAAAGTTTTATCAAAAATCTGTGAGGTTTGAAAAATATCCCACAAAAGTAACTCTAAATGATGTGTTCTGGCTTCTCTGCTGTAGTCATCAAATCTCTAATATGTTTCTTTAAGATGGGGAAAACACCACTCTATTGTGAGAGAGAAAAGAATGAAAACAATATAAAGAGGAAACATTTATTATACATATTTACACAATTTAAGTGGAAAGTAATCTGTCAGATACACACTTATACCAGAGAGTAATCCATCCAATACATTAAAGTACGTGATCTAAATCATCTGTGGAACCTTTCACACTTTCACTTTCTCTTTGATTTTTACCTGCAACACCACAAACGACAAGGACCACAACGAAAGGATGCTGGTTCTGACTTTTTTTTTAAGTTTAATAGAAAAGCACATTGCAATATTCACTTTTGACCTTTTTTTTAACATTCGAATATTTATATCTAAAAAAATCATGTTCTTCAACTTATTTCTCATTTCCCACTCCCATCACCTGGGGGCATTAGTGTTCACATATCTTGCTTTTTTTTTTTTTTTTAAATCAAAGAAGAGGCCAGGTTTGTAGATACATTTATATATTTCTCCATTAGATTTAAGTTTTTCACAATTTTTTTTTTTTTTGATATTCGAGGCTCGATGTTGGAGCAAAGCTAAGTATTAGGATTGGGGTGTGAGAAAGATGCTGCAGACTGGAAGTTACAGATTTAAAAAGAACGGACAATTCTGGAGGAAAATTGCTCTGCTTAAATACATCAGGAGTCTGGTGTGCCTTTCAAGTGGTTACTAAACAATTTGTGTGTAAGTAGGATCGCAGTAATGGAAACACTGTTCAGCTTGCCTACTCTTCCTTCATCACTCATTAATGCCTTTGCCATGGGTTCTTTATGGGGCATCCATTAGGAGTGTACACTAATAACAGTTTAATCCCACTACACCCAATTATATATCCCCCTTAACCAGTGTCTGCTTTCCTTTGCCCTTCTCCCTCAGAATTATGTCTAATAAAATAGAATATGCTAACAGAGAGTACTGAAAAGACAACAAACCTCTCCCTTCCCAACATTAAAAATTACAAATAGTAACTGTAACACAACAGAAATAGCCAGAGAGTGGGCTGAAGTGCATAATGATGTACAGATGGCCTCTCACCCCATCTTCTATCATTAATAACACCACACCTGACAAAAGACACTGCCCGCTAGAACAAACTACATAAACACCCAAGATTTTATTAAACAACCCATTTTAGAACTTAAATCATTAATCCACATCTCCACGGGCTCTTCAAAAGGGCTGTCTGAGAAAAATAATGGATTGTCTGCAAACTTTTATCTTAGCTATTGCCTCTAGAGTTGTGCTGTTTAATTATTAAAATGTGGTATTAATGAAACATGCAATCCTGGAAAGGAAACTACTTTTATCATGGCACATGAAAGGCAAAAATTTAATATACTGCATATACTGTATACACATTACAAATGTATTTGCATCCACCTTCTAAATAGCAAGCACCCCCCAACTCCCCCCTCCTCTCCTTTACAGCTGCTCAATTCTGCAAGAACGTGCAGAAGTAATTTATCTGAAATGGCCACTATTGTTCTTGATTCTGATTTGATTCCAAAAAAGCCAAATAATAGAAACCATTTTGAACATCTATTTTGTGCACCTGTTGTGCTGCATTATGATACTCTGCGATTTCCATTTACGTCACATCTCTTGACATGCCTTTGATACACCATGCTGCTTTGCTCAACAAAAATCCAGGATGCTAGAAACCAATGCCATACTTATTTTATTAACAAAATGGCAATGGCAAATGCTCCTGAATGGGAGCTCTGGAAGGAAACAGGAACAAGTCCATCTGACTACCAGCCAGACTACATTTAACCAACGTTAAGTAGACTTAAAGTAGTTGAACAGCCTGGAGGGACTTAATAAAAATAGGATATTAATATCGTTAATGATTCTCTTACTCAGGTAAAACAATAAGACCTTGGTAGTTCCCTTTTTTCCCCTTGTTGTTTTGGTCCTTGAATGTAATGGAGCTGAGAATCTGAACAGGTTTTCTGCTGGACTCTCTGCATGGGCCGGTTTCTTTGTTGATCAACTCAGGAAGGCATGGGATTCCGCATTTGCTGCTTTTTAACTCTGCAGCATCATCTTAATTTGCATTTCAATATTACGGCTTCTTCGACATTTCAAATACTTCCTTAGTAGCTTCTCACCTTAGCTTCTCTGTATAATGACACCACAATTATATGAAGACTTACAGTGACCAAAAAGAGTTGGTTGTGATAGCTGTGGGTGAGAGGACCATCAGGTTTGCATAGCACTTGTGGACACATGGAGTTTGAAGTCTTGAAATACCCAAGCTGCCTTGGCTGTCTTTCATGTTTGTTAACAAGCTTCTTCCATGCTGAGTGGAGTCATGCAAATGCTCATGAAGCCCAGATATCTTTGGCCACCTTTACTTATGTCAAATGATCATAATGCCAAGATTTTATGGCATGGAGATTATCCCTTAACAGTGAAAGCATCAAGAACTTTGGTGTGCCTCCTAGGTGGCATTAATGAATCATATGAAATGGTTCCTTTCAAAAATTTGAAGAAGATGAAAATTGTCAGACTCGTAGCATGAAACAGGACATCTAAAGTCAAGTCTGGCTCTGTCCTAATGTAGGAATCAATCTCTCCTTCAACATCTTTGACAGATGGTCTTCCAGGTTCTGTTTGAACTTTCCACTGAAGGGCAAAGCCTGTTTAACAAAGCCGTGTGCTCTATTTGTAAACAGCCTAATTGTTAGATAGTTTCCCTTCACACTGAGCTGAAATCTGGGCCTTTTGAAGCAGAACCAGATAACACGCAGAAATTTAGTGCCCAGCAAGGCCCCCTTCCCGGGTGTGGGACCTGTGCCTTCACACCTGCCTGGTTTAAGGCTCTGTGGTCATCCTCTTGGAATTCTTAACCATTGTTAACAAGGGCTCCCACAGGTTCATTTTTATGTGACCCTACAAATGACCAGTTGATACTGATGCCAGTTGTGATTTAAGATGAGAGACCTATGAGATCTCTTACACAACATGCCCTTTTGGGGGGCTTCTGGTATTATATAGGGCAAAATAAAATAATATCTATGTATGTATTTTATCAGTGGAATTACATAATATTTTTTTAATTACCAGTTTTTAATCCACAGATCTTTTCCATTGCCATGTGCTCCCTCCCCCACACCTGCCCTCATGCCACTTAATTTAGTGGGGTGCCAGGATGGGGTCGGAATATAAACTTGGTGAAGTCACAGTCTCTGAGCTTCAGTATGATTAAACTGCTCTCTCTTTTGCTTTTGAAGTATTAACTCAAACCCTCCCTGTCAGTTGAAGTAGGAGTACATGTTTTGGCTAAGTTAAGCAGGGTCTAAGCTAAGGAACAGCATGAAGTTGGAACACGTGGTTTGAATGCTGATTCATGCTTGACCTTGGAAGTGACCCTCAACCCGGATGCGTTCCCCTCCTCATCCGGCCTGCCTGTACCTCCCACGGCTGCAGCCAAGCTTGACTCAGAGTGCTGGAATGTTGACTAACCCTGGGGCTTTGCCGAACTGGACACAGGGTTACTTAGGCCCCAGCATCGAGTTCTATCCTTCCCACCCCACCCAGATTCAGAGCCCACAGAGAAATGTCTTAAAACCCCCGCCAGACAGACCTGTGCACAGTGAACGCAGACCTTGTGTTTTTTCTCTTGGTTTTGCCTGATGCTCTTCAGGGATCGTGTGTTATCTCACAGTTGTGGAAGAAATTCTGCAAAAAGTTTTCAAGGAAGAGCAAAGCTACTGGAACCTTCTTAGATTGTGGGCCTTAAGCATGAATGCATGAGGGAGTCATTTAAAGCACTAGCTGTTAAAGTTTAGGAAATGATCTCATCGAGAGGGAGAGAGATAAAGCACAAACCCAGTCCTGCTTCAGCCAGGACTGTCTGACTAGTGTGGAAGTGGGGCTCCCAGATGAATAACTAGAAGCCAGGACTCCAAGAGATTGACTGCAACAGAAATTATCACCTGAAAAAAACAGAATCTCAACACTCTCAACAAAGCAAAGAGTACTACTGGGATATCTCTAATTTCTATTCTCAAGAAAAAAAATCATCCTTTCTATGAGATATGAATATTCCACTCCCAGTTGAAAGCCTCCTTCAGCAAATATGATGGAAAATACGTTAAGTGGTGGTAATTTGGTGATTTGTTAGAATCTATTATTATGACCAGTTTAATATTGGATGTGAATTTTATTGATGCATAACTTCAACTCTATGTCTCTTCTACCAGCTGGTTAAATGAACTAAGCTATAATTAAATTGTTTTTGATAATAAAAATCAAACATTTCTTAAAAGATAAAATGAAATAATGTGCATGAAAGTGTTTTGAAATTATATTTACATATAAAGTATTATTATTTTAAAAGTAAATTGCAATGTTTGGGTCTAGGGGAAAAAAAAGCATCCTCTAATTGAACCTAAGAAGGAGCATGTGGATATTTGAATACTGTACTTGCTCAGTTTTCAAGGTAGATGTGAGTGACTTTGAACATTTCTCAGAAGTAGTTTTCTGTTGTGAAAACTTTTTGGTATTTATTTCAGATGAATAACATCGCTCAGATTCCATATTTTGACTTTAAGATACCCTAACTGGCAATTTGGTGATTTCTCAGGACACACGCACACGCGTTCCTTACCAGGCTAGACTCTTGACCGGAAACAATCACTTTCATGAAAGCACATCACTTATTTCCTTATCTAGAAAATTTAGCTTTTCACCTATCAACCTCTCTTGTCAGCTTGGCCAAAAGAGAGAAAAGAAAATGGACATGGTGTTTTTGTACCTCCCCTCTAAGTTGGTATCACCTTTCTTTGGCTGGTGAGATAAAAATTGTGTTGCCAGCATCAGCTCTCCAGAGGGGACCACAGTCAGCAGTCCTGGTCTCTGGGCTGTGGCTGTAGCCCAGGGCTCAGGACACATCTGCCAATTGCCCAGACTCTTGAGGACCAGGTTCTCTCCAAAAAGCATTGTTGTTAAATAAGCAGCACATGGATCTATTTCAAGCAACAAGTCACAGCAATGGATTGCCTGGAAGTGTCTGAATTTGGAAGCATATATTTCCTCCTGTGCAGTCACGAGTTTCTGAAGAAGTTTTCCCCACTGGAGAAAAAAATGTCATAATCATTTTTTTTTTTTTCTGGGAAATGTTCATTTCATGTGTGAAACCAGTTGGTAGGAGTGAGATATTTCTATTGACTGACTTCGACTATAGTGATTTTGTAATCAAGTAAAACATTAAACTCATAAACACGGAAAGAATTTACCATGAGGAAGGGATGGCAAAGTAGGACAGGGTACGTAATGTGGAAGGTACCCTTTTGATCTTTTTCTCTGAACTCTCTCACTTCGTGCAGGCATCACTTTTGGAAGAGAAATTGAACCCCTGCATTGTATTTATCTTCCCTCGCCCCAAATTCTCTTTGCTGAAGACCAGGGATAACTTTTTAACTGTTAGTCACTAAAAAGTTGAAGAGTGAAGATGAGGGAAGAGTGGGGTGTGTTGACCTTCTACTCTGTTGGAGAGACGGCTTGTTTTGTTTGTTTGTTTATTTTGGTTTTTTAAAAATTTATTTATTTATTTTTGGCCGTGTTGGGTCTTCGCTTCTGTGCGAGGGCTTTCTCTAGTTGCGGCGAGCGGGGGCCACTCTTTATCAGGGTGCGCGGGCCTCTCACTGTCGTGGCCTCTCTTGTAGCAGAGCACAGGCTCTAGGCACGTGGGCTCAGTAGTTGTGGCACACAGGCTTCAGTAGTTGTGGCTCATGGGCTCTAGAGCACAGGCTCAGTAGTTGTGGCACATGGGCTTAGTTGCTCCGTGGCATGTGGGACCTTCCCAGACCAGGGCTCGAACCCGTGTCCCCTGCATTGGCAGGTGGATTCTCAACCATTGCGCCACCAGGGAAGCCCAGACTGCCTGGTTTTGCCTAATATGGACTTTCAGGGCAAAAGCTCTCTCTGCTCTCACCTTCCCATGACAGTTAGCCTCCTGTGTTCCACCTCCAGCAATGAGGGTAGAATAGGCTTTGGATGTCTGATTTCCATCGTTCTGATGGAACACTCTTAACTCCCGCTGGCCACTCAGTTCAGCAGCTTACAGAGAGATGCTTATTATCTTGTGCCTCTCTTCTTTCTGGCATTTGTGAGGCTGGGCATGTTCTTTTCAAGCCAGAATAGAAAGAGATCCTGAGGAAACTAATACCATGTGGATATAGACTTCTTTCTTATTTTATTATGATTGACAGAATGCCTATCAAAGAGTATGAAGTACTATTTCATTAAAATTAGAAGCTATAACTGTATCTTCTCTAACACATTAATTTCCAGAAATGACCCTTTTTCTGAAATGGACTTCCAGGTACCATGATGGGTTCCCAGGGGACAGAAGGAAATTACCATTATTTTCATGTAATCGGTGCTATCGACTTTCATAGGACCGTGGAACACAGTGCAATGCTCATCAATTCCTGTCCTCTCTCAATCTCTAGCTCCCTTTCTCATTCCCTCCATCTCTTTGTCTTTCAAGAACGAGGGAACATATACACCCACCAATGTCGTGATAGCCATATTATTAAAGTATTATTTGCCTGGTTGCTCCAAGTTTTACTTTACTGAAAAGCGGAGTACCACATGACACAAGATACTGGCTTTTCTGAGTCTCAGAAAGATGTCAGCTTCCTACATGGAAAACACACCTTGGGAAGGTCTTTGTTGCCAAAAGAACTGTCTCTTTTGGGGTTTCTATCGAAGTGTCAGGAAGACTGTTGTAGATGAAAAGCAGAAGAAATATTTAAAAATTGTTTCCCCAGTCACTTGGGCATGGCAGATCTGTGTGGGACAGGCTGGGGTTGTTTTTCTTCCCTTCTCTCTCCAGGTCATGTGGAAGCTTGAGCCTATAGAAGCAACCAAGGTGAACTGGCTCATTCCACACAACGGGGTGGATCATTCACCACGGGGTTTCCTTGATGGTGTGCTGTCCACTCTGATTTTAAACTTCTAAGCAATGGGAGTCCCACCACTTCCCTTGGAAGATTACCCTACAGTCTAATAGACCTCAACATTAGAAGATTTTCAATTGGTAGTTGGTAATCAACCTAAATTTCCCTTTTCTTAATTTCATCCCATTACTCCAAACCCTATCCCCTTGTTCCACGGAGCACTTCGCCCTCATTAATGTTTACACTTTCCAAATACTAATAGACCGCTGGAAAAAAAAAAAAAAAACAAAAGCACAAACCAAAACCAAAACCCTCTCAGTTACCATTTAGCTAGACCATAGATAGTCACTTCTTCTTTGAAAAATATGTCAGTTTCCATATACACTGTTCTCCTTAAAAGCATTCTTTAATGGTAAAAGATTTAACTATTTTTTTAATAAGCAAAAAAAAAAAAGAGTCTATAAGTGAAAAATACAGCAGTCTGTAATAGACTAGAGGGGAATACATGCATTCTTAATGTGGGTGGGTGATAATGGTATAGCTAACTTCACCTTCTTTTGCCCTTTACACAGACACAGAACAAACCATTAAGACAATTGGATGAAGACTTTTCCCCCCAAAGTTATCTATTTCTATTCTAGTTCTTTTGTAATAGTAGCCTTGCATGTTATGAACTAACAGAGTGTTTTCCTGGTTGACAAAAACACTGATTGATAATGTATTGTCTATCAATGATCTTTAATTTAATAAAACCATCGATGTTAGTGCTCATAATTTGGGTTACTGCATGGTTATATAAAATATTACAGCAGAGTAATTCTGCAGGTGAAAACTAAGCCTTAATTTACATCTCATTCATACCACTCACAGTTCTTTTCTATATCTAGACCACTTCACCAACTTGATTTACTGGCAAAGTCAAAGACGTGTTTTAGTAGAAAACCTTCAAAATAATATACGTTTTAAAAAATTGAGATTTCCATTTATTTTCCTCCAGTGTTTGAAAACTCCAGCCCCCTGGTCTCGGTTTAGAGAAATAATTAGATCCCTACTGTATCTAGATCCCTGTAGTAGCAACTTGGTTCTGACTCTATCCTTGAATGCTGTGATACTTCTTGATTCTTTTGACTTTTATCTTGAATTTTAAGTGAGTTTTCTGCTTACATTTGTCAGCCCTGTTACATGTTTTACCTGAATATACAAGTCAATGGAGCAGAAGGAATACTGTATAACTTTTGGAAAGTTATTCTATACCCTGCACTCTGAAACACTTAATCCTCTAAGATGGCATCCTTGTGATGTAAACTATTGGCATTCCCGAAGATATTTATGTGCCTTTCTAGAAAACTTCTGGTTGACATCATGAACATTTGTAACATTTGTAACTGTTACCAGATTCAACAACATTTCAGTTTCACTACATGGATACAAGTCCAAGACTGAGTGTTCTTCGTTATACTTCTTCCCTTAGGCCACATGGTTGAATGTCTAGGACGTTGCATTGATTTCTAAGAATTTCCTGTTCACATATTTGGTAGCAGCACATAAGATCTCTTTAAGTTGGAAACAAGAGAAATAAACTCTAGAAAACATAAGCAGAAGAGGGGGATTGGCTAAGATAACACTGTGGCATTTCAAGGCATCAAATGTGAGGAGTTGATGAATCTTATCTGCAGAAGGAGCACAAAGATGGCTGAATCTAGGTCTTCTGGAACCATGTATAAAATTCATCTGTCTTCTGCCATGTTGGTATTGATGTCACCAAGTTCCAACAGCTCTCAGCAAGTGGGCATTTCTTTTTCCAACGTTAAATTCCTAGGAGAGAGGACCCGGGTCTATGTGAGCTCCTGTGGAGACTGGCCCATGAACTAAGTCAGGGATTTGGGCTCAGGAAATTTGCAGGGCACCTGGGGCCCCACCCTTCTGCATCAGGGATTCCTCCCAGAGATGGAGAAATTGCTCTGAGAAATCCATGCATAAGAGAGGTCTAACTCTCTGGAGTTGAAGCTATATTGCGTGGCAGGTCCGGAAGAAGATTAATTTGACATATTGCAGCCAACACTTGTTCAATGTTACTTCCCCCCTTTTTCTGAGATTGGCATATTGAATTTGTAACATTTCCTTGGGTCATCGAGGGTAGATCTTTATGTGAAAATCTAAGATCTTTTGGTTGCAAAATTTCAGTGACAATGCAACTTGTATATGAAGTGAAAATATAATTTATTTTCTTTATTTTGGTTGCAACTCATCTCGGCTTCTTCCTGAGGCCTCAGCTGGTAGTGAGCAAGGGTATGGGAGAGAAATTAATTAAATGTCCAATCAAGTTTGGAGCTGTCAGTCCTGATAATTTAAGCCATCTTTCTCAGTTGGTGTTCATTCTTCCATTCGGATAGAAAGACCAACCTCTTAGGTATTTACCCCTTCCCTGCTTCTTCCCCTAAGATGACATCCTAGTGATGGGAAAGGTGGGTGCAATTTATGCATCTTGCTGGCCTTGGGGATAAAGTAGGAATTGTATCATCTTCTGGTCCTCTCCTGGCTGAGTCCACTGTCTCTCTGGTCTCTAGATGTCTGCTTGCATTCCTGGAGGGAGTCCAGAGCTGGTGAACTCATGATTCTTCATATTGTCTTGGGCAGAATGATAGGGGAGGGCACAGGACTCCTCTTGTGGATATGACCTCAGTTTACTTCTCCATCTGGAGAACCCCATGTCCCTGCCCTGAGATCAATCCAGCTCAGTGACCAGTGGTTTGTCCCCAGTCCTCGCCGTGTGGCTGTCTTGCCCTGTGACGACAGCATCCATCCATTAAATAACCAGAAACAGCTAGGGAAGCTCAACCACAGGGCTTCCCTCTGCCTAACCACTTGACAAGGCAATGGCCACTGTGATGTGGGATTTGTAAGAAACATTATATCAATTCTTCCGTTGTTTTGAGGACGAGCTTTGTATGGAGAATATCTATTGCTCTACCTTTAACACTCAGGTCCTTTATTCTGGACGTTAAAATTTGCTGGACACTTTCGTGAGATAAAAATATTGAAGTCTAAGATTATTTCCATGTGCATGAAGTCACAGTTTACAGAGTTTCTCTGACCATACAGCTTTTGATTTCATAGGACAAGTTGAAGTCTTCTTCCAACAGTAGATTTAGATGTCAAATTGTCCAAGGACTAACCTTGCTTGAATCTCTTCCCCAATCTGCTGTACTGTGGGGATTTTCCAAGGTTACCTAAGTCTTCACAGAAAATCTAAATGTTCACAGCTCTTCATGTAGCTTCTGGATCAGGGACGTCCTTTAATATTATTGCATACATTGAAATAGCAGAGAATTTTTTCCATATTAAGATTGATATAGTAAATGGCCTTTCTGTTAAATATAATTAGTTTTATTAAAACAACATAAGTGGCTTTATTCCAGGTCTGGTGTGATTCTTTGAAAAATAAGTCCAAAGTTGTTATTTCCAGTGGTACCTCACCAGAGCCCGGTGTCTGGATTCTGATTTGCATTCTCTTTATTGTTTTGGTTTTCCATCCCCAAGCCTACAGAAATGTAAAGTGAACTTTCCACATAGCTGTTTTTTTAAAATACTTCTCTTTTTTAGTCTCTGTATGTTGTATGCTTTCTTTATAACCAGGGAGCAGTTACAGAGTGTAAATAAATTGAACTTCTTTTCTTATTTTCATACTGACTTTTTTGGAGAATGTTATGATTTTCCCTCTCCTGCCACTTGTGACTGTTCTCTGGCTATATCTTCTTACACTCTTAGATCCTTAACATTTGGGGGTTCTATTTAGACCTGTTTGAGCATGTCATGTAATTTATTTTTTTGGAAAAATATATTTTCAGTGGATTTGCATGTCTAGGGAGCCCATGGGCCCCAGGTGGAGAATAGGTGGCTTTCAAATCTCCTCCCTCCATGTGTGATGACCTCTAGGTAGTAAGGAGATGGGCTCCAAGGAGTGAAAAAGCTCTCCTCTTTCTCTCCTCCTGTGCTCAACCTGGGTCATCCATTCTCTCATTTATCCTCTCAGGAAAGATTTCTAGGGTACCCACTGTTTCCCAAGAGTTAGGAGGGGTCAGCAGAAAACAGAAAACTGTCTTTGGCCACAATTTACATTTAACTCCAGTCGGGGTTCTATCTTTCTCTTACTTGTAGAGGGATCCAGATAGTGAACTAAAGGAAGATCAGATTATGGTCATCACAAATATTAGCAAATAAAATACGTATAAACTAAACTCACATGCCAAGAACCACCATTTCGGTCATTATCTCCAATATTTCTACCAGTTATAGTCAGGGCTTGCAGACATGTTGAGTTATCGTGTTTATGGAAAACATGAGCTGAAACATGAAGACCAACAGGCATGGTAGTCACCAGAAGACTGGGATGAAGAGACTGATGCTGAGGCAGCATCCATTCTTCATTGAGGTCATCTCCCCAAACCACCTGAGAGGTTAAATCTTACTATAATAATTTGCCTTCCGCAGACAGAGTTCAAGATGAAGACATGAACAAATAAAAACATCCTATGTCTTAACACTAACTTTTGGTGATTATTACATGTATATGATAAGTCAAACCATAGTGTAGAATTTTGTCTGCTAGATATATTTATTGTTTTTATCCTCAAGATGAGCTTTGTGACTCTCTTTAATAGCATAATTGGTTCAATCTCTCTCTCTCTCTCTCATCCTCTGCATATATATATATATTTATATATATATGCAAATGCATGATATAAACATATGTTCCCATATGATAGAAACATTTATTTTTATGGAGAAATAAAACCTCCACGAGTACCTTGTTATTCAAAACTAGTGTTCGCATTATAGTTTTTTGTTTGTTTGTTTTGTTTTTTAATTTTTACTGGAGTATAGTTGCTTTACAATATTGTGGTAGTTTCTACTGTACAGCAAAGTGAATCAGCTATACGTATACCTATATCCCCTCTTTTTTGGACACATGATAGTTTTTTTAAAAGTATTTTATCCTTGCTAAATAACTATTTTTTAAAAAGCTGATGAGGCAACATAGTGGATTTTACTTTTTAAAGTGTTCACTTAGTTATCAGAAAAGTCCCTATAAGTGGCCCTGTGAAAACATTTACAAATTAGACAAAAAGCAAATTTGGGCTTTTTAATCTCATCCACTAATAGCTCTAAAATAACCAAGCGCCTCTGATAGTGAGGCTAGAGCAAAAAGGCAAGCTCTCCGGTGATACTAGAAATTATACCCCTGTCTAACCAAACACTGCCAGTCCCACCGGACACCGCCATCTTCCTTTTCCTTAGGAGGATGGTGCCATCTTTATCAGACAACACTTTGTGCTGTGTTCAGGCTACTGTTTCTTCAATGTCTTCTTTAACTTTTACTTTGTTTTTCAACCTGTTGTACATGACAAGCGGGGGCTCTCAACAACTTATGAAAGCTTTTGATGACTCTCTTTTCCCAAGGCTCTTGGCCAACAGGTGCAAAGCAGTGAACTTAGAGATTTAGTGATAAAAGGACAACTTATTGTAATGGCAAAGACCTCACCCATTTAATTTCAGAAATGACATCAAGAACGACTCTTAGAGGACACAGCACACTGGGGTGACTGCAACAGTATGGGGCTAAAAAGTTAATTTCTGACCCTCTACAAAGTTACATGACATTTTGTTTCTACTTCTGCGGGAGTGGGTGGATGAGATCCCTAAGAAGCAAATTAGCCTGTGTTTCTACTTCTCTCTCCTCTGTGGAATTACTCATGCTGAACCCAGAGTCAGAGAGCAGTCCCTCCCTGATCTTCTCTTAAGCAATTTATTTTTTCATTTATTTTATACCCATCTTTACCAACTTGCTATAATTTAGTTTATATTACTACTATGCCAGTATAGGAACCAGGGAAGATCTTCTTTCGCTTATGGTACCATATGAATTGGTCAAGGGCAACGACAATTCCAAGGAGAAATTTGGGCTTGAAAACTGAGTTCCTCCCACCGTCAGCCTCCCTGGCACATCGCCATTTGTATCTAAAGCTTCTTCTGAGGAAATCACAGCAGGTTGTTCCCTGATTGCCAATACATTCTCCAAAAGGGGGGATGAGAGGTTTTGACAAAATCCAGCCTCTCGTGAGATGACTCCACATGAAGGTCATCTTTAAAATAGACTCATATTTTGCAGCTCTTCAGGCAGACACCACAACGCATTTTACAGAAACATACCAAGATGGCAAAACAGTTCAGTCCTGTTGGAAGAGTCTTTATTTTCTATTTTCCCCTTTCCCTAAAATGGGCGATCGCTTTTCTGCCAAGGAGGCTCAAAAGGGCCATGAAAACTAAAGTCTTTCAAAGCTGTTCAACGCAGCTTCCAATTTACAATAAAATTCAGCATGATAAAATCTTCCAGGAAAATCTCTGGAGCATCCTAGCCACATTACACAATTTTCCTTTACGTTCAGATTTTGGCATTCAACACCTTGAGAAACAGGGAGAACAAATGTGTACAGGGAAAGCAAAACAAAACAAAAATCAAAATAGAAAAAAAAAAACCAACAACAAAGACAGTGAGAAAAACGCAAACAACCACGCGAGCTATTAAGCATATGCCAGAGTAAACCATCGGTGTGGGTTTGCCACGACTCTGCCCTGCAGGTAGAGGCAGGCAGCACGGGAGCAATGGAAGGGGAAAGAGAAAGACAGCAGAGTCTAGGAGCTGGGAGCCCGCCCGAGCAGGATGCAGGATGCAGGACAGCCTGCCCGGGAGCCGCAAGACACACCGTCAGCCATGCAAAACAGGACATACCTTTCTGGCTCGCTCGTTCTGTCGGCTGAGACAAAGCAGTCCCATTCGCAGCGGGAGGCCAAATCAAAATGAAATTTTATTTAGTCTGCACTGTCCTCAGATTGGGTTTCAGAATGACTGCTTTAGGAGATAGCACGGATGGGGCTCTGCATGCTTTGCATATGAAACTGCGGTAGGAAAAGAAATCTACATAATCAAAAAAATCTGTGCTCTGCCTGTGTGACAAAAAACCCGGACTCCAGTGATTTTACTGCAGTGTATGTTTTCAGGCAGGCCCTTTTGGGGTTAAATACGTTTTTTTTTTAAATGTCTTATACAATATTATCCACAAATAGTAGTAAATCTGAAATACTCCCGTTTATGAAAATATACAGGTGCCTCATTACAACTCTGCCACATTGAAAAATGGTGATTTTTCCGTATATTTTTGAATGCATCAAAAATTTGTGTGGAAAACAAATGTAATTTTAAAACATGTGCAGATTATTTCTGGGGGGGTTGTCCTGACAATGACTTTACCTCTGAACCTCGAAAAAATAAATGAAAAGCTTAAGCTTGATGCAAGATTGAAATAAAGACCCTTTGACTTTTCTCTGGGAAGATACTTAACTCATTCATATTTAGAAGCTATTTTTAAAAATGGGGGGAGAGCCTCACAAAATGCTCTTTAGATGTTGGAAATATTTTTAAAATCAAGAAAAGGGACTGTAAAATAGATCTAGAATGTACATCAGGGAATCTTTGAAAAAATATATGTATACATACAGACACAGTGACTATGTTGTTAACACAGGGTTATCACTGGCCTGACCACGGAGGGAAGAAGTGTGCCAGGTATAGGGAAACAAGGGGGCAGAATAGAGCCTGTTGGTAAATATATATTATTTCTCAAAGAAATACTTATCCCAGCTTGATTTTGATAGATCAGTTCCTTGAGGTTGAGTGCTACCAAATCATGTTCTTTAAAGAGGAAAAGAAAAAAAAAAAAAGGAAAAGAAATAAGAAATCAAAAGCAAGAAAACCTACCTGTGTAAAATGATAGCAAAAAGGCCAGACAGGCTCTCCCCCCAGCACAGGGCTCTTAAAAACATGGAGAGTCCTGATTCTGTTTTGTGAAGTATTCCTAAGGACGGGAGGAATATGAAATCTGCCTATTGAAGCTCTGAAGAAGGAGTCTCCAAGCCACAACCCAGAGCACCATAAGACTTATCCCAATAATGAGATACAAACAATGTGCTTCCACACAGCCCCAGCAGAAATCACCAAGGATGGAACCCATGGCCCTCAGAGAGACAGGCAAGACTAATTCTGTGATTCGGGTTTGGACATCATTTTCTTAGCAAAGCTCTCCCCTGCTCCAGCTTGGATTGGCGACCAGTCAATAACAATATTTACAAATGTAAAGGTCTCCTTCAATTGATAATTTTGCATTCGGGATGAATGCATCGTGTTCCGCTGTGCACACCACCAGCATAATGAAAGCCCCCATTCCAAACAGAGCAAAGCATTCGCTTCCTTTTATGCTCTGGGACCACCGCATCCGGGTCTCCCCGCAATGAGGGCAGCCTGGTGGGTTCTCTGCTGCTTTCAGGCAAGACCCTCCTTTGCCTTGGCTTTCTATTCTAGTGTAATTATTCAGAGTTATTAAGCAGGAGTTTTGCCTGCATCTTATTTTTAGTGACAAAACACCCCTTTTCTACGGAGCAGAAAGATGTTAATTCTTAACAACTCCTATATCCTCCAAATTCAGTGCACCTGGCATTCACCGTCTACCTAATAAGCATCTGTGGATATGCAAATGTTCAGTGTCTCGGTAACCTCATTAATTTACCCCTCAGGCAATCAGAGAAGGTGAACCAGTCCTGGGCCACTAGTGCTGGAAATGATGCCGATCAGGCCACGAGGACGAGAAGAAAGCTCAGGCTGCTGTAGAAATACTGTTTCGTCTTCCTGCCGTCCTTTGGCACTGAAATTCAAACAAAGACTCTTCCTGTACTTAGCTGACAGCAAAAAGCAAAACTAAAAAAAAGAAAAAAAAATTGCCTAGGCGTAATAACCAAGATCTCCCTTTTGCCACCCAAGACAAACCAGAGTTGATTCACGGTTTGAACAAAATCGCCGCAACAAGACGGTTTCCCAACTGCCCAAGTTGTCTGATTTTGTGATTTATTGGGGGCTGGGTGGAGGGTGGGCAGAGGGCAACCTGCTTTCCATACTGCAATGCAATCGAATCATCTTTCTCTTTGCCCACATTAAAAGCCCTGAATAATGTTTATGAAATGTTAGGGAATCCCGGTAGGTTTCCTATTTAACAAGCCATGTATGACAAATCACAGTGTAATGTACTGCGTTCTTAATCTTTAATTAGAATGTGAATATCTGCTAGAGAACGCAGTTAACTTTGACACGTTAAATCTTCTGGTTAAAGTGCCTTACAGGAAGAGCAAAGATGAAACACTGGCACAGTTTCCTGCTTCTCTCCATTCACCCAGACAGTTGGGGAAGGATGATAACATCTTGTAATACCTGCTCTGTAGTAATTAATCGCTGTGGTATTTAGGACCATTCAAGTAGACAAATATGACAGAGACAGGGACAATTAGGAACCTTGTTCAAGCTACATTAACTTTTCCAGCTATTACAACACAGCAGCTCAAGTTTGCTTGTAAAAGCTGCAGAGGGATTGCTATGCATTAGCCGTGCGATTATTAATGAAAGAAAAGGAGAATTGTGTTTATTGTAGTTTGAAAATTGCAAATAAATTTCAATTATCTGCTATGTCATTTTGTTAAACATGCATTCTGGAAATGCCTTTGTACTCTAAATCATGAGCTACTTATAGCAAACTAATACCAGAAACCCTCGGGGAGATAGGAAGTCAATATTTTTGTGAAACTGCTTTTTTTTTTTTTTTTTTTTTGTAAGTGAAACCGGAGATGGGCAAAACCACCTGAATGGGTTTCAGGTAGCAAGCTCCCTGGCATCCTGGCATTCATTGGGGCCTGCCATTTATAACAGACCCTGAGCAGGTGTCCCAGGCAGACATCAGGGCAATCAGAACCACACTGTTAAAAGAAACCAGAGAAGCTCTCCTTCCTTTGGGAACAGCCTCAAAATAATTATAAGAAATCAATTATTATACCTAAATAATATCTGCCATCTTGTCATCTAAGCTCCTTCTGATAATGCCCTCAAGTTTTGGGGGGAGAAAACCTCAGAGGGGTTTTCTCAGCTGTAGAGGGGATGGAAAGTCAACATTTCTGGAGGATGACTCAGGCCTCCTCTCCTTCACCAGGATAACTGCCAATCACTTTGAATGGCAAACTTGATCTTGAAAAAAAAAAAAAAAACCAACCACCACAACAGCGGACCGCACTTGGGAAACAGGAATAAACACCCCCGTTTCTCTGCTGCCTTTTGTGAAACTATACATACAGACATCTTTACCCAGCACCAAACCTCCACTCCGTGTTTCCAACCCAAACCAGTGCTATTGGCCCACTTTCAAGGAGCTGATGAGAGGTATGTCCCGTGGCCCAGAAAATGTCCCAAGTCCAAACTTCTGTGCACCCTGCTCTCTTCCTTCTCATGACCAGCCCGTGGCACACGGCCACCCAATTTATGATCCGATTTTACTGGCCATCAGGAACTGAAGATGAAAAAATAATTCTGGTGTGTCCTGGAGCTGGGAACCTGATCCAATTGTCTTCTGTAAATCAAAGAAAGACCAGCTTAGCATGGTACAAATCTGCATCCCCACCCCAGAATCTGTTGTCACGCTCACAAAAACAAGCCGTTCAGAGCTCAGGCACAATCTCGCCTCTCAGCCGAGCGGCGATGATGTCAGCTTTCTGATTACAAACTGCTTATTTATGCTTCAACAGCTGCCAAGAGCAGCAAATAAGTGGCTAAAAGAGTGTCTAGACCAGGCTTTCAGGCCTCTATTGTCTGGGGGTTGTTACCTGGTTGACAGCGATGGGTCCAGCTGCCTGGTGTGAAAGGGAGCAGAGCTGGGGAGGAAATGATTGACAGCAGGGCCCTCGGGTCAGCCCGGACGGCCCCATGTCTTTATATTCCCGGCTCCAAGGGGGAAGCCAGGGCCCTGCCTTGAGGTTGGAGGTGAAAGGAAATGTTGGAGGGTAATGAAAAAAATCTTTTGGCCAAATTTGCCATCATGGACACTTCCCCTGGGGAATCGAAGCCAGTCCAAGTGGCCACAGAGAGTAGTAGCCAGAAGTGGGTTCCCGGAGCCAAGAGAGCAAGCATTTCTGAGGAACGTCAGAGGCCCCTGCAGGGAGGATGCATCAGCACACATGCATCCACTTTCTTCTCTCTCTTTTCTTTTTTCATTTTGTTCTCCGGTATTGGCTAGTTCATCTCAAGCAAATGCATTTGTGGCCACCTTTTAAATTCAGCATCCTGATGGTTCCATGAGGGTTTCAGAAGCCTTCCCTGTTAAGACTTTTCAATTGAAGACTGACAGAACCCGAAACACGCCAACATTTGGGCAAACAAGGAGCTTTGCAAGCTGATGTAAATGTCTAATTAGAATTTTCCACCATCACTTGCAACCTTCGAATCTTCCTTCCCGTTTGTTTCCAGCCATGCTCTCCATTTTAACACTTCTCAGGGGAGATTTGAATGTACCAAATTGCAATTCACTGCTGTGATTGGCACCATATATTTGTGGCTTTATTTCTGCTCCCACTCTCACCCCCATTTTAGAGTTTGGGGTTCTTGCGGAGAAAAGAACGCTGCTAAATATTGATCACTGAGAAGCACCCGTTTGAATATAGTAATAGTAATACAATAACTTCCTCCACATTGCCCACCCCCTAGTTATTGCTACTCAACTACTCTGTGCCTTCTTGGGAACTGTAGCATTATTATTTAGACACCCTTGTTCCTACAGAGACAATTAAGAAGTACAGCTCCCAGGGAGGAGCAACTAAGGCTGATCCTTTCACATTTTTCTTCTGATTTATTTTTTCCCAAGCATGAAAAAAATATTTTTTCCAACAGTTGGCCATGATCAGTGATGCAAATTGTACAAACCTGATGGTTCTGTAGCCTTAAAAATCGTTGCATTAGAAAAAAAAGAAAATGAAGAGGAAGCTTTCCACTCTGTGAAAAATAACATCCATTTAAAATCATGGGAATCCCCAGAAGCTTCCAGATTTGAATGAAATGCAAGGGGGCACCTGAGGAGTCAGAGCTTAATTTGTGTATACAGTTGGCTTTCTCCATAATATCTGATTCAGACTCTGTAACGAAAATGAAATCATGTTAAATTAACTGTAAAAAATAAGTTGATTTAATTAAGCACAGAAAGACTTAATAGATATAATAAAATGTTAAAAAGTCAAATGATGTGCAGTTACATTTCAGTTAACACTGCTCAACAAATGTACTAAATTTATTCCTTTCAATAATGATGTGTTTTGAACATTTAATTAGATAAATAATGTCTAATCACTTCAGCAAATCTGAACTGGAAGAATCCTTGTCATCAGAGGTGACTCAAGCTCATCACATCTACCTTTTAAGGGAAGGTAAAGCAGGCAAACTTCAGCTCTTTTCAAGGAGATGAGCAGAAACTACAGTAAAGTCTGCCTTTTGAGCCTCATTAAAATTCAGGGTTTGCTAAACAAACTAGTATTTACAGTAAGATGAGTGTTCCTCGGAATAGACTTCTGCTTGTTTGTCTTTTTTTTTTTTTTTAAGCATCAGAAACTATAAGCAGCTGATAAGAAAAGGTATTCAGTGTTAGATGTCCTATAATTCATCATAATACTGTTTCCTTTAATAACTACTTTGCTCAAGTGATTGGCATGATTACAAGAAAATTACTTCAAATTATTCATCTCTTATCTTTCCTCAAAGATGTCCTAAGTTGGATGATGGTTAGCATAATGGAGCCCTATTAATTACTAATGTGGAAAGTCCTTCACAATTTGGATAGAGTTTGTAGCCCAAATAAAGAAAATAGTGCCAAGTGCGACCTTACATCATCGTCTCCTCGAGATGGTGCCACCCACTGTCTATTAAATGGAATGTCAAGGACATTTGTTTCTTCATTTGGAATTTGCTACGATGAACCCAGCCTGTATACAAAGAGCAGATTCACCATTAACATCTAGAGATGCAGACACACACCTATGCCTGTGCACACATACACACACACACATGCACACACTAGAGCACACTAGTGCATTGCACAGAAGTATCCACGCACTCTGAAACACAGAAGATGATTAACATAAAATTACCATTTCAAGCTTATGGTGTTGATTCATCCACATCTTTCTGGGGAAAAAAATTCTTGGTACAGAATCTTTCCATTTACGATATTGCCTCAAATGATTTGTTTTGGGAAATTTACCTATAAATCTATTTAGTTCATTCCAAGCCATAACATAGTAGGAAATTCTGTTAAACCCTGAGACTATTTTGAATATATATAGAGATCATTGTTAAAAATATCTTCCATTTCTTTCCTTACTTTGAGAGTGGCTGCATAAATAGAACCCAAGTTAAACATACAAACTCAGAATTTTCATTCATATTCTAAATAGTCAACCTGTTTTAAGTTACATTTCTATCCATATGATGTTTTGTGGAATATTTCTCTTTTAGCATTGCTTATTTTCTATTTTCAAAATAATTTTTTTCTCTGATTATATGAGTTTTGTAAACCAATGCTGAGAATGCAGGCTCATGTAAGGTCAAGCCTAGCAAAGTCAGCAATGGAAATTCAAAGGTTATTTTTGTACTTAAATAACAACACTGGCTATTTGGGACTAATTTTATCTCCCTTGAAGTTTTCACCTTTTTACTGTGTACTTAAACATTCAAAGTTGCATTTGTTTTGTATATATATATATATATATACACACACTCACATATATATACACATATATATACATATATATACATATACACACACATACATGCAAGCATAGTTCAACACAAAAATAAAGAAATTATGATCAATATCCATGGAAAACGAGAAAGAAAAATTAATATCACTGGTCCTATTTACTGGATGTAAATGTTTTACTAAAAACCTCACTTCTCTGGGTTTGGTTTCACCTGCAGCTGTAGTTAGATGTCTGTCCATCTTCAAACCCTGTGCACAGCTAGGGGGCCAGGACATTCCACTACGATCCCTGACCCTTCCCTCCTAGGGAACAGAGGAGGAGACCACAGGGGGACAGCATTTGGCCTAAGGTCAGACTTGTTTTGTGTCAAAGGCCTTCCTCTTTCATCCTGTATTCCTCTTCACTGAGCTTGTGGCTTTATATGGACTTTTATTTCTGAGCACAACTTCTTGATTTTTGCCCGCATCGGCTTTGTAGCCATCATTGCGGTTTTAACCCTGGGGGCCACTTCTTGGGGTCTCCTCCAGGAGTCTTGTCTCGCAGCAGGGTTGCCCATATTTTGGCCTGGACGTGGAAAATTGTGGAATGGAAAATGTACTCCAGGGTATACATCATGATCAAACATACCATACGGCAAAACGTTTGGAAAACTAACATGAGATGCAAACGTAACCTTAACCTCCTGTTATGATGGTTTGTTCAGATTTCCATCGCTTGGGTAACATTTTTCTAAGAGTCAAGGGTGAGCTCCCTCAAAATTTTAAGTTCTTAATTGAATGTGAAACACATAAAAGGGAAATATTCATACTTTATTATTTCTTGATTGTGTTGGTGATGAAGACCACAAAACCTACATACAAGTAAAAATATTTTATCTCCCAACAAGCGAAATGCACCCTACAATATAATTTTAATATTGTAAAGAAGGTATTTTTTTTATTCTACTCATCATTTTCCTGCGTATTTGTCCAGCTGTGTGCCTATACTATAGGATTTGCACAGTAAAACTTGGAATTTTATGCTTACTTGCAAGCAATTTGAGACTTCTATTTAAAATTCAGGAAAGTAGTCTTGTTTGGGTTGCCTTTTCATGTGTAAGTTGCATAGTCTGGAACTTGGCCCTTCTCTGGAATAAATTAAGTTTCCAAAGTCCATGGGAGCCTGGGCTTAGTCATGAGTGGCCCCGTGTAAATGGCCTCATCACTCCCTACCTCCATCTCTCCATTTACAAATGGTTGTCTCTGACCCATCTTTCTTAGCAAAACTGTTTTTAAAAACTCACACTTATGAAAGAGGAATGTGCCTTGGAAAAAAGACAGTATGTATTGCTAAAGCCTGCTATTTTAGAACATAAGAATCTGGAAAAAAATATAGAAGGAAAGAGAGAACTGGATTTTATCTATTCTTTGAATGGGCTGATTTAAACTTCTTAGAGCTTCTGACATGGCTTCCGTGAATTGAAAGAAAGAAGGAAAGAAAGAGAGAGAGAGAGGAAGGGAGGGAGGAAGGGAGGGGGAGAAAGAAAACAAATAGAGTTTGAATTGGACATGACATGGACATGACATGATCTGGGAGTGGATTACTGGGCTGATAGTCAGAAGCTCAAATCTTCTGCTCTGATACCACATGGTTGGTGTTGCCTGTGGAAAGTCACTGTCCTTCAGGGAAGCCCAATTCCTCCACATTTACACTCTGCTCCAGGAAGGATATTCATGGTGTCTGAGCTTGAATGAGAAGCAAAACTTAAGGTAACAAAGAGGCATGAAAGATGGACACTTTTTTCCAAAATTCAATTGTTGAAAATATTATTATTCTTATTGCATAAGCTTTCCCAAGCAAGACCACGGTAAGAATATCTGTGCTGCCCAAATCAAGAATATGGAATGTTGAATAGACACAGAATAGCTATGATTCTTACAGACTCTACAAAGAGTACTTTGAAATATCCACTTCAAGTTTGTGGCACAAAGATGACAATGCTAAGAAAGGCAGAATTCCTCCTCGGAACCTCCTCCAGCCACCTCACCTGGAGAACTTCGGACCATGGCTACGACCTAAAGCCGTGATTCTACCAGTATCTATCTAGGTATCCAGGGAGACACTGAGCTTCTGCAAAACAAGAATTCAGGGCACATTCCTCCTGGTGGGGATCCCACAGTAAGACTGTCATCTGCCAATGGCACCATTAGTGTGGTAACAGGGATGCATAAAAGACATGGAAACATTTTCAATTATTAAACCCAAAGGGGTTATAAAATTGGTGCAAAATTTTATCTCAATGTTCTTTCTTCAACTGTGAAAACAAGTTTCCTCAAGTCCTCCCTAGGAAATTAATAGCACCCTCAAGCTTTAGAAGGAGTCCATTAGTTTCATTTCCAAGAATTAAAAAAAAAAAACTTATGGAGATCAACTATTATACTGATATAAAAATTTAATGGGGGGGGAGGGAAGCTGGGACAAAGTGAGACAGTGGCATGGACATATATACACTACCAAATGTAAAATAGAGAGCTAGTGGGAAGCAGCCGCATAGCACAGGGAGATCAGCTCGGTGCTTTGTGACCACCTAGAGGGGTAGGATAGGGAGGGTGGGAGGGAGAAGCAAGAGGGAGGGGATATGGGGATATATGTATACGTATAACTGATTCACTTTGTTATATAGCAGAAACTAACACACCATTGTAAAGCAATTATACTCCAATAAAGATGTAAAAAAAATTTAAATCTGTGCATTTGACTATCAAACTTATGTCTTCCATTAATTTATTAATTAACTCATTTGGAGAGCCATCTTTTTTAAGATTGATATATAGTTGACTTACAATATTGTGTTAGTTTCAGGTGTACAGAAAAGTGATTCAGTTATACATATATATTTATATATAAATATTTATACTTATAAATATATTTTATATATTTATATGTATATATATTTATATATTCTTTTCCCTTATAGGTTATTATAAAATATTGCGTATAGTTCCCTGTGCTATATGGTAAGACCTTGTTGTTTATCTATTTTATATATAGTAGTGTGTATATGTTAATCTCAAACTCCTAATTTATCCCTTCTCCCCCGCCCTTTCCCCTTTGGTAACCATAAGTTTTTTTTCTATGTCTGTGGGTCTATTTTTGTTTTGTAAATAAGTTCATTTGTATAATTGTTTATATTCTACATATAAACAATATCTGGATAACCATCTTATAAGTGATAAATAAGTAATAGGATTTCCACATATTCAAAACGCACATGATAACTAAGATTCCACCTAACATTGGTAGTAAGCTGACGTTATAGAATTTATATCTGCAACACACTCATGTGTCTGATTTAAACAGTATTATCTAAAATCAGCCAAAATGATAGATCCAGTTTCAACAAATTTTTATCTGTGTGTTTGGCCAATTAAATACAGAGATATGAAAATTTTAGGGGAACTGGTTACATAAGGTCCATAAATCAAGCAAGCTCATTTTCATTTATTCACTCAACAAACATATACTGAACATCTATAATTAATAGCCTCTTGTATATTTTTGAGACTAGAAGTGGCACTTTTGATTTTCCCTATTTTCCTGTTGCTCATGGCTTGTGAGATGGACTTCAACAAGTCTTTACAATATAATGTAATGAGTCAAAATAGAGGTATATCTCTGTTGCTATGAGAACAGAGAGAAGGGTTCTGAGCTTTGAAGTCAGAAAAGACAGTCTCCTGGTAGGAAAGGGGAAAAGGGCACTTAGGGCTGAAGTCAAGTACAGAGAGGTTGGCCATCAAAGGGAGAAACAGCTGGGTATCTTAGACCTAGGAAATCCACCCCAGAGTCCAGGATGTCTGTTTGTAAATCATGATCCTGGTTAGGAAACTGGCATCCAAAAGCCTGGGCCCGGCGAAAGATCTGGCTTCAAAGAATTAACTCAAGAAGGTCCAGGCAAGAGGAGATAAAATCTGGGTAATAAAACAGGACTGTGGATGCCGAGGCACTAACAGGGAGCATTCAGCTTGCTAATAACGTACTGGAGAACTTCCTGGGCCGTTCCATCCTCTCAGAAGCTTTCCTCCTGGAAGCCCTGCCTGAATATGTTCGGTGGAGATTGCCTACCTAGGGAACCCCCTCTTCTAGAGCAGTGGCAGGAATCTAGCCCAGAGCGATGATGCTGCTCAAGTGGGTCTTACTTCAACACAAATGTAACCCCAGGAACTGAGTGCTTGCTGGTCTCTCCTTCCCAACCCCACTGCAAGTGGCATTATTGCCCAGAGACAACCCCTCACAGTTAGACCTAAGTTCTTGAAGCCTTCCTGATATTAAAATTTGGTTACTCACCCATCCATATCACTATAGATGGATCTACATCTTTGGGGGCCCATCAAATCTGCTTCCTGTCCTCTCCCTAAAAGTTCATATAAGAAACAAGGAAGAAAGATTCCCTGAAGATCAAGAGACTTGGGGATTATGTAAGAAGCATACAGGCAAATGGGGGAGGTAGGTGCAGAAGACTGGGATGGAGAAAGATGACAGTGATTGTTACTTCCAGACGGTGATGTTTGTGGGAAAAACTCTGGCCCCTAAGATGCTATTCTGGGTAAAAATCTGAAAAAATCAGGCAAACATCTGATAAGGCCAAGTAGAGCACACTGCTCTGTGTTGAACTTGGCTAAGGTCCTTTATGACCCAATTTAGCAAGCGCTGCTGGCAGGCTTTGTCTGCATAAGGGAGATACTTCCTTTCTTCCTACACCACCTACTGTCTTAAGAGTGTCAAGAGATTGGGAACAGGACAGAAAAGACATTTTTGACAGCATAATGATTTTAAGGTAATAATACACACAAAAGAGAATAGGTAAAGCAGATAATAAGACGGATTTTCGAAGGAGCTATGCTTTCATATCCTTTAGGTAATTTGGTGGCATCAAGGCTATGGTTTTTCCCATACAAGTCAAAGAGGTAGGTGCCAGCCCCACGTCCCTGTGTATCCAATGCAGAGTAAGTCTCTTGTGCTATTGATAATTATCTTCAGCTGGTGATGGAACTAAGTCACATCATCAGAAAGGCATGCTACATGTGAAGACTATAAAAAATGAGTTCAGTTATCCTGCCAATTCCTTGAAATTGTAAGACATTTCCAAATATTCACCATTTTTAAAGAACAATACTTGAGTATTGTTCTTTAAAACAATTAAATGGCTGAGTATAGAAATAGCTGAGTTTTAAAAGCAGCTATTAATTAAAACGTACAAGGTCAAAAGGAAAAAACTTCCAGTTATATAATAAATAAGTTCTAAGGGGGTTGATGTCCAGCATGCAGACTGTTTTAACAATACTGTTTCGTATATTTGAAAGTTGCTAAGAGAATAGCAGTAAAATTCTCATCATAAAGGAAAAAGAAATGTAACTGTGTGTGATGCAGGACATTCACTACACTTATTGTGGTGATCATTTCACGATATATTCACATATCAAATCATTATGTGGTGTACCTTAAACTTATGCAATGTTATGTCAATTGCATCTTGATAAAACTGGAAAAAATAAGCTATTAAAAAAAACAACTGGAGAAAAAGGACTAATGAATTACTGTAGTACATTATGTACTTACAAAATGTTTTGGAATAAAATATTTTTCTTCCTGTTCAAATTCAACGCTTTACTCTAAAAATGGTCACCTCTGTGGAGGGTGTGTGTGTGTGTGTGTGTGTTTGTATGTTGGGGAGGAAGAGATAGTAGGAAAATACTTGATTCTTTTTATTTTGCTCTATCTGCCCGTGTTACATTAATGAAAACAATTCAGTGTGTATGTTACCTAGCAGAAGTCAAGGTCATAGCGAATATTGGGTTAAATAGAAAACGTGCACTTATAAAGACACAGATTCTGAGTGTTGAAAGGACCTGCTTGGTTTTTAGTTATCTTTATTTGTTTCTGTGTCTTGGCCATTCCAAACGGTTAACTTTGGTATGAACTTGAAGAAGAATAAACTTAATTTTAATCTTGTTAGTCTAGTAGAGTCTGGTATCTTTCCAGGCCCATAATAGGATAGATTGAGCAATGAATTTCCTGGTCAGAAGAACTTTGGGGGAGTTCAGAAATGCTCTGATGTCACCTTTTGCCTATCACATCTGTCCAATGACAGGAATGAGGGCAACGGACTTGGAGGCCCCTAGGAGGAGAAACTTCTGGAGATCTTCTCCCAACTTCCATACCTGCAATTTATTATGGAGGTGCATGTTTGCGGGTGGATCAAGATGGTTTTAAGAATCTGCAGCAGAGTCAGAAATACAACATTCCTCAAGACATCATCCTAAATTCGGAGAACTACATAATGGACACAAAGGCAAGTTTTTGATAAATCTTACTCCACTGTTGTCTTCCATGCTTTCCATTTAGTTTCTCACAATGTCTTAGAATTAGCAAAAAGCATGTCCATCTGTGTCGCCTCTCCTTTCTAGACTACCCTTGCATTGCGGGCTGCATCTGACCCGCCATAGGTACGCTACACTGTTCATGTTACCCCCAACTCGATTTCAGAGTCTTGCATAATGCTTTTTCATACTTTGTTCAATTACCCTTCCCCAACCCCAATACCAACCAAGTTTCAGTGCAGGGTTGTATGTGCAGAGCTCACAACCGAGGCTTCCAGCTGGGGGGCAGGTAGGGCTTGCAATCCAGCCCTACTCTGTTCTCCAGGCTGTAAGCTCTGGTTCTGCAGGAAGGGCTGCCTCTTACTAATTCACATGGAGTCTCCATATAAGCCTATGGTGGCTCCAACTTAAATTAACATGGTACTCCGCACCCATACTTTTCAAAATCCAGCCGAGGACCATTTTGAGGTATGAAAATTTTCTATCTATGGAATAGCAAGTATCAGACTGCTTCCACATAGTAAAACTGTATTGTTTTGGGGAAACATTTGTATCAGCTATGATTACACAGCTGTAATTCTGATTTGCTAGATACAATGTATTTCTGTCTTGAGGTCATGGTCCAAAACATTTGAAAGCCATGGTGTATATCATCACAGTAATTGATAGATTAATAATAATGAATGATGATGCTAATATATCAACATAGTACATTCCAGAATATGTAAAATTATGCACACGTTATTGTACTTGACTCTCAGGATCTTGAGAATTTGGTTGGGATTATTGCCCTTTCTCAATAGGCAGATGAGGAAACAAGAGTCTCAGATGGGAGCAAGGGTTTGCTGCTAAGTTGTTTTACCAGATAGATCTAGGACTCAGATAGATAAGAAAGGCAGGTGGAATTGTACCTTGTAAAATTCAGTGGTTTATATGTGAGTCGCCATGTATTATTTTGAAAGTTTTACTGAATGTCAAGTTAATTGTCCTCAGATATACAGATCAGATGGTCTTCTAAGAGGAGGCAAGGCTGCATGGCAGTGGGATGCTGCAGGTGACACTATTCAGAGATATATTCAGGGCCAGTGAAGGTGGTTACATTCACCTGCTTAGACCCCTGAAATAGGAGCCTGGTGGTACTCAGAAGCTAAGGGGTTAGGAATGGGCCAGGAGATAATTTGGAGAGGAAAGGTCTACCTAGAAGGAAAGGGATTAGGCCAGAGAGGAAAAAATTAAATTAAAAATCAAATAAATAATATAATAAAATAAAATATAACAGAACTTCTTTCCTTACATTGTTCATGTCTTATCCTAGCATCAAGGATGCAGTCTCAGAAAATATAGGGATGGCTACTACAGGCAGTTCTTTCCCAGTTTTCTGTGGATTATAAATCAAAACCTTGAGTTTCTGGATTTTCTGCATCAACATACTACCTTGTGCTGTGTTCTGAGGCTGTTTCCTAAATGGTGCAGTCATGACCTCAAGAGTGAAGGCAGACCCCAGATCATGCCTGAACTCTGTACCTAACCTTGAACTGCAAGAAGAGAAGTTTTAGGTTAGGCTAGTTCTTGCCTATGTTTAATGGAATCACAGCTAGATCATGGAACACTAGAAAGGACCTTAAGGGTAATACAGCACACTCTCCTTGTTTTACAGAGGAGGAAGCTGAGGACAAGTCAGGGCCCCTCCTTGGCCTGGCTTTCTCTCTAACACCTTCCTGGACTCCTGGATAAAAGGTAAAAATCTACAGCCTCTCTCAGAGCTGAGAACTGTCTGAAAGGTAGCCTGTGGAGCACTCAGTGATGCTTCAAAGTAAGTCAGAATGTGGCTCCAGAGATGACTTGCCCTCAGCCAGCCCATGCAGGTCAAGCATCGCACACCTGACACCTCTAGGGCGCTCGTTGCCAAGGTCAGAGACGGGAGGAGGTGCCATGAAGGGGAATGTGCCCCTGCAGACACACCAACCACAGCCCAAACCCAGGAACTGAAGGATGCCAGGGAAGCCATAGTTTATATTTTTGAAAGTTACAATGTAAAATAGAAGATTAAAAAAAATCAAACCCACGATTCTGAGACAGAATTCTATTTCAACTCAGCTAAAAATCACTTTGTAAACTTTTTAAAAAGGGTTCCAGATTATCACCTACTATATCTTCATTGTTATTTCCCAGCAATATGTTACAAATAGGTTACAAGTTTTTTTTTTTTTAATGATTTGACCATAGTTCTCTATTATGTTATCATAGGATTAATTTCTTTTTCAGATTAGGGAAAATTTCAGTGACTTCATTAAAATATTAATTTTTGCTGTTGAAAATATTTATTTTTCTCTCTTCTCCACGTTCTTCAAGAACAATGAATTTAAGAATAATTAAGAGAAGAAGAAATAATTAAGTGAAAAAATTACAAGGCAAACACTGGCCGTCAAATGCCCATCTTACAAAGCACTGAAGCTTCCTCCTGCCGGTTTTTGGATGAGAACTGAGGAGGTCTGTGTCTCAGCTCCGTTAGCTATTGAACACTGATGAGCACACTTTCTGATATTGCCTTACTCAAATTAAGGTCACTTTTTATGTAACATTCCAGCATCAAATGCATCCTGGCCTCGAGAGACCCAAAATTCATTTTTAAAAATTAATAAACCATCAGTGAAACAGATACTGCTTTTATTTAAAAAAAATAAGTTTTCTATTATGTTTCCTATAATGATACCTTGGTCCCCTCCACCCGCTCCCCCTCGTTGGAAATAAAAGCCCGGGGCCCACCCGTCATGGCGCTGAGCAGGCTGGGGGATGCGGGATGCAGCCTGGAGCCTTCACCAAGGATGATAAGCCTGCATGAATTTTATGAGTCTCAGTATCAAGGTTGCCCTCGCCCAGGGGATTTAAGAATAAGGGGGGGGGGAGAAAAGAGAAGGCAGATGTATGAATAACTGGCATTGTAAATCTTCACCGTGGCAACCCACTGCTAGAAAAAGTCTGTGATGGGTTCATGACTTGGGAAGAAAGCGACGCAGCAGAATGTGAATGGATTTTCTTCAGCTACTTAATACACTGCTTAGAGCAGCTTAAGGGGGTGCCTGTGAGGGTGTGTGCGTGTGTGTGCGTGTGTGTGTCTGTGTGTGAAGGAGAGAGGAAGCGTAAGAGGAGGCGCTCTCTGGAAATTCGTTAGAAGGAATTACTAGTGTCATACAGCTCACCAGCTTTGGGGGCAAAAAGAGGACCGTTTAGCCTCGGAATATAAATGACTGGATTTTGCTTGGGGGAGGGGAAAAAAGGCCATGGGGGAGGGGCGCGGGACGATGAAGCGGGTCACAGTGATCACATGTGACCCTCTGCAACCCAGCGCAAGGTCACGGAGAAAGTCACGGTGTTGTTGGTGAGGGTGGCTGATGGGAGAAAATGGCTCATGATAAATCGTTTCCCATCTTGCAAAATCTGGCAGTTAATGAAAATAAGATGCATTTGTGTAGTCTCTGTGAACACCTGATTTTTTTCCTTCTCTCTGCCTCTCCCTGCACACACATACACACACACAAGCACACGCGCACGCACATGCAGGGCCTGCTGATGTATGAAAGCAGAGCCCTAGCTCTAATTGTGCAATTATAAAACGGAAATGATGCAGGTTTGGCAACACAGGGAAAGAAGGCAGCTCCATAACATTGTTTAATAACAAGCAAATAAAGCTCAGAGGGGAAAGAGGTGACTATTTCTGCTTTAGACTCATTAAGGAGCCTGAAACATATTGTAAAAGAGTGATATTTAATTATGGGCCGGACTGATAACGGAGAGCAGGGCCTCACTGGGAGAAAGAGACCCTGTGCTCCTAGGAGCTTAGAGCTCCAAACATCAATTACCATGATTATCTACCCGGTGCTTACAAACTGCACCCGCTCCATGTTCCATCAGCGACCCGTAAACAGGCATCGCATAGGCAAATTTATGGGCATGAGCAGCCAGGGCCAGGTGGGAAAGCCAGCCTCCCATTTGTGGTTTCCCAGCAAAGGAGGAAAGAGGCAGAGGAGAGAAAAATCTGTCTTCTGCACTGCTGAGAGAACAATTTATTACAGAGCATTTGCAGAAGACAGCATTTGTTGCCCTGCTGCTTGCTTTTTTTTTTTTTTTTCTTTTTCCTCTGTTGCCTGTCTGAATGAGAAATGGATGAATATTCACCAAGTCCTGGTTACAGGGGACCACGTGTGGCATGGTCCCATCAAACTTTTTGGTACTATAGAGACCATGGGTCCAGACCACCAGCAATTAGGAGTGCAAGGCTGGTTTCTCCCTTTCCCCTCAGCTTAGGGGGATGGGGAGGATGACCTGTTAGCTTGCTCGCTTGAACGTTCAGATTTGGTAGAATGACAAGTGCGCAGAGGCGGCGAGCGTCTTACTTTGTATACCTTGGGAAGTGTCTTTCCATTGTGTGGTGCTCAAGCTCCTTTGTAACCACTTTGAATAAGATTGTCCTTGAACAATGTATGCTGAACAGTGGACACTGGCTGATTGGACAGAGGGATGGTGACTCGAAGTGGTGAGCAGGGCAAGTCCTGCCTGGTCCTGCTCTACCCACCATCTGCCTCTGGAGCCAGAATTTCTTGTGCCTTTGCAAATTGGTAAGGACTGGGGAGCACTACCAACTGTGAATGTTCTTGTCAGCCCCGTCCTGAAGAACAAAGGAAATTTGGGCTACTTTTTAATTCTGCCCTATCAGCTCATCAACACTTGGTTTGCATTAAAATGTAAGAACATTACACTCCACACTCTGCTAATAATCAGAAAGTACTGCTTTGAAGTTTCCCTATTTCTCAGCTACTACCCATGACAGATGTTTGCCAGAGAAAAACTCAGGGGGCATTTTCTTGTAAGCATTTTGGCTGAGAACGGTAACCGTTGTGCCACTTAATATTTCAGCCATCTCTGGAGTAAGCAGGACATAGCAGGGACTTATTTATCTCACATCTTGCTCCCTGCTAGCCGCGCCCCCCACCCCCCTGGCACCCCTCACTATGGGCATGACCTCTGAAGACACACATTAATTTCACTTCCGTATTTCCATAGCATCAATTAATAAAAGCTGACTACGTTTCTAACAAATGCACATGTCCTGATAAATGAGGGTCCTGACTTAATTGCTCTGTAAATTAGGAGCTCACAATAGATAGTGTAGGTGGTGACAATAGGGAAGAGTTTTAATATTTAAAAACTCATTAAATTGGTGTACTTTGTGAATAATTAAAGTCACAGGACCACTTTAAGCAGCTAATTTCAGTTTCACTCGTCAATGTTATATCACCGGTGAGGACAATTCACACGCTCCAAAAAAGTTAGGCAATTTTTTGGAATTACTAAATTGGGTTACTTTTTGTCCAAATTGGTAATGGACTCTGGTTTATTCCTATCCTCCTCGCCCTCCCCCCTCTCCCCTTCCCCCTCTCCCCTCCTCCTCCTCTTCTTCTTCTTCTAATTCCAGTGACAATGACTGAATTAAAACACTGTGGACTGAGGATTTTAAGGTCAAGTTATCTGTTTACCCAAAGAAACAGGTCGAAATGCAAAAATCACATGGTTGGTTTTACCTTTTCACTTTTACCTGGACTGAACCTTTTTGTTTCCATTCAATTACTTTCATTTGACGTATGTTCAAATTTTTAGGCCTAAATATTTTTCAGGGACAAAGTCCTGTTGTTTTTGTTTATGAATTACAGCTGGGGAAAGATCTCAACGCTTAAGTATCGGTCATGATAACAAGTCTTGGAGGAGCCTGGGCAGATCACAAATCCTAATGATTATGGAAGGGAAACCCTAGAAAGAGCTCACATCTAAACTCTTGAATCACCACTAAATAAACAGAGTGGAGATTTTTTCCCCTTTAAATCAGAAGTTTGACATTCAAAGTGATGATTTGCTCTAAGAATGATATATGGTCCCCCAGCCTGGTGTTAACAGTTGGAAAGCAATCTAATTCTACGTCGGCTAGGGCTCTGTGTCACCCTCACACCTTTCCCGTTTCTTACGTTTCTGGTCCACGTGTCAACGTTAGTATTGTCATCGATATTTAGTCAATGATTAAGCTGACCCTCATATTCTGCTCCATTTTCCGAGTTCCCTGAACATTTGTAAGTGTGAACACTCTGGAGAAGGCGAACATAAGGAACCCTGTCTGGCATTTGTTCAGGGAGGGGCAGGCATTTTAATCTTGAAATGAGTGCTCCTCCGGTCATTGTCTCTGAAAACAAATAGATGAATGTGGTAGCAATCCAAAGTCTGTGTGTCTGTGCTCTTCTAATAGAAGCAACTGTATAACTGCAGTGACAATAGGCAAGGAAGGCACACACAGGATCCAAAAGGTACACGATAAACCATTTTTTATGCCATAGATTCATTAACTCAACCCTGCTTACTGTCCCTCTGTCTTAGACGAGGGGCTATCATCCTAGAGTTCTCAACTCTAAGAATTAAAATGCTCTTACTGTGAATCCCATGGGATTGGGAAAAGCTAGGTTGCGAATGGGATTTTGCACCGTGTGAATTGCCAATCCCAAAAGATTGTGAAATCCTGTGGCTAGACACCGGTTCGACAGGATGTGACTTTGTGACAGGGAATGTCACCCCTAAATATTATTTTTACCTTTGGTAAGAATTTTATAAGATTTCAGAACACAGCACACTCAAAAATACTTCTCTAAGGGCGACAAAAATGGAAATGAAGTCTCTCTGGGTGCCATACCATCGTGCATTTATTAATTTGATCTAATATCATTTTTATTTTATTTGGCCTGGAAAATACACAAAGACTTTCAATTGCTAGTCCTTCAAGGTCATTCATCTGCTACAAGCAATAGTGTAGCCAATACTATCCTGGCCATCGGAGAGGAAAAGATCAGAAAAAGGAGTGAAATCGTAAAGGATGGATGCCAGAAAAAATGCAGGGAAGGGAAGAATGGGAGATCAAAGTATCCTTTCTCTTTTTAGCTTCCGTTTTGGATATGAGTGGATGAGAAGGGAAAAGAAACTAATAGGGAGGGAGAAACACATGGTGGAGAAGACCCCAAGACCACGGTGCACACAGCCACGTACCCCCCCCCAACATAAATGTCTCTTCACATATTAAAGGACAGAGAAAGCGCAGAACTGCCCATATTAAATGGTTACTTTGTCACAAAGCATTCACTAAAAAGAAAATTGGTTAAATCTGACCACATCATAGTTTGCCTTTTTCAGAAACCTACTTTCAGAAATTCATTGATGTCCCCGTTTTACAACTAATATCATGGGCATGTAGAAATGCCTCTCCATCCACCAGGGGGCAGAAAGGAACCCTTTGATTGGCCAGAGGGCTTTGGACTTCAACTTTGATTTTTGAATAGTTGTAATTTGCATAGCCTTTTCACTGTCAGATATCATTCACTAGGAACGGATCCACAGAGACGTCGCTAAGAAACCCCATACTTCAGTGTTAAGCTCTGAACTTCACTCTGTGTATAAACTTTCTTCCTTTACACTAAAGAGATTGATGAAGGCGATGGGTGCTCCATTGGGTGGTCTTCATCTTTCTGTGGATTCGTCTTTTGAGGCACAAGATATAGTTCCTCTCTGTGTCTTTTGCAAGAAAGCAGAAACAATAATTTTCATGCCTACCACTTTATACAGCATTTTTCACTGAAGCTGTTCTCTAAAAACGTCAAATTCTTTGTCTCTCTGTCCTCTCCAGAGGGTTTTGCTCTATTCGTTGGCGATGGATCCTTTCTTGTAGTTTTGGTTGGGATATAAGCAGCTTCTCGGAAAGAAGGGACAGGTCCCACGTACTGGTGGGCTGTCAGGCCATCTTGTGCTGGTCTCACTCTGTCCAGTATGAGTTGCTGGTCATGGCTTATTTCAATGGCAGAATCAAAGAAAGAGTAGTCATTTCAGGAGAAAGGCTAAATGTTGGAAATAATTAAAATAACTACAACTGATGTACACTCCGGGGAGCCATACAATGTAGTTTTCTCTGCTGGTGTCAAATGTGTATCTGAACTGAAATATAATCCTTTAGCCTCTGAACAAGGAAAAGAAAAAAAAATCCGACTCAGGAATGGTCATTGCAGTTGCTTGTTCACCACATTTGTGAACAGTGTACATCTGTTGACCAGCCCTAAATTCTACTTAACATATGAAATCTGATGAGAGATCACAGTCTGAATTAATAGATGTGAAATGGTTTGAGTTTAATTAGCACATCTTTATGATTCCATGTTGAGGATTTGGCATTTAAAGGGAACTAGAGCAACATTCAGTAGCACAAACACTATAGTACATAGAGATTTAAAAATAAATCATAATAAAAAACACAAAGCCTATTGAATGCCACTAGAAGCCAAACCGCGTGGAGGTAGCCAGTCAAAAAATACAGCCCTTGGAATTTACCTCCATGTCTGCCAATACCGCCATGTCTCTACTGCCAAATCACATATGACATCACTGTGATCTTTGCAGAAGAAATAAAATAATAAAGCAAATCCAGGTGATTTCAGAACCATCCTTATTTCCTTCAAAAACAAGCTTTAAAACATATTCTTTAGAATGCTGGTGATATTTTCTGGCAGGGATGGGTTTCTCTGGCCCCAAACTTTAACTCTCTGGAAACGGACCCCTTGTGCTTGCACTCGGATTCCCTTTGTGATCCACTGTCTTTCCCTTGGAGGCTCCAGTGACAAGGCTGTTCCTTAATGACTCTCTGGGATATGCATGGCATCGATTAGAGACACACTATATGCGCTTTAACGTGGTGTTCAAGTGGTAAAATCCATAATAAATAAACCCTCCAATAACATATCCATAAGCAAGATGGCCAATAGCTCAACCTTTCCTAAAATTATGTACTCACATACTCAATAAAAGTTTACTTCATTCAGGGTTTTTTCTATCTATCATCATTAATCTCACCTCTATGTTTTCAATATTCTATATTAACTTCATGAATGTATTTCTATGCTGTTATATCTCTTAAAGCTATCCAGTTTTAAGATTTTGATTATGAGTAATTCTGTGTGTGTGTGTGTGTGTGTGTGTGTGTGTTTCCAAATAACAAAGAGGAGCTTCCAAGAGCTCCTGTTTTGTAGATGGAATGATGTTACCAATTGGACATCAGTAGTCCATTTGCTTTGAGTTGTTTTTCCAGATGGATTTATACTGATTGGTTCATTTGTCTCTTACCTGGTCCTACCTCTCTTCTCCTCCACTATTTTTTTCCAACAAGAATAAATATGTACTGCGTTGTCATTAGGCTTTGGAAAAGACTGAAACTTATAGGCCTAGTCTGATAAAAGTGTTCATGTCTTGGGCCTCCACTGCCCAGTTCTCTATTCAAGGATCAAGCCAACCACAGACGCCAATGTGTCTGGTACTCTCCAAAAGTCTTTTAATTTCATTTGGATCCCTATTAGATACTGCAGAATTAGAAACTTCATATTTTTAAAAGTTATGTATGTAGTCAAAAATCTATCCATGGAATTTTTAAAGGTAGTTTCTCGGTCTGGAGGAACAGAACAGGCATGTCAAACCAATTATATGTACAGCTGTCTGATTGCTTGCACATTTTAGCCCACTAGGAACTGTCACTGAAAGAGAATGAAGTAAACCTGGCCTTCAGTGTCCTGTGACTACCATGAACTCATAGCTGATGAGGACAGACCTCTTCAGTCTTACAGTTCCAGAGGCATTTGTGTCTACTTTAGGGATAATGCTGGATTCTTGGTGTTGAAATTTTAGTAGCTGAATATTACCAGAATGAAACAAGATTGAAAAACCTCAGAAAAGGAAATTTTTCTTTTATCTAAATACAGATCCTGCTTGAACTCCAGGAATGTAGGTCAAGTCCATTATAATGTAACCAAAAGTGATGTCCTGATGAAAGTCAGAAATTTACAAATCCTATTCAGAGATGGATTTTTACAATGCATCTGGAATCCTTGACATGAAGGAAAGTCCAGGCACCATTTTAAGCTCTGGATAAGTGATAAATAATGAAAAATTCCATTTTAAGGAGAAAGTCTGATCAGCCCAAGCTCCCAGTATATGAATGACTAAACTATCTATAATTCAGATAGTAGCAAGTGTAATGCTATAGAAGCAACTAGGTGTTGTTATGATAAGTTCTTTGCAAATGTTCAACAGCCTAGGGTATTTTTCTAAATCTAGAATTCAGATTCCAGTGGAATCTTGGAACTTTTTTTCAGAATATCACCCATGACCACATTTTGCTTTTTCTGAAATTATGGTATGTCCAGTGGCCTTGCTCAGCTATCCTTCTCCCCTGATCACATACCCTTAACCAAAGGACCGCACTTGAAATAACGACTAACAGATTCAGGGCTTATTAAAATCCTAAACTATCCATCATTTATCTTTTGTGTCTTCACTATTCATCTTTTGGGTCTACCATATCTTCCTTTGACAGAAATTTTCTGAAGGAAACAGTTTGCAGATTATCATCTGTGATTAACTTAAATTCAAGGATTTGAGTACTCTCCTTTAATTTCTTTTGGGGGTATGATCAGGGAATTCATTAGTAATCAATATATTTAATAAGTGTGTGGTGTGCATATTTGCTATCACACACAGCATTCTAAACAACATATCATGTAACTCCTGCAGAGTTTCCAAATCTTGATTATTTAAACAAAAGCAGATTTACCTTGCAAATCTTTACAAAGATTTCCAACAACCAAAAGAGAGAGAGAAAAAAAAAGGTTATTTGGTTTCAATCTAACATGTGCATCTATCTGGCCTTAATAATTTCCCTCTGTTTAGTTTCCATTAAAAAGGAGGTGGTTATACAAGCCAAAGTGAATATTTATAAAAACTCAGAACTTTGTTTGATAGAGTACATGTTAGTTCATACTGTCTTCAATCCATTCAGATCTGAGTGTTATTTTATTACACAAACCGTTGTGGAACTGAGTGTAATTCTGAAGCTGGGGGTGTGAAACCCACATCTGTTTCAAAGGGTCTCCTTTCCGTCAGGAAATTCCTCTTTTTAAAGATGCACAGATAGAATGTTGATTGCTTAGAAAACCAAGTTGCAATGTTCATCACTTTGCAAGCACCATGACAAATTACAGAGCATTGTTGTTTAAATTAAACGTTAAAGTAGGTTAGTCAAGACATTTATAATGGTGCATGTAATTAGCCCAAACACCGATGAAATATCAACAAATTAACTGTTTTTGAAGAATAAAAAAAGTAATATTCGAAATACTTCAGTATGAGCGCTGGGACCTTTAAACAAATGATGTCACCCAGTCTGGGAGGCTTTGTCATGTTCAGTAAATTAGCACGGCCTAACCACAGCAGAAAATTTCCTTGAGCTGCAATAAAGACTAAATGCTTTCAGACTCCCATGATCCTTTGTAGTCATCATTTTAAAGCACTGACTTGGTGAGCTAAACCTGTAAAGTTTTCTTTGGAGCGGCTGTGAGTTGATTAGATCTATTTCAGCCTAGTAGTGGTAATAGGCTCCTCTCTGCGAAACAGCTTACCCTCTGCTCCCCCGGCAGCTGGAGAGACTGGAATTAATCAGGTCTGCTGGGGACTTCCGCCGCGTTTCCGCAGGCCAGCGACTCTGGAATCATTTACCACAGACTCTGACTGTCAACTCTTTGTCATTTAGGCTTTTGATTATGCCTTCTTTCTTTCTCTCGTTTTCTTTCTTTCTTTATTTTTTCCTCAGGAAAGAAAATGGAAACGGATGCCAGATTATCCTAATGCAGAATTTTACATGTGACCTATACAGGTATCTGCGATCACCCTTGATCCATCCTTTAAAAAAACAGAAGCATGTGATAAGGTAGTGAGGATCTGCTATTAAAATTAACTTTTTTTCTTTTTCCCTATTAAGATGTACCTCCAGCCAAAAGAAGGCAGACATTCGTAGGTACGTTGTCTTTTGAAGAACGGTATATTTGGAGATCTCGTGTTTGAAGGACCTTTATGATTTCCTTCGGCAGCTTTCCACAAAATGCTTGGTCTGTGTCTCTAGCTCAAATTTGTCTGTTTCAACATGTGCAGAATCACTACCTAAAACACAAAGCATATTAACATTCATGGCAAAACACTGCCAAGTACCCAGTGAAATGACAAAGAGAAAGATTCAAGTCCATGTAAAAATCTATGAGTCTAATCTCAGTACTTGATTTTCTCAGATGCAAATATCTTGATAATTGAGTTGTATGATTTTATGCTTAAAATTCAAAAAAAAAATCCCATAATGTCATAACAAAATAAACCACCCAAATCAGAGGACAATTTTACATTAAGAATTTTTATCTTGGGGCAACTTTTTCTTCAATTAAGCAACCAAGAATATTTTCTCTTATTTCAGCGTTCTAATTGTTTGACAGGGTACTCCTTCCGAGGGAAACATATACCCAACAGATAGGGTACAGACATTTAAATATCTTCTCTAGGGAATAACCATAATAATTATATGTAAATGCTGAGACTTAATGTTTCTAAAATTGTGATACATAATATTCTAGGATAAATGTAATCCCCCCTAAAAGCATTTTCACAAACAATATTTTCTTTCACCTAATTGTATGAAGGCTGTAATGAGTCAAACAGAGAAATACTGTATGTTGTACATGCCAAGATGTAATGAATACATCAGGATCACGTAGCCTAGACCAACAAAAGTGTTACAGAAACAGACAACAGACTAAATGTGTTTACCTTACGACATGAATGTCCTGCTTTCTGTAAGAGTTTTCAGAGCAGGGAATAAGGAATTGTGGATTACATAGGGCTTGTGGACTCTACATAGGACGTAGCCTTCTCATTTGTCCTTCTGACACTGTTTAGGTCTGGTTGAGCCACAAACAGACATAAATAAAGCATAGATTTGAGGGCTCACTTTCTGTGTGTGTTTGGTAGGTGGAGAGTGTGTACCTAAACCATCCCTTCCAAGAAGAGGGAATAAGATCTCAGTGGTTCAGCCCTAGAAGAAACGATGGGAAAGGCACACAGCTGATGTACATGGTGCCGACAATGTGGGCTTATGCTATGTTTTTGAGAATTGTATTTTTTTAAGGGATTCAGGCTTCCTTCGGATCGTTCAGACCTAAATAACTCGGCAAAGCTTCTGCTTTCTGGCCCGCATTCCTTTCCCCCGTCTCCTCTCCTCTGCCTCCCTGTCTCTGGTCTCTGGCTGTGGCTGCCACCTCACTCTTTCTCCTGTTGGGGTGGGTAAGGTACCCAGGTGCCTCCCGAGGGGCTTCACCTACATTTCTCATTAGCCACCCTTCAGAAGGAAAAACCATCCTGCCACGATGCTCTCTGCTGCCTCGTGGTCCCCACAGGCCTGGAGACGGTGACTTCTCCGCTACTTTCAGGGGTCCCAGGCATCGGGGCTACGAAAGGGTGTTGCTGGGCCTATCTGGCACGGTGCCTTGCAGTAATGCAGCATGCACTTGGCCAAATTCAATGAGAGAGAGGGAGAGAGATTGGGGGAGGGAGAGAAGGAAAGAGGAAAGAGAGAGAGAGAGAGAGAGAGAGAGAGAGAGAGAGAGAGAGAGAGAGAGAACCCTGCTCACTAATTGAGCTATTTAACAGACTGCAGAGCTATCTGGAGAGCAGCCAATCATTAGTCAGTGTCTTAATAGTACAGAGACTCTAGCATCATTCCAAGTAAGTTTCACATATTTGTTTGTTTGTTTTATTTATGCTTGTCTTGGGGGGGTATGTGTGGGAAGAGGAAAGGGTGGGAATAAGAACAGAGATGGGGGAGGGTGTAAAAGGAGGACCACTGTGCCTTGTGTGTCAATCCAAACACTGAAGGAGGAAAAGCCATTGTGGTTCTCAGATTGGCAAAAAATTCAGTGGCAAAAAAAAAAAAAAAAAAAAAAAAAGGTTAAGATTTTTACAGCACTTTGTATTTATAAAGTTTCTTTCTTGCTTCCCCTTAAATAGGTCACCTTCTCCCTTCCTGGAACACTTCTTCGGTCTTTTGTCATTGGCCCTCTTCTGAGTGGCACTGACCTGTCAGGCTGTCTTTACCACCCGGCTTGGGGCTGGAGCTATGCTCACAGGCTCTGATGATTTTCTTTGGGAACCGCCCTTGGACGCAGCGGGTTTGTTGATTGGCAAGATGGCTGGAGAGGAAAGACTATGCTAACCCAGACCCCTCTTTTCTTTCTAGGCTTGGCCCCAAAGCTCCCTTTTCCTGGAAGCTTCTGGGATGACTCCCTCTCCATTTCTCCATTCAATTCTTTGTATGCACATTTGACATCAGTGTGTTCACATGGCACCTATTCCTACGCCTTGATTTCTTTCCGAGCCCTTGGTGTGTGCTTTATCTTCTTGATCAGAATGTAAGCCTGCTCAGTGTGGGAACCATATCTTCCAATTCTTTTATTTTTTTTCTACAATACTTTCTCTCATACTTTGTGTGCTGAAAGCATTTATTAAGGTTTATTTACTGAACTACTGGGGGGAAAAGTAGCTGTTAGATGAAGCTGCCATTTCCTGAAAATCTTGGCCAAGTCGTGAAAATTCTCTGTGCCTCATTTTATCAATATTAAGAACAACCACAATGATGCATTTTCAAATGTTCTATGAAAATTAATGGATAATTAATGGTGACAGTGCAAGATAGTGATTAAGAGGGCTGGCTCTGGAGCCAGGATGCCTGGTTTGAATCCTGGATCTGTGCAGACTAACAGTTCAATCATTGTAACACTCTAAATTTACCATTCAGTTTTAGGCTTAACAGTTATTGAATGTTTACTTTGTGCCAGCCACGGTGACAAGCACTTTATCAGCATCACCACCACGGCACCCGTAGGAAACAGATACAGTTATTATTCCCATTTTACACATGAGTAAGGTCAAGGGGTTAACATCGTGCTTGATATATAGTAGGTACTCAATAATGGTAACGCTGGAGCCGTCTCATGAATTTGAAATTTGCTGAGAGTTGAAATTAAACGAGTGACCAGCTCACATCTTCTCTCTCCCATCTTCCTCAGCTCGTCCCCGGGGCTGTGCTCTAGGATGCAATGCAAGCATGGGACAATGTATATTCAGCCTTGAGCACAGTTTACAGTGACGGCAGAAATAAACAGAGTGAAGCCTGCTCGCGTTCTCGCCAAGCCTGCTCTCCCACACGGCACATTCCTATCTGAATGTCCCAGCCAAGGGCCCATAAAAGGGTTTTACCACTGAGATTGGCTTCTCCTCAAACTGTCAGAGATATTGCCAAGTGTTGCTGTCAAACAGTGGCACATCTTTTCCTTTTCAAATTCTGAGATTCTCTACGGCTTAAAAAAAAAAAGTGCATTTGTCTATGTATGTGTTGTTTGTGTTTCTTTGTGTGTGTGTTCTCAGACACCAGGGGTGACGTATGTTTTGGTCTAATTTATAAATGATTATATCAGTAACTGAACTTGTCTGAACACTGAGCACACCCTATAGATGTGTCTAGAATTTAGTGAGCAGTTGGTGTGCTTTATAAATGCTAAAAAAAGTATTTGCCATAGTTTAGTATTTTCATTGTGTGATCCTCTTTTAAAGATTACAATGATTTTTTGGTTTGAACTTCGGTAATATATTTTTATTTTTATTATTAAAAATAGACATTGTGCCATCTTTATTTCTAAATCACTTGATTCAGTTTTCTAAAAATGTTAAGGTATCCATTATAAGACCTTTTAAGATCTAAACTCATTTTTTAAAGTGTTCCCAGTTTTATGAATTAAAAAAAATAACCAACATTCAAAGACGATTAGGATGGTCTCACAATAATTCAGTCTGGCAGTATTGATTATTTTTGATACTTTTAAACAAGAACACTTTCTGAAATAATTATATTCTCCACTTGCTAAGCACTTATTTCATTAAATCCTAATAAAAGCCGGAGGGAGTGATGTCATCCCCATTTCACAGATGATGACAGTGAGGCTGAGAGAAACAATTCCATTTTCCAGGCCATGTAACAGGTAAATGTCAGAGTTTACTTCAAGCTGGGGTCCATGACACCAGTCCGAGCCCTTTAACGGCTGTGCTGTCTCACATCCAAAGTTTCACAATGAAAGCATCAGGAACTCCTTTTGTGTACAGACTAGCATGGGAGCCAGATTACAGAGTCCAGATAATATGCAGACTCCAGGTGAATCTGAATTTCAGATAAACAACTCTTAATATTTTTAGTAGTATTTTGCATTGAACATACTTAATACTAAAACCAAAATTCTTTGTTTACCTGAAATTCAGATTTAACTGGGTGTCCTGTATTTTTATTTGCCGAACCTGGCCACCCTAGTCCGAATGCACTCAGAAAGAGCTTGGAAAAGTAGATTATCTCTGGCTCCTCCTCTGGAAAATTCCCTTTTGTCGTCAAGGAGGTCCGAGGACCGTTGCTTTCTTCCCCACTTACCCTTCAGAGCCTGGTCCTTTCTTCCGTTCCTGCTGTCACTTGCCGTGATGAAGCCTCCGGAAGCTCCAGATGTCAAATGCAGCATGTCCACAGCAGGGAGCCCCCAAGGGCCTGGCCCTGCTCTGTGGCTCTGCCCTCCGGGCTGCCTGCTTCGGTTGGTGCGGTGCCTGGGCTGGGCCTGCGGATGGTTCTCCTGCCCTAGCTGCTGACGGTCAGTGACCTTGGAGACTTAGTGATGCTGAGCTTTTAAGTTCAGGCTCTGCAGCCCTGCACCCTGGGTCTGGGTCAGGAGTACTGAGCACCCTGCTCTGCTCAGATGACTGTCTTGCTTCCCCATCCCCGAGGACATTCCCTACTAGCTTCTCCAGCTCTGTGTCCATAGGTCCCAGCTCCCAGCCCCACAGACGTGTGGGCACATCCGCACGCCACGGTTTGTGCTTCTTCTAGGCAGCCCTCAACTCGTTGTCAGGTGCTATTCTCTATGTCATTGAGCAAAGAGATGCCTGGCTGTGCGGCCTACTTATGCTTCATCCTGATTATTTTTCTCCAGGTGAAAATTAGCCAGCATGAGATATAGTTCCCCGAGGTGCAGATCAGAGTGGACATTTATAGGAGGTTGCCTGATACAGTGCAAAAGTAGACAGGCCTGGCTGTCCATCCAGCTCTTGCAGTTATCATCTGGTTGACATCAGACAAGTTAAACCACTGCATGCTCCACGTGTCCCCCAAGGGGTCAGGATCTCCAGCGATTCCTGAGAGTTTGGGAAAAATGACATTCTTGACTTGATCCAACCTTTCAGCATTTCCAACAGAGATGGTTCAATTCCTGATAGAGGCCATAACATCACTTATTCTGCAACCATTATGAGAAATCCCAGGGTACCTGCGACACAGTGCCAAGCCCAGGCTTACTGGAAATGCTCACAGCGTATCCAAGCATCTGGCCGCCCAGCCTAGCCACCTCCTGGTCACGTCCTGGACCACATCGTGGGATGGGCACCAGTGTGGGGTGTTGGGGACAGATCTGGGTTCAGTGCCCTTGGACAAGTTCTGAACTTCAGTTTCCTCAGTCTATAAACTACAGATAATAGTTACCTGATAAACAGTGTTGTGACAACCTGTCCCAGAGCTTCAGTCATAGCAGAGATTAGTTAGAGGCGCTCCAATACTATCCTTATTAGAGTCAGCATTGTTAGCACTGGCATTACACCAATGTGGGTATGCAGGCTGCCTATGGACACATGATCAGATTCTTAGAATAGTTTCTTATACTCTTTAAAGCTGTGCCGGCTGCAGGTAGCCAGTAACCTCATGTGACCACTGAGAACTTTACTTTTATTTATTTTATTTTTCTTCTTGGCCACGCCATGTGGCTTGTGGGATCTTAGTACCCCAACGAGGGATCAAACCCATGCCCCCTGCACTGGGAGTGCAGAGTCTTAACCACTGGCCCGCCAGGGAAGTCCCTCATTGAGCACTTTAAATGTGATGTGCTGTACATGGCAAATACACACTAGATTTTGAAGACTTAGTATGAAAATGAGAATTTAGAGCATCTCGTGAATACGTTTGTAGCATTACATGTTAAAATGATAATAACTTGAAAATATTGACCTAAAATATATTATTAAGGTTATTTTCACCTGTGTCTTTTTACTTATTTTGGATGTGGCTGCCAGAAAATTGAAAATTATAGATGTGGTTCACGTCTGTGCTGGTATTATATTTCTATTGGACAGAGCTGCTCTAGGGAATCCAAGTTATAAGCCTAAAGGGAAATGCAACTCAGCTGAACCCTTTTGTTTTTGTTCCATTTCCCCCTCTTTATCTCTGTGTTCTAGGGAGACTTCGTCCTGAACAATATATTTAAAATATACATATATGTTTTTAAGAAATATATATGTTTTGCCCTACTAAATGGAAGAAAGCAGAGCGAGCGAGGATGAAATATGTAAGACACAGCAAAGCAAATGTTGAGAACAGAATTTGATCCATCAAGAGAAGATGACTGTTACTTTGAAACAGCTTTAAAGCCTGTAACAAGGTTAAATATTTACATCTGGACTTGTTTTTACTTCTGACACAGCAAGAAAGCTTCAACGTAAAAGACAAATTGCAAAGTGTACCAAGTAGGATGACACCACCTGGACATTTGCTGGAATATTTGCAGCGTTTTAGTATTGGTTCAGCTACTGAAAATTCATAGAGAAATAATCGAATATAGCATATGTATGATTGTGTGATTCTTAATTTAAAAATTCAAGGTCTGTATTTGTGAGCCAGGATCCTGTACGTCTCCCAAGTTTTATAGAAAGGTGGAGAAAACCTGGAAATATCTGCTACATACTATACAGTGTAAATAAATGCTAACATTTCCCTTTATTTACTAGGAATGTGAAATTCTGGTGAAGCTTTTTTTTTTTTTTTTTGGATAAACAGAAATACTACAATTACTTTTCTGCTTCACCTCTTTGCTCCGTGCAACTCTGTTGAACTTGCCCTTTTAAAGATTAATCAAAATCTGCATTTACAATCAGTTGAAGGCTGCCACTATAATTTTGAGCTCACGTAATGTGATAGTAGTTAATTTGATTAAAACAAAATTAAAACATGCGTAGTCCACAATAGCAGAACACATTTGCAGGCTTCTTAGTGCCATGGCTGGTGTTGAAAGACTTGCCAAGGGAACGCTTTTGAACTAGAAGGACGTTGCCTCTTGGTAGATGTGAAAGGTAAGTGGATGTGACTGGGTATTTTACTGTAACATTTGATACTCCCATAAGGATCATGTTTTATTAAGAATTGTGAAAAAAGGAAAGGGGTAAAACAGTTTGGAGAAACCCTCTGCTTTTTCACTCCCCAGCACTGCAATGCTTGGAGGGGGTGCTGATCTGCCTTACTTCTCCTCCTCCCTCACTTCTATGGGTTGGCTTGGCTGTGTAAGTTTGGGATTGAGTCGGGGGATGAGAGTGACACACATGGTGTCCTTTGGGGCTGAGGAGGTGGCCCCATTCTCTCTCACTTAGTTTTATTTCATCTGATGGTGTGGTTGTGCTTCCCCTGTGGTGTCCCCTGCATAGGTGGTGTGGGAGTTTCTATATGATGGCACTCAGATGAGGACTCTTCCAAAGACAGGCAGTCCCTCGGGTCCCTCCAGTGGTCCATGGCCCCAATTCCCTCTCTGGGAAGGGAGTTCCCTCTTTTTATCTCTGAGCTCCTTCCATGGAGCCATGACCTCTTTTCCTGCCTCTGGGGGCCCGGGGAACTAGGGAAGGATTTACATCAGGTCTACTCTGCTGCTACCCCAGTAGTCCTTTCCCTGCCACCCTTTTCCACCCCGAAATTACCAGACCAGTTGTATGCACCAGTCCTGCCATTCTCTATGCTGATTACAGACAGGTTATACGTGTCCAGCTTCTCCGAGGACGCCCTCATGTTCTCCTGTCTAGTGGTGGCCCCTATATGGGCTGACATCTTCAATAACTCAGCAAGCTTGCAGCTGAGAAGTGAAGCCCTGGTGTCCCCTCCTTGCAGGCACCCCTACCTCAACCTCTGATTCTCTTAGACACCCACTTATCTGGCTTTGGAGAGGGGAGGGACACACTTCTTTATTTCTAACCCCTTGTGCCTGGAAGGCCACCCACTCCATTGGTCTGCCCACTCTTCTCTCCTTTGCATCCTTCTTATATAATTGGAAAGGAAGAGATGCCATTGGAGTGGTAGCAGGGTGAGTTCTGACATCTCTTAATAGACAAAAGTTGGTGTCCGGCCATTGAGATTGTATGATTCGTCACTCACTTGTCAGTTCGGGATCTTACAGCACCTTCCAACTCAAAATGATAAGTCCACCCTTGATCCTCTTGGTATACTTTTGAAAATCCTTCCATCAGATATTTCTAGTTCTCTTTTCAGGCACTTGATAAATTGCATTTCCCTACTTCATTAATTTATGTGTTACACAGGGTCCTCCAGAGAAACAGAACCAACAGGATGAATACACACACACACACACACAGACACACAGACATTTCTGTAGACTTATTGCAAGGAATTGGCTCACACAATTATGGAGCCTGACAAGGTCCCTAGTGTGAGTCCCTCAGGTCTGGACCCAGGAGAGCAGTGGTGCAGTTCCCGTCCTAAGGCCAACAGCCTTGGCCTTCAGGCCCAGGAAAAGTTGATGTTTCCCTTTGACTCTGAAGGTGGGAGAAACCATATGTCCCATTTCAGAGGCAGTCAGGCAGGAGAATTCTCTCTGACTTAGGAGAAGGTCAGAGCCTCAGCAGATCAGATGAGGCTCACCCACCTTGGTGGAGGGGGAGAAAGGGAGCCTGCTTCCCTCAGTCTCCCGATTCCAATGTTAATCTCACCCCAAGCACCCTCACAGACACTCCCAGAATAATGTTTGACCAAACATCTGCATACCCTGTCACGTTGACACATAGAATTCACCATCCCAGGGGTGGCTATGCTTTAGCCTAGAATTATCTCGCTTTGGAAGGGAAGTTTTTAGAGCTGGCATGTCACGTATTATCATCCCATTTTCATGTCCAGGTGATGGTGGAGGGACACATCTGCATGGAGCCTCCATCAGCCTGGGTCCTCAACTGTCTATGATAAGCCAAGCTTCCCTACTGTCTTTACATTAGATATGTAATGTGTGTAAGAAATATATATATATATATATATATATATATATATATATATATATATATATATATATTTGGGTATTAAGACACAGAGATTTTGCAGCTATTTGTCACTACAGCAAAATATAGCTTATCCAGACTAATACAATGTTGTACTGAACACGAGAAGCTGAATCAGAACTAGAAGATTCAGATCTTCTCCATGTGAGATGCTAAGAGATGCCTGAACGTAGCATTGTTCTGAGAAGAGATACAACATGGTGCAAAAGAAAGAGGAGGCAGCTCCCGAGTCACGTCCTGCATGAGGTCAGTTATCATCTTTGTAGGACACCTGGTTTGACTCCACGTGTCCTGCCTCACATTTTCTGCCCTTGTCACACTTTATTTCATTCAAAGTTATTTCAACCATGAATATCAACTTACAAAGTCAAATCGTTAGCTACTAACCGTTGGTAACTTTTGTTTTCAGTTGATCTTTGTTGCCTTCAAAGAGCTGCATTCATGATTATGGTTTCTTCACAGAGTTCTGATAGCAAGTAATAAATGGGCCCATGTGCCTGGACAGAGCTTGTGGATTCTGATAGGATGAATGTGCTGTGATCAGACAGGCCTAAAAGGCAGTGGGAGACACCTCTTGGCAGAAGCAGGTGCAAGTGAGGGTGGCTGCCGTAGGATGAGAACTCATAATGTTCTTTGCACAGCAGCAAAGTGAATGCCCTGTACTCAGTACATCTCTGATTGATTACATGTGGAGTTGCCTTGAGTCACAATCCCCCTCTTTTAAGAAACGATGAAAACAATTGCATGGATATATTTTCTAAAGCCCGCTGGAGAGAAGGAAGTCGGACTCTGCTCATGTGTGTTCTACATTTTCACGTGGGGTACATGAGGTCCGCTGTGCCCCAGGTCAAGGGCTTCCATACCGAAGGCCTGAGATCATCGCTTAATTAACCTGTTGGTTGAGGCAAATTTAGACAGGTTGGGACCTGGGACCTGGGATGCTTTGCTGCAGTGCTTGCACCTGGACAAACGTCCCCTCCAGCAACAAAATACAAACAAACTATAAGGGACTAAAAACAACGGCGTGCATGCACAGTTCAGGCAAATTATGAACTACAAGAAGACCAAAAAATCCCAACTGCGGCTTCTGAAGAGCTGGAAGCAAAACCAGGGTACTGCACATGCCCCTGGGGTGGGCAGACCACCTAAGCCGCCCCTCATGCCCGACCCCTGGACCTACCCCTACCCTCACCCCATATAAGGCAGCAGCTCGCCCTTCCTTGGGGAACGAGCAAGCAAGTGAACCTGTTACTTGTTTTTGCTCACCCCCCTGCTGCAGCAGGGATCCCAGTAAAGCCTGGCCTGAATTTCTCGTCTGGTCTCTTATCAATTTCTTTTGATTAAGGAAGGCCAAGAACCCTGGTCGGTAATAGACTGTCTGGTAGAAATCATTCAATTTTTCATTTTGCCAGGCTCCTGAGGGGAAACGTGTAGTAAATCATTCTAGATTTTTTGGTATGGGTGTTACTCTCTAACTATAAAATCATGAACCACGTGCTGATGAAGTGTTCTGAATACTGGCAGTTTAAATGGAAGTTTGTTTTGAGTAAAAACTACCTACCACACAGCAATGAGGGTCCAACGAGCACTGGCCATGTAGAACTAAATCTGGGAGAATCTCAGGTCTCAAACTGCTACTTAAGTGTCTACAAGCTAAAAGTTGCAAAATGGAATGGGCAAGTGAGTATGGTCATTAAAATTGAAGTAGATGAAAATTGGATAATTGCACGCTGCTTTTTATCCTGACACACACTGTATTAAAAGTTACTGTGTAGAACCATCTTCTTGAGAAATAAACAGATGAGATGATTAAACAAGTGACTATTTCTAAATCATATCAGGGAGTGGGGAGCACTTGAGCCACAGTCTTACAGCTCATTCAATGGCTAACTCAGGGTCCCACATGTAACCGGCACTCAATAAATATTTGTGGAGTCTATTAATGTACGAATGTAACCAAAACTCTTATCTTTCCATTAAAATGGAAGTGAGCACAAAGGAGGAATTTATTTAAAAATGTAGTCCAGAATGGAACACAAACCGTCTTAATTTAGCTCTTAATTAGCATGAAGAGTGCATTGTTGGTATTAGTTTTCAAAGTTTGTTTAGTGATCATGAGATAGTTAGGAGTCTTTGTGGTACTTTCTGTAGGTTGAGCTAATGGGACAAAAATATTCTTCTCCACTGCATTCTTGTACTTGGCATCCTTTCTCTGAAGTGCTTGAAATACCATTTTGGGGTGTGTTTTAGAGATGCTAAGGAAAATGTCTGGACTATAAAATCCAAATTAGGATTTCCTTTTCAGCTTCAAGCTGCAGAGAATAATTCCACATTGAATACGCATGCCTCTCAAATCTTCCAGGGCCTGGGTGTGTCAGAGGTTGTGTATGTAATGTATATAGTTTTATGGTCAATAAATGCTTTCTGACCGACAGATTGATGAGGGAAAGGGTACAAGGTGGTGTGTCTATTCATTTAATTGTCTAGATGACCCATAGGAGTTAGAAAAACATAAACCTCCCATTGCTGATTTGGCGGGGGGGGGGTGGTGGTGCTGGGTAATCACAGCTTTCAAGAACTTGAATTTCCAATTAAAAAAAAATTTTTTCTCAGAGAGAAAAGACGACTAGCCAAGGGGATTTTTCAAAGGAGAACCTCTAGGGTAATCAAGGAATTTAGGCAAAAAAATCGAAGAAGACCTAGTGTCCACTCACTGTGATTCTTGCTTTTCCTGAGGCATTTTTTTTTAATATATCTATCATCTTTATTGAGATGTAATTCACATAACATACAATTCATCCAGTTAAAGGTCATCAGTTCATCAGTTCAAAGTTTTCAGTGTATTCCCTGCTATTTAAAAAGGATAACTATTTAAAAAGGATTCCCTGCTATTTAAAATATTCCCTGTATTTAAAAAGGGTAACCAACAAGGACCCACTGTCTACCACAGGGAACTCTGCGCAATGTTATATGGCAGCCTGGATGGGAGGGAAGTCTGGGGGGAGAATGGATACATGTATATGGATGGCTGGGTTTCTTTGCTGTGCACCTGAAACTATCACAACATTGTGGATCGTTAGTCGGATATACTCCAATATAAAATAAAAAGTTAAAAACAAGCAATGTTTTCAGTGCATTCACAGAGCTGTGTAATCATCACCACAATCTGTGGAGCAACTTGTCTTTTCTTTGCCCCTACAGAGGTCCAAGCAACCAATCACTCTGGTTAGGTTTCAAGTTTGCTTTCCTGATGTGTAACCAGGGATCTTCCTTTCCCCTAAACTGGTTCCTCTTAGCCCTCCAGGATTCGTCCTCTCTGGGAGACCTGACATTGTCCCTGGGAATAAAGTTCGGTCCCAGAGTGAATCTCATGCCTTTCTACTCTTCTCCTGTGTGTCCCATCAGGAAGCTCGTCCTTACCTCAACCTAATGACAAGAAGTGGAGCTAAAAACAAGTTGTGACAAAGTGAGAGAGTGGCATGGACATATATACACCACTAAATGTAAAATAGATAGCTAGTGGGAAGCAGCTGCATAGCACAGGGAGATCAGCTCGGTGCTTTGTGACCACCTAGAGGGGTGGGATAGGGAGGGTGGGAGGGAGACGCAAGAGGGAAGAGATATGGGGACATATGTATATGTACAACTGATTCCCTTTGTTATAAAGCAGAAACGAACACACCATTGTAAAGCAATTATACTTCAATAAAGATGTAAAAAAATAAATTTAATTTCATATTAATAAAAGGAAGCAATTTATACTCAAAAAAAAAAAAAAAAGAAAAAACAAGTTGTCTGATAACGTTCAAAGTCATAGGCACCCTCCTGGTAGTGGGATTAGAAACCGGCGTTCGGGCTTCCTGATTCCCCGTTCAGCTTCTTGCCAGGGCCAGCGTGCTAGGTGGGGATCTGCTTGCTCGTCTTCCTCTACGGGTGCCATGTCCACCACCCCCCTGATCTCAGCCCTGGCACAAAAGAAGCAACGACAGATGCTGGTCCTCCTTATTATAACTGAGGTCATATGCCAGAGAGATTTTTCTTCCTTTCTCCCCAAATACTAAAGCTATATCTACATGATGGGCCCTTCTGCTCTCAGTTTAGAAAATAGCTCGTTTAACATATTTTGCAGCATGTACTTCGTGAAAGCACTTCACGAAGGCAGCTTTCCTCCATCCACATGGAGCTTTGGATCTCCGCCATCACCCAAGATCATGGCTGGGTATTCACAATGACCCTGCAACTTCAGAGAGGTGAGGGTCACCAGGGAAATCCTGATAAATGCTTCAAAATGTATTAAAAGAGCTATTCCCTAAGCTGACAGCAGAAGGCCATCATGAATCCAATTCACGATTTCATGCCCACCACTTACTCCTATATGGGAGCCCCTGAAGCTAACATTCACAATTTTTCAGATGACATCAGACCCCACCTTGGGGAGGTGGGACAGCCAGGACTGGGTCCCGGGTGGCAGGTGGCTTCAGCATAGCTACTCTGACCCATAGCTAAGCTTATGTGTGGTCTCTTGCTTCATTCTTCTTTTCCCCTGGAATTTTGATTTTAAATGTAAGGTAAAAGGACCTTTCATTGGGTCTTCCTCTGTAAAATGACATGATCAGTGTTGAGTGCCATTCTTAGATTTGGTGATTATTCCTTTGTTTTTAGACACCTACTCCAAAACCTTCAGCCTCTCCCCCTCTGTCACCAGATTTCTCCTTGGGAGCAGTTGTCCGAGCTGCGAGCCCTGAAGCCTGGGTCCCGCCCAGGGCATCTCTCGCTGGACCACTCCGACCTGCCCCTCGTGTCTCAGCTAGTGTCTCCTGCATCCTGAGACCTTCCCTAAACCCAAACTAGGACCCCTTGTGACCCATCTCAAAGTGCTCTTTACTTTCCCTTTACAGCGTGGATTGGGGCTTAGACGCTGGTGCTGCATCCAACACTGCTCCCGGCTCCACTGAAGACGCAGCCGTGCAGGGGCTGCGGTCACTCTGTTCCCCGCTGCATCCCAGCGCCTGGCACAGCACTGGTGTGGAAGATCCTAAGAACAGGAGGGCTGGTCTAGAGCCAGGGTCTGAGGGGGCTCCAGAGGTAGGGAGCGGGGAAGCTGAGGCTCCAAGGACCAGCCGCAGGCGGCTGAGAAGGGACTTTGCAGGAGTGGGCAGTGGGGCACGCGTTGGTGCAGAAACCACACCCCAAACCAGGAGAGCTGGAGCACAGCAAGGGGGAAGGGGAGGGGCAGGGCTGATGCGAAAATGATCAGGCTTCATCCTGAAGACATGAGCAGCTGGAAGGGTTTTGGGCGGGGGAGCAGCCTGACCTCCACTTGACAGAGGATGCTACCTGGTCAGAGGAGAAGGAAAGGGAGGGGGCCAGTTAGGGGCTGTGGCAACACCCCAGTGGGACAGGATGGTGGCTGTGACTGGAGGTAAGTCACCTTGTCCAGAGACGGGGAGGGAGGCTTGGTGACACTGGTGGCCAAATTCCACTGAGCTTTTTTTTTTCTTTTTAAACTTTTGTTGCAGTAGAGTTGGTTTACAATGCTGTGTTAGTTTCAGGGGTACAGCAAAGTGAACCAGCCATACACATACATATATCCCCTGTTTTTTAGACTCTTTTCCCATGCAGGCCATTACAGAGTACTGTGTAGAGTTCCCTGTGCTGTACAGCAGGTCCTTGTTAGGTACCTGTTTTATGTACGGTACTGTGTGTACGTTCCATTGAGCTTTTTACTCTGTGCCAGGCACTGCTCCTCCTGGATTGACTCCTACAGGCTCCTGCCTTCTTAGTTATAATCGCCATTTCTCAGCTGTGGACACTGAGGCAAAAGTGGCAGAACCAGCATTGAAAACCGGGCTGTTTACTTGAGAGCCTGGGCTCTTCATTGCTGCCCCAATAGCGCCTTGAACTGGAAACAGAGGTGAGAGTTGCAGGCAGACAGATGTGAGTTAAAGCTGGGAGAGAAGAGATCTCCACAGAGGATGGAGGTAGGGAAGACAATGGGGGGCAACACTGACTCCTCAGGAATTGCACATCTAGAGACGGGGTACAGCAGGAGGGGCCAGGAACTGAAGCCAGAACGGGCTGTCAGAGAACAAGAAGGCCCAGGAGAAGTGGATATAAAGAAGCAAGAGAAGAGAACACTTCCAGACAGGGTCATCCCGCGCACGTATCTACAGATAAGCAAGATGAACACCAAGCAGTGTCTGTCAGCTTTAGGGACGTGAAGGTCACTGGAGGCCCCAGGCACCTGGTCCTTACAAAATTCATCATACTGAGATAGTTGCAAACATTTTACCCCAAGGGTTTTATTTCCTAGATTTAGAATTTCAGGGCATATGAATTCCAAAGTGGTAATTACTTAATGTACACTGCTATTCTCTGTTTTCATTTTCTCATGCAATGCGCTTAGAAGCTGAAATATACTTATGCACTTAAATAAGATTCTCCTCTGACTCAGTTGCCAGTCTCCTGAGAAAAATCTGATAAACTAAATTTTAATTAATCTCCGTTATACCCTTCTCATCTTCCCTCGAATGAATTAATTTTTCCCCATAGCAACTGAATACATAGTTCACTCAAGCACTAAGTTTTACTTTAGAACCCTTACTGCTGCTTACATTTTTCTCTGCCTGAGATTTTTTCTCCCAAAGCTCACATTTTTAAAACATAGGTGTTTTTTCCCTAAGATCCAGGGGATGTTCTATTTTATTGCCTAGTTTTTACATTTAATTTATTCACTGAGAAAATATGTATTAATCACCCTCTATGTGCTGAACAGTGTGTTGGCTCCTGGGGTGCAAAGATGGACAAGCACAATTCCAGCCACTAAAGGTAACAACCAAGTAAAGGCACAGATGCCTAAGTGGGCAGCTGAAATGTGATGCCTAAGATGCGGGCATCTTAGGTGTTGGGACGCTGGGTCTTGGGGGAGTTGGGTCTCGGGGGAGTTCCTCATCCCACGGGAGAAGCTGTTGTGAGCTGTAATATAGTTGTTGCTGTTTCAATGCTGTCATAACTGAGTGAAGTAAGTCAGACAGAGAAAGACAAATATTATGTGATACTGCTTATATGTGGAATCTAAAAAATGGTACAAATGGACTTACTGACAAAACAGAAATAGAGTCACAGATGTAGAAAAAACTTACGGTCACGAGGGGGGAAAGCAGGGGTGGGGGAGGGGTAAATGGGGAGACTGGGATTGTCATACACACACTCCTATACATAAAATAGATAACTAATAAGAAGCTACTGTAGAGCACAGGGAACTCTACTCAGTACTCTGTAATGATCTATATGGGAAAAGAATCTAAAAAAGAGTGGATATGTGTGTATGTATAACTGATATACTCTGCTGTACAGCAGAAACTAACACAACATTGTAAACTGACTCTAGTAAAATTTTTTTTAAAAAATGATTACTGCTTAATAACAACACACAAAAAAATGCTGTTTTGACCCAGTTTTGAGGTTCTGGCTAGAGGTTGGTCAATTCGCCTTCCCGAGCAGCTGATTAAGTCCATACTCCCAGTCCTTCATTCCAGGGCCACTCGGCAGCCACCATAATCTCCCTGGGTCCAGGTACCAGATAACTAGGGACAGCCAGATGCCCAGAGCTCCAGAAAATATTCAAGGTGGTCAGTGTACAGGGAGCTATGCCACACATGCAGTGCATAACTGCCCCTAGAGTCCCAGCCTCCTGTGACTCTGTCCCTGGGGGTAAGCTCCTGTGTGGCCCTGCCTGGTGGCCTTCTCCCATGGGAGCTGTAAGAACAGAGAGCTCTGCCTTTCGTTTCTCCGAGTGTCACCGTGCTGAGTGGCTCATCATCAAAAGAGCCCTTAAATCTTATAAGACTGCAGGTTGATTCTTTTTTTTTTGTATGTGTCAAGCACTTTATAAATGTTATTGTTTAAAAAAATTTTATTGGAGTATAGTTGATTTGCAGTGTTGTGTTAGTTTCAGGTGTACAGCAAAGTGAATCAGTTACACATATACATATATCCACTCTTTTTTAGATTCTTTTCCCATATAGGTCATTGCAGAGTATTGAGAAGAGTTCCCTGTGCTATACAATAGGTCCTATTAGTTATCTATTTTATATATAGTAGTGTGTATATATCAATCCCAATCTCCCAATGGATCCCTTCTCCCCCGCTTTCCCCCCAGTAACCATAAGTTTGTTTTCTACATCTGTGACTCTATTTCTGTTTTGTAAATAAGTTCATTTGTATCATTTTTTTAGATTCCACATATAAGTGATATCATATATTTGTCCTTCTCTGACTTACTTAACTTGGTTTGCCAATTTCTAGGTCCTTCCATGTTGCTGCATATGACACTATTTCATTCTTTTTTATGGCTGAGCAATATTCCACTGTACACATGTTCCATACCTTCTTTATCCATTCATCTGTCGATGGACATTTAGGTCGCTTCCATGTCTGGGCTATTGTGAATAATGCTGCTATGAACATAGGGGTGTATGAATCTTTTCAAATTATAGTTTCCTCTGGATATATGCCCAGATTTCTGGGTCATATGGTAGTTCTATTTTTAGTTTTTTAAGGAACCTCCATACTTTTGTCCATAATGGTTGTACCAATTTACATTGGTACAGGTTGATTCTAAAATGTCATTTAGGAATTGGACAGGTGAGGAGCTGTTGTCCAGCAGAGAAAGTAGTCCAAGCAGAGAGGAGAGGATGTGGTGAGGTGTGGTGAGGAATTGGGGTGGGCTGAACTGCCGGTGCATGAATGAGCATCATAAGGACTTTGGAAGTCTAGAGGAATATTTATGCAGGAGGGGAGGAGGCTGAATTGGGAGGTCTGGGAGTGGTGGCATCAGAAAAATAGGAAGAGAAGCAGAATCTAGGAGGTGACAGTGAAGGGACACCCTTCAAGGTGTGAGAGGACAGTGTGGGGGGATCCTATGGAATGAATGGGTTTCTAAATTGGGGAGTGACCTGCAGGGTCAAATGCAGGACAGGAGCCCAGAAAGGTCAATGTAGGAAAGTGTCCATAGAGTTTGGCCATTTGGAGATGTGGATGGTCCCAGGAAGAGCAGGTTCATGGCGGTGGTTGATGAACAAGCCAGATTGTGGAGGTTCGAAACACAGGTGGGAGGTGGAGGACCCGAGTCAGGGAGAGAGGACGAGTCTATGGAGACCCTTCAGTAGGAGGAGAGGATAGAAATGGGACTGTTTGCTACAAGTGGAGGCCAGCTCGAGGGGTACAGGGGTCTGCTTTCTTTCTCTCTCTTTCTTCTTTTCCTTTTCTTTCCCTTCCTTTTCTCTTCCCCTTCCTCCTTCCTTCCTTCCTTCCTTCCTTCCTTCCTTCCTTCCTTCCTTCCTTCCTTCCTTCCTACCTTTGAGCATATTTACCAAAAGAAGGGCTGGTGATAAAGGAAAGGGAATAGTGGACAGAACCAGCAGCTGAAGGAAGTGGTGAGGCCAAAGGTAGAGAGATTGACTCTGAACCCAAACTGCAGAGACTTCTCGCCTCACAACTGGCTGGTAGTGTGTGCGTGCGTGCGTGTGTGTGTGTGTGTGTGTACAGCCAAATCTCCTTCTTGGCAGATTCCATATTTGTGAGTTGGCCTGCTTGCTGTGATTGATTTGTAACCCCACCCCCCGCCTCCTGAAATCAACGCTCATGGTGCCTGTACAGTCATTTGAGGACACATGCAGAGTGATGGAAAATTTGAGTCCTCCAATGTGCATGTTCCCAGCCGAGGTGGAACAAAGGGTGCTCTGCCTTCATTTCAGCTCCCACACCTTAAACGGGTGTCCTTTTCACAGTCTCATTTAGTAACATGTTTTCTGCACATTTGTGTTCTTTCCTATTTTGCTGTTTAAAATGAGCCCCCAAGTGTAATGCTGTAGTGTTGGCTGGAGTGAGTTTCTAAGCACAAGAAAGCTGTGACATGTCCTAAGAGAAAACCTGTGTCTTAGATGAGCTTCGTTCAGGTGGGAGCTCTAGTGCTGTGGACTGTGAGTTCAGTGGTAATGAACCAACAATGTGTATATTAAGGAAGGTGTCTTTAAGCAAAAACAGCCATAACACAAGGTTAGGTATTGACCAGTTGATGAAAATGTTGTGACCAGAGGCTCATAGGAACCTAGCTCTGTATTTTCCCCTGAGAGCAATGGTTCATATTTGTTAATTCAGTGGTTTCAGCAACTTTGTAGAACATAACTCTTGCAAATAATCAGAATTCTCTGCATATGTAAACACATACGTATGTGTCCATATATACACAATTTAATGAGATTTCATGACATTGAATCTTCATACCATCTCCATGTGGCAAATCTTTTTATTTTGCCACTATATAAATGAGGATTTGGAGATTCTGAGAGGTTGATGAGTGACCCAGTGTCACTGACATGTAAGTAGCAGGGCTGAGATTTGAACGCAGGCTGCATGGCTGTAGGGTCTGTGCTGTTAATTGTTTTACCACGTGTCTGTCTGTGTATGGATCTGGGCTAGGAAAGAGGCATAAGTAAGGTGTTTTCTTGGCACAATTTGCCATCTGGTAGTACAAGGAGAAAAGGCAAGTGGATTGGTGGTGTGAGGACAAAGGTGAGGCACTTCTAGGGTGAGATCTTAATGTTGAATATCTGGTCCTCAGAGATTCTGAGTGGACAGGAAGACCATAAGCCAATGGCCAAGAGATAGTTGTTATTTAAACAAACAATTAAAACCAAAATGAAACCAAAACAAACAATTATTGATCGCCTACCAAGTACCAGACACTGTTAGCAGCCCCAGGGTTACAAGGGTTCATAAAACACGGTCCCATCCTCAGGAACGTGGAATGTCACTTGGAGTCCTGAGTCACACATAGATGACAATCAAACAGTGACATGCACGTCCTTCCAAAGGGAGGTGGAGTGCCTACCTGGGCCCGCCAGCTCCGAAAAGGCTTCCTATAGGAAAAGCCACCTGAGCTCACTTGAGAAGAATAAGATGTGGAACTTTAAACCTCTTGAAATTCAGATGCCTCAACTTTGAAATGAGGATCAAAATAGTCTATCATTTTTTGAGAATCAAACATGGTAATTCAGTGAGGGCATTCTATCTCAGGGATTTTTCATAGTTGTAAGAGACATTTCTTAAGATATTGAACATTTTCTAACCCCACCTGACCCAATACACATTGCTCTAATTCTTCAGCCTTCTTTCTAGAAGCCTATGGCTGCTACTTAGAGTTCAAAAGCAGAAGTGAGGGCTTCCCTGGTGGCGCAGTGGTTGAGAGTCCGCCTGCCGATGCAGGGGACACGGGTTCGTGCCCCGGTCTGGGAAGATCCCACATGCCGCGGAGCGGTTGGGCCCGTGAGCCATGGCCGTTGAGCCTGCGCGTCCGGAGCCTGTGCTCCGCAACGGGAGAGGCCACAACAGTGAGAGGCCCACGTACAGCAAAAAAAAAAAAAAAAAAAAAAAAAAGCAGAAGTGATTATATTTACTAAGCAGTTCTGGAAAAGCAACTCAATATTAGGAAATTATAAAAATTATTGGAGTTTAATATGACACAAAATTATTAATTGCAGTGAGCTCAGGAACAAAGAAAATATTGGGTGCAGATATAGTTATCACAATAAAATTCTATGGGACTTTTATTTAAATTTAATATTTTTCCCCAATCTGGTTATTTCAGTGAGTAGCATCTTCAGACTCAAATATGTATTCGAATCTAAGACAGTATCTTTACTTAAGAGAGGAAAGTTATCTTCAGGAAGAAGCTCTGTCTTTGCAAGTAGAAATAATTGACTGAACAGGCATAATGTGATTCACTTTTAAAGTATGTTCTCTGCTATGACACTTCAGTAGTAATAGTAACAATCTTTCTTATTTTATGCTCCACTAGGGCATATGTAGCCAATTGTATCGCCAGTGTAAGTCTGGATTACTTTCTATTACTTTCTATTGATAATTTTTAATAACTGAAGACATTTGGAACTAGAAGGCAGTCAGTGGTGCTTGCAACAAAGCAGGGGCAATTAAGATGGGTGAGGGTTTTAAACTCTGCATTGGTCTGTGCGCACCGGGAGAGGCAAAGTCAGCCATTAAAAAAATTAAACCATTTGGGGCTTGGGTTAAGGTCTGTGAACTGTTTAATGTCATAATTGCCTGCTGCCTCAATCATTAAACTGAATGAACTTCTAAGCTGAAATGTCATAAATGCTCAGCATAAAGATTTATATAACCCAGGTATCCGACCTACCACCATGCCATGTCTGTGGCAGGAAGTGTTTGTTATGTCTTACTCAACCTTTGGGGAAAAAAAATAAATCAACCCGGAAATGTGTTTGTTCTGGTAGTGATCAAAACATTAAGAACCTTCTGTTATCTGTATGGTGGGCTCAGAATCTGTGATAAACATATCCATTTCCTATAAAAAATAATTTAGATCCAAATTCCTTTCGTGGATGTGTGTGTGTGTTTATTATAACAAATGAAAATGGTTAGTGTCATGTTTTCCCACTGTACATTTTGCTAAAATGTGAGAGGAACATTTCTATTTAAAGTAAATTCTGTTTTATGAAGAAGTACATTATTTGTGGTCGTCGCTTACATTTTGATGTAAAAAAAAAAGCCCCCAAATTTTATCATGTGTATATTATAAAATGTATGCTAAATGTAAAACAATATTTTGTAGTTAAATATTATTGGAGTTTCCCTTTCCTATAAAATGTAGGATTATTTTAAAGTCGGAGATTTATATAACTCAAAATAATGACATATCTCTTATTTAAAAATTTAAACTCAACGAATTTCAGAGACATTGTGACAAAAGTTCTCTTGTGAAGGTCTATCAAATTTAATACAATACTAACCTATGGATTGCACTTCTCAAATTATCAAAATTGTTTGTAGTAAACTCTTACAAATCAATAACAAAAATTAAAAAATAAATTAAAATGGGCAAAAGACCTGACTGAATCCTTGACAAAAGAAAATATGTAAGTGGGAAATAAGTATGTGGAAAGACATTCAACATCGTTCGTTTCCAGGAAATGCAAATTAAAACGACAATGGAATATTACGACAAATGTATGGTTGAAATTTAAAATGACTTAAAATACTAAGAGTTGGTAAGAATGTAGAATACTCAGAGCTCTCATGCACTGAGGGTAGGGGCATGTATTAAATGTCTAATATATACCAAGCCCAACATTAGGCACTGACAAAAACAAGGAATTCTAAGAGGATGGCCCTGCCCGTGAGATGGCTGGTCTGGTGGGGGAGCTGGTCAGGTAGGCAAATGATCACAGCCCTGGGTCCGATGTAGGTTATGCAGGAGATGCTTCAGGAGCCCATGGGCTGGCACCTCAGCCAAATAGGGCAAGGGGTGGGAGAGACGGGAGATTTTAGGTGGTGTATCAGCTGAGTCTGAGCAGACTAGGAGGTAGAAGAATATTACAGCAGAAGAACAGCAGACACTAAAGTATAGACCTATGAAAGACTATGTCTGACTTAGGACCCTTCTGGCAGCAGGGGAACAGAAGGGCAGAAGTAGCAGGTGGGTGACCACAGAGAAAGGTAGAAACCACATATTTGGTTTCTACCAAAGGACCAGGTACAATTCCATGCTAAAATATTTGGTCTTCATCTTGAAAGCTATGAAAATCCAATAAAAATTTTAATTTTAAATGATCAAATTTGGTTTTTGCAGTGACCACTCTTGCAGCAGCAGTGAAAATGGGCTGGGTGTAGGTAAGACTGAAGACAAGGTGATTAATGGATGGAAAACCATTTATAACTCACCACCAATGAGCAGTACAGAGTTACCTAGAACAGTGATCCAGATCTTGGTATCTGGAAGTTTTCCCCAAACACGTGTGTGTGTTCTTTTAGGATTTTTTTTTCTTCCTAAAAGTGCTGAATACTCCTAAATAATGCTGCTGAGGAAAGCTCAGGCAGATGATGACAACAGTATTTTTCCAAAAGATGATCACATTCAAAACAATATTTCATCACAGAGAGACTGCCTTCCAGAGGAGACCCTCGGAAGCTGAGGGTCAGGCAGCCTGTTCTTGGCTCTGTTGCCCTCTAGCATGGCTCAGTGGAGACACCCTTGAACCCAGTGAGGCTGGAGAATCAAACCAATCCGAAGCTTTCCTCTGCCAGGATTAAAGGTGGTCTCTAAAGAGCTTGGAGCAAGGTAGTTGGTCCTCAAAGTGCACAGTGAAAAGAGATCCCCGTGTCGTCATGAAGACTGTGCAGGGGACTTTGGCTCTGTGAGTCAGTGTCTGTCGGGAAAACAGTTCCTGCCAAGGTGGTTTATTATGGGAGTCTAACACAGAAGCAAATTACAGAGGTGTTGGAAGATATGAAAATGGGGGAAGTGAAACAATCCAGAAGTCAACAACTGCAAGAAGTGGCTGCTACTCCAAGGATGGGAGAGGTCAGAGGAAGAGGGTTTGCGGCCTTGGAGGACGAGTCTGCTTTGTGGACAGACTTCTAGGAGAGAGAAAGCCACTGTTGGAGGAGGCTTTGGAAAAAGAGGTGGGATGGAAATATTACTATGGCTCCCACCCCAAGCCCTCCTCCCCATTGACACACACTTCCAAACCCCTAATATCCTGCCATGGCTTCCATTGGCTGAAACAAGCAGGAATCCTGTGGGCAGGGCATTCAGGGAAGTCTAGTCTGCAGGTGTAAGCTCACTGTGCTACAGAGCAGAAGGACAGGGAGGGGGTACATGAGGGCAGAGAGGCAAATAACCTTCCCAATAAGGGGGGTCTTCATAGTTGACTTTGACACATCTTTCCTAAGGTCAACAAAGAGCAGTCAACTTGTCTGTTTCCAATGAGAAGACAATAAAATTATTGCATCATGAGATCAGAGGTTTCCCATGGGTGTCCTGTTACATGATTCAAATTTATAAATACAGTTCAAACAAGTCACACTTAGTTTATTTAATGGGAGGTATGGTTTTGTTTTCCTACCCACAGTAGGTGCACAATAAAGTTTGCTGAAAGAATAATCTTAACGTGATCAGGACACAGAGGCCCTCTTATCTTTGTCACTTCTGAAGTCTGAAAGCAAACTTAGAGCTCAATTCTGAAAGTTCCTTTAACTAGGGAGATCTCTTCATTACTGAGGGAGAGACTTAATCTTTGAGGAGGAGGTGCTTAACAAAGATTTTAAGGAAGCAGAACTCTGGGTCCATTTACAAAGAGGCAACATCAACCCTGAGACAGGCTATGATAATTAATGCATGATGGTAAAATTTTGAAAAAATAAATGATTCAAATAATAATAGTGAAGAAAAGGGGCAAAGGAAAAGGTGGCTAGACTCCTCCTACCATCACCTTATTCAGTCTTGTTCTGCAGTCTGCTCTCCTGTGTACATCATGAGAAAAGTGCTGCTTCACTCAGAGACTCATAGGTCACTGGGTTCAGGACACTTTGCTGAGCTTCATCTCCCACTGGATTTTATTACCCTTTGTGTTTATCTAATCCTCGCAAGTTTGAACTTGCCTACATATTATCTTTCTGATCTAGCATTCAACTACATGCATGGAATTCTTATTTTGAGTTTGACACTGCTGAGAATATGGATCCTAAAAAAACCAAACCAACAAGAAAATTCAAAAGAAACTCAAGGTATGATTCTTAGTCTCGGGGAGCTGATAGATCTTGACATCCTCTCGTACTTTCTCTAATAATTTTTTCATTTAATAAACACACATAGATCAGCTGATAACAGTTCACAGTCCTTAAGCAGTCACTGTGTAGGAGGCACTGGGTTAAGCATTTGACATGCTATTGTTTTCTTTTTTTATCAATGCTTTTAGGTGTGTCATATTGTAGTTATCACTTGGCAGAAGAAGCAATAGAAACAGAGAGAGGTTGTGCTGGCCTGTAGGTGGTGGAGCCAGGGTCAGAACTTCAAGAACAGAGGCTGAAAAATAGGCTTGTGGCTCATAGGGTGTGGTGTCAGCTCATGACTAGTCAGCATGGCATCCTGATCCATATTACACTGGTCTACTAGGTGCCAGGCACTGTGCTAAGAAACAGAACACCAAGCATAGCCAGGAATGGCTCTGGATCAATAAGAGTTGCAGTCTAATTCATGAGACGGTGTACAAAATGTATCCAATGGTGCTACAGATGCTGAGAGATGGAAGATGGTAAAAGTTGCCAAAGGAGAAATTTTTAAAAGGATGTTTAGGATGGTTCTACCTGAGTAGTGAGAGAGACCTTGGGCAAGTGATGTTTTTGCTGAGTCCTGGAGCTTAGCTCACTGGGCAGGTGGCAGAGGATGATGAGGGAGAGAAAATGTCAAGAGAGCTTATAGTAAAGATGAGTGAGAATCAAAATGGTACTTAGGGACATAGATTGTTCAGCACACCTGTATGTTGGGTGCCAAAGGAAAGATGGCAGAGACAAGCACCAAAGAGATGCAGGGGCCATGATCATTTCACCAAGAAGGGTGGACTTGATCTTGACAGTAATGAGGCATCAAAGGACTTGAAGGAGGTCTTGTTTTTAGAGAGGCAACCAAGAGCAGAAAGAAGGAGATTGGAGTGGCACACGGCAGCTGTAGATTCGGTGTGAAACAGTGAGGACCTGGGATGGGTCAGGAGTACTGGGACTGCTTTGGAAGTGAGACCAGAGTATTGGCAATATAACTGTCCCTGGGGCTGAGAAAAAGAGGAAATAGGAAAAAAAAAATGAGCTGAGAACAATAGATTTCAGAGCCAGTCTTCAAAATAAGAAAATAGGAGAAAAAGTTGGTTTGGGGTAATGCCTTTTTTCTTATTCTCCTGCCTTTTCTCCCTTTGCCGTTGTGTTAAACTTGTATCTCATCTTTCATTTTCTTGTGTCTCTCAAAGTAGATCTGAGAGAAGGTGGTGGTTTGTGTTACATGATTTGAAATTAGTGTGGCAAGAATCTTCAGTCAAGCATGGATCCACATGTGAGAAAATTCTCACTCACTTCCAGAGAACCAAATATTCCCTAATTAATTTAAATATTGGTTATTTAAAAAATATTAACAGAATGAATTGGACAAATTTGAAAGATAATTCAAAGGTAGATTTGAAGGCTGTGAGCAAGTGGATAGTAATCTGTGTGAAAGAGATCCTAGGGCAGTAGGTTTCTGACTTGGATGTCAGAGTGATATTAATTAGGCTGGACTCTTTAGAGAAAACAGTAATTTGAGGGTAAACATGGGGTTTTTTTATACTGAATTTGTGTGTAGATTCTACTAGACAGGTGGATCCTGGGTTCTTCAGCACAGGAGCAGGACTTGGATGGGAGACAGGTTTCTGGGTAGCATCAGCAGATAGATAACCATGGAGCCAATATTACAACCAGGCTATTATGAGTGAAGGTGAAAGAGGACCAAAGGCAGAACCTTACAGATGACAATGTTTTCAAGTCAGGCAGAGAAAGAGGAAGGAGCAGAAAATATTGGGCAGGAAATTCAGAGAAACAGAAGCACCAAAAGAGCTTAGTTCGTGTGAGCCAAGAGAAGATAAATTTAAAAAGGAAGAGGTCAGGACTTCCCTGGTGGTCCAGTGGTTAAGACTCCGTACTTCCAATGCAGGGGACATGGGTTCGATCCCTGGTCAGGGGAGTTCCACGGGCTGTGTGGTGCAGCAAAATAAATAAATAAATTATAAAAAGCTCACAAATAAAAAAGGGAGAGACATACAGACAAAAAAATAAATAAAAAGGAAGAGGTCAGTGGAGTAGAGGCCAGTGGATTGGATTTGGCTACTGAGGGACCACTGGTGACTTCTGACAGCAAATTCAGTGGAATGTGGGGAATGGAAAGTCGATTGCCATGGGGAATAAGGATGTTTATGAAGTCTGTGATTGTGGAAAAGTGTTGCCACTGGGAAAACTTGCTTGAAACATCAAGCAGAGTAAGGTGTGGAGGCATTCTGCTCTTCCTGAATGCAGGGGTTGCCATGGTTTCTGGGGGTTTGGGTGAAGAGGTAGATGTGTCCACCAGGCGGTGGAATTTGTGCAGTGAAGCTGGGGGCTGAGGATGGGGAACCACATCAAAGCTTAGATAGCAAAGCTGATTATAAATAATTCCATACACCACCCCACCAAGATCCCAAAGTATTTCAGTCTGTCCTAAGAGTTCCAATACCCAAACCACAAAATAGCCCAGGGACGTAATGGCAACCTGAGACCACGTACAAATGAGATTAGCCTATGTGCCACTCTATTTCTGCTCCTGCTTACTGACCCCAAGTCTCTCTAGTAACATCAAATCCCTGTAATATCAGTGAAGTATGTTCCATCTGGGAATGTTTAGATGTTTTAGTGATAGCCTTAGGCTGAGATAGATGGTAATATCTACCGAAATGAGATTCACCATCGCAGGAAATTCCAATGGCCATGCTTTCATGGGCCTCACCTTTTCAAGATGGAACAAGTATGTGATAACTACGTGAACAAATTAGGCATATCACCCCAATGAGATCGAGACAGTCAAGATCATATTGGTCCTTGTCCAACCTGAACCTTCACATTTCGGCATCCCGCTTGGTCAGACCCTCTGTGAATCATGGTTCATGGTCTACTGATCTGCTATTAATACAATTTCTGTTGCTCTTTGAGCTTTTAGCCCCACATGTGTAATTCCTCCAAGAAATTCAGTACGTTATCTGAAAGGTCTCTCAATGCCACTGCATCAATGCAAACCAGACCACACTGAGATGAACAAAGGGAATTTAACTTTCATAAGTTGGTTTTAAAAATGCATTTACTTTGACTGCACTGAAAGAATCTAAAAAAGATGAAAAGCATCTTTAGCATGCCAAAAACATCTGGTTTCATATTTTCAGACCAAAAGGAAATTGCATGAAGACTAAAATCTTATGTTTTGATTTATATGATTATTGGAGGGCTGAGAAGCTGCCAGTCACCAAGTAAAATTTTATGATGATAAATAAATAAGGAAAACAATCTGACAAAACATGTTGGGGAACAAAGCTGTGATTCAAGTTTAATTAACTGATAACAATGTTTATGATGGAAGAATTGTGCCACCAATTATACAGTTAGTAAATGTAGGCTCCCAATGAGAAGACAAGCCCATAAAACCAGACAAAGGGCTCTTCCTCAATTTACTCTTCCTCTTAGCCTATCTAAGCAAAGTTTTGCTTCGTACAGTAAATCCTGCATCAATTAAGACCCTCTCTGAACACATGCATGAGCTGGTCTCTTAGAGGTGGCACCTCTTAGAGGTGGGATCTCTAAGTAGCACATTTTAAATTGAACAGTAGTGGGAGTGATGCTTTCCTAATAAGCTGAGTGATGGTGTCTCCTGCAAGTGACAGGCACTGGTAGAGCAGAAATGTAGCAGTCAGGGAAGAAAGAAAAAAACAGCAAAAAAAAAAAGGCTGTTTTCATCTTTTTAGCACTATGCTCTTCCCTCCTCCCCCAAAACCTCAGACAAAATTCTAACAAAGTGTTCCTGTAAGAAGGCTTTCCTAGAGCCTGCCCATCAGCAGTGAGCTGGAGGTGGAAGTTTTTCTTAATCGTGTATGGGAGACCGGTGTCTCTGCTGCTCTGAATCTTGCATTTAAAAGCATTGCATACTCAGTAGCTGCAATTCAAAGAATTAGGATCACAGCCATTGTTTGTTCCCAGAATACAGTTTGCTTTCAGTTTACCACTGAGACTATTTCATGCCATGTTTCAGCATTTATAATATTTTTAGAGGGGGAACTTTTCTTAGCAGATTTTATAAGCTGATTTACTAAAAACACTGAAAGAGAGAAACCTAGGCCGATACGTACAAGATATTATGTCCGATTTTCCACAGCTTTTGGAATGCTGGACTATTACCAGATTGAGGAACTATTTAACTCCCTTGACTCTTGGCCTATGAACCATTATGCTCACCCCCAACAGAATCCTTTCAACAGAAATAATTCTCTCTGTGCTTTTGGTCTCTCTGATGCTGAGACCCCACGCAAATAAGTTAGCACACTAAGCAGTGCATTCCAAATATTAGGTACCTTCCCAATGAATGCTTAATGGAATTTAAAATACATATATAATCTGATATCAAGAGGTAGAGTATTCAGTCACATGCTTTTGTTGGTAAAACTCAATATTCCGTAGTCAGACAGAAGGCCCGCAGAATGCAGAACAGTTGTGGAAAATTCCTGGAACTTTAAGCTCAGATACAGTTGCCATCAAAAACATTCTGAAGTGCATTTGTTGATTCAAGAGGAAGTGCAAAGCATTTGGAACTTTTGTTTTCCTAGAATCCGTTCAAATTTCTGCATGGTCACTTCCTGTGTGATTTTTATTTTCTTTCCTCCAGTTGTGTTTTCCATGAGTTCATTTGGTGCTATTAGTCGCTTCTTATTAAAATTATTAGCAATCCATTCAATTGTTTGGTCAGCTATTTTTTTGTCATTTCTCTTTTTTAGGTGTATATGGTAATTGTCACCCCTGTCCTTGATGAAATCAACTTTTCCCACATGCAGGGAAGCCACGCTGGTTCATTTTGCGTCTGTCTGCCTGCGCCTATGTGCGTGGAAAAGTTAACATCCTGTCTTCATTGCTGTTGGGAATGACTACTGGCATGTTTTGACTCATTATCTTGAATCTTAATCAGCTGATGAAAAAAATTTAGTTTCGTCAGCTGATGAAGGCTCAGGGTAATGAGTCAAAACATCCGGATAGGGTTTCTCAGCAGCCAGAAATGGGACTCGAGTATTTCACCTGACACAGCTGTCTCTCAATGTTGCCCAGCCAATGATTTCTTCAGTCTCTCTATTTATCAGAATGTCACAGCCACAATATGGCACCAGAAGGGATTGGCAGGCCATGAGCTCTGTCTTCTCCTAAAAAGATGCATTGTACTTTTATGATGTTTTTTTCTTGTGGTGAGTATACAGAATCCAAGATGAGCATGTTAACCTTTTTTTTTTTTTTTTTTTTTTTTGCGGTATGCGGGCCTCTCACTGCTGTGGCCTCTCCCGTTGAAGAGCACAGGGTCCAGACACGCAGGCTCAGCGGCCATGGCTCACGGGTCCAGCCGCTCCACGGCATGTGGGATCTTCCCGGACTGGGGCATGAACCCGTGTCCCCTGCATTGGCAGGCGGACTTTCAACCACTGCGCCACCAGGGGAGCCCCATGTTAACCATTTTTAAGTGTGTAATTCAGTGGCATTAAGAACATTGCTGGGCAATCCTCACCCTTGTCCATCTCCAATATTTTTTCATCTTCCCAACTTGAAATTCTGTCTCACTGAACAATAACTCCCCATTTTCCCCAGCCCCAGCTAACCACTTTTTGCTTTCTATGAATTTGACTATTTCAAGTTCCTCCCATAAGTAGAATCATAGGGCATTTGTCTTTTGGTGACTGGTTTATTTCACCGAACCCAATGCCTTCAGGGTCATCCATGATGTAGCAGGTGTCCGAATTTCCTTCCTTTTTAAGGCTGCATCATATTCCATGATATATACAGAACACATTTTTTTTTTTTTCTCCCTTCCTAAAATTTATTCATTTTTATTTTTGGCTGTGTCGGGTCTTCGCCTCTGTGCAAGGACTTTCTCTAGTTGTGGCAAGTGGGGGCCACTCTTCATCATGGTGCGCGGGCCTCTCACTGTCGTGGCCTCTCCCGTTGCGGAGCACAGGCTCCAGACGCGCAGGCTCAGTAGCCGTGGCTCACGGGCCCAGCCGCTCCGCGGCATGCGGGATCCCCCCAGACCAGGGCTCGAACCCGTGCCCCCTGCACTGGCAGGCAGACTCCCAACCACTGCGCCACCAGGGAAGCCCACAGAACACATTTTGTTTATCCATTTGTCTGTCGATGGACACTAGGGTTGCTTCGAACTTTTGGCTAGTGTGAATATGCTGCTATAAATGTGGGTGTACACATATTTGTTTGATACCCTGCTTTCAATTCTTTGGGGTATATACTCAGAAGTGGCATTGCTGCATCATACTCTATTTTTAATTTTTTACAGAACTGTGTAATTTTATTTTTAAAGTAACCTAACCTGGAGACCATCTGATGGTGTTTGTGGAGCATGGCTTTTGATACCTCTGTGAGCCTCAGGCTTCCCGTTAGGAAGAAAGTGTGATCCTGGCCAGAAATCATAGCATGTGATGCTCCCTGCTGTTCATAATCAGAAAATTTGGTGAAGAAAAACCAACTGGAAATGATGAGTTTTCAAGTAAAACAGAAAGGGAATATACCTTTACAAAAAGATAAGCCAATGTTTAAAACAGTATGGTTTTCCAGCTATTTTCTTAAAGAATCCATAATCGACCATGTGTATGTGTTTTAAAGTGATACACCAGAAAGTCTGATAGAAGGGTGTTTCCCTAGTGGGCACTTCAATTAGAGCAGAGACTGAATAACGTCTTCTCCCCAGTACTGCCTTTACTCACTATCATTTGTGACTGTCACCACTGCTCCCTTTTCCTCATGTTTCTTTTCCAAATTGGCACTTTATTTAGGTCAAATCTCCTTTGGTTCAGTAGCACAACCAGAAATCCACTCAAAAGAAAGATGAAATAAATGAGAACACAGAGGGACTTCACTTACACAGCAAGGGGAGTCACAGGAATAAGCACTGTACAAACAATAAAAGCAGCCATCAGTTTGAAGTCGAAAGGTATCAGTCAGGTCTTAGAAAATTTGAAATGGTGAATGTCAGGCTGATGATGGGGGGATGGCTGTCTATAATTTTGAGTTACAAATACTACGTCTTGAAGTGTTGATGATAGAGTGACACTGGCATTTCAGGCTGAAAAATTTCTGAACCTAAGGAACTTTCAGGAACACCAGCCTCCACCATCCACAGTTGGGGACCTAGAGGCCCTGTGGTCACAGAGCTGTTAGGGGCAGAGCTGGAGATAGGAGGTGGTGAGGGTGTCAGAAAGCCCACCCAAAGGACAGATTGCTTTTCGGTCATCCGTACGTGACTAGAAATTATATTTGCAGGCTCTTCTCATATTTTGTTTGGCATCCTCCTGCCTAAATAGGTCCTCAGGTAAGTCCTGATGTTTTCTCTGCTCTTACTAACCCTTCCAGGTGAGATGCCCACACCACACCTAAGCCTTTCAGTATCCTACCCATCACAGATGAACACCTCCAGGGTACCTTTTTGGTTCTTCCTCGTTGACCATTTTCTCTCTCTGGTGCATTTCTGTGACACTTTGCTTTATGTTATTACACTAATATTTCACTCAAATTATTTGAAGCCTTATCTTCTCCTGGGGGATCATGGTTTGAAACTCACTTACCTTTGTAGCTCTTAATAGGTATAGTAGTTGTTTAGTGGGCATTGGAAGAATGGAAGGATGTATTTTAAAAAGAAGCCAAGGAGGGCTTCCCTGGTGGTGCAGTGGTTGAGAGTCCGCCTGCCGATGCAGGGGACACGGGTTCGTGCCCTGGTCTGGGAGGATCCCACATGCCGCGGAGTGGCTGGGCCCATGAGCCATGGCCATTGAGCCTGCGCGTCCGGAGCCTGTGCTCCACAATGGGAGAGGCTACAACAGTGAGAGACCCGCGTACCGCAAAAAAAAAAAAAAAAAAAAAAAAAAAGAAGCCAAGGAGAACACCTATGAGAATCGTCTATCCCTCGATCCTCTAATATAGTGGGAGGGAAAAAAAAACTCCTCCCCAGATTATTTGATTATATCAGTCAATTAGATTTTATGAAGGAAAAGTTTAATTTTTACAACAAAGGTTATAAACTTGACTTGCTCCCAAGTATTTATATCATTTGCTTTCTCTGCAAGTGTGACCGTCTCTCTCTCCTTCTGGAGCATAAATGACTTGAAAACCTCCTTCAAGTCTTCCATGCCGTCTTCTCCACAAAGGCTGTCCTGACCTTCCCGCCTGAAGCTCCAACCACTGGCCAGTCCTTATGACTCTTCCCCATCCCACGGCAGCACCTCCCTTTCTGTCTCCAACTCCACACACGTGTGTGTGTTTGTATGTATGTATGTCTGTTTTACATAGTCTAAGTTAAACGCATCCTCACACACACCTTCCTTATTTGTGTATAAACACACATTCCTGGACCGCATTCTTGCTCACCTTTCCAGCTCCATACATACCTTTTTTTTTTTTTTTTGCGGTTCGTGGGCCTCTCACTGTTGTGGCCTCTCCCATTGTGGAGCACAGGCTCCGGATGCGCAGGCCCAGCAGCCATGGCTCACGGGCCCAGCCGCTCCACGGCATGTGGGATCTTCCCGGACCGGTGCATGAACCCATGTCCCCTGCATCGGCAGGCGGACTCTCAACCACTGCACCACCAGGGAAGCCCCATACATACCTTTTAATTAACCACGTTCTTATGAAGCAGAGTAGGACTCTAGGGTAGGGAGGGGCACATGTTGCTGGCCGGTCTGAGATCCATCTCTGTACGAGGAGGCATTCATTAAGCAAGTGAGCAGCTTCATAACATATTTCAGGTACCAGTTTTCCGGTAGTATTTCCCTCAGTATAAGGTGAAGACATTTTCATAACTCATCAGACCATGCCAACAAGACTGCAAACTGTGTGGTCAACTCAAAACGTTTTTATGCCCGGAATTAAAGTTTGAAACTGAAAAGTGTGATAGCATTCTGAGTAATGCGAAATGTTTTTAGCGGTAAGGTTCAAGTAGTAAAGCATCATCTGTCTCTCCGAAGGTGAGGCAGGAGGTGTGGTGCAGTGGCAAACTTTTCACAAGAGGGTGAGGTCCTTCAGGCCTGATCAGGGTGTGAGTGTGCACGCGTGCACACGCACACACACACAATCGCAAACCCATTCCTCTCCAGGGCCATCAATGCCCAGCTACTGAGTCTCTCTGCTCCTAGCGCTGTCTAAGTATATCTTTGAGAAGCACAGAATAGAAAATGTATTGTCTTAATTGGTCAATCCAATGCAATACCTGGAAACTTGAAGGCAAGAAGAGCATGGCTGTGAAGGGCGTATTAAATAAACAGATAGTCACAATCAACTGAATCAACAATCACAGATAAAGTTGAGCTTTTCAAGTTGCAAGAAAAATCAAAGTTCTGGGATTTGCATCAAATTTGTTGGCGCGTTTGACCATTGCTTTATTTAATAGTTCATTCTATTTTTAAAAAGGGGTTCTAAAATTTGTTTCCTTTTGCTAAATTCATTCTTCAAAAGTCATATATTTCAATTTAGTAACAGCCTTCAATCTTTGGCAAAGGCCTTTAAATTTTCTGCTCTTTTTCTGATGGTGTAGGGGGAAAAAACACTACTTTAATTGCCATGGTGTATTTTTCTTTTTAAATCTTTCTCTTCCTTTGAAGGAAAAGTCTTAAGCTCTCTGAGATTATTTTGGCACAATTTCTATTCCCTACCCCAATTTATTTTTCTGTATTTATTATTCTTATCAGTATATAATAACGTAAAGTGAAATAATGAAAAACGATACATTCCTTCTCATTTTGAACATGAAAAGGAAAAAAAAAAGAAAATCTGTCCATAGAGACTGGAATGCTTGGGATGTGACCATAATCTCTGTTAGTTAAATTAAATTAATTAGGATGATGATTCTCAATAATATGCTGCCAGTGTCCTGTGTTTGAAGAAGTACAGAACCACCTGTATGATATTTATTCTTTTTCCTTGAAAACATCGGATCATCCCCTGCAAACATACACAAAGTGGGGAATAGTAGTGCCATATCAAGAATTAGTAGGTTAAGAGCATTCTGGTGTTCTTTAGTTTACACGTAAGGCATCATTGCTTTTAAGTATGAGAGGTATGATGGAAGCATGTGTAGATACTTTTGACTCTGCCTCTTTTAGCTCATTACAAACCCATTAAAATTTCCACTCACACTTTTTATTAATGCAGCCTGGCCACAAAGTTAATGATACGAACTTTGACTTGTGACAGACAAGTCTTGTACTGTGTAAGATGTTGTTGGCCATATCTTCAGCACTGCTGAAACTGGTGCTTCTTTTTAATTAAAATAGTCTAGGATTCTTCAAACATCTCAGGCAATCTAATCTTAGTTTATTGAGCACTTTGAGTAAAGATTGATCTCATTCGTAAGGTTCTGAGATTTCTAAATCTTTATTGTTTAAATAATTTGGTTTTGAATTTGCACAATTTGGTAAGATGATTTGGGAGTGTACACATTGAAATATTTCTTCTGATTGTAAATCAGCTATACTGTACTACTACTACTACTAAATACTTTAACTTCTTTAACTTTCATGGTAATTTCTAACAACACCAAAGACACTCTAACCTAGACAAAATTTTATTTATAATGCCTTCTTAACCAGAAATTTTGTTTCCTAAAAAATAAACAACTATTGATTTCAAGCTAAGTCTACTTTTCCAATCATGACTTAATTAAGCAGACTAATTTGTTTGAAATATTTATGTCATAAAAAGTAATGTTGGCTCCAAAATTATAATGTTTCAAAAGCATTTAACTTTCTATGTTTTCTGAAATTTTCCAGAGCTGTTTTCTAATCAGAAAGTCCTTCTGCAGTAAGTAACCTTTCTCTACCAATGATTTTTTGGGGTTAATAATCTGCCTGGTAATAGCACGTACAACCTTTATAACACTATAAACCAATCACTGAAAGTCAGAAATACAGGATCCTTTAAAACTTTAACAAACAAAATTTTTAAGAGATTTGTCTTAAACATTTTTACTTCAAAATTACATTTTCCTTAACCTAAATTTTTATGAAATTTGATATGCATTTTTACAATTCCAATTATGCACAGTATCCTAGTTTGCATATACTCTATTCTCTAGTTATATTTTCATATCACATGAGCTAGTTATGATGATGATAAAACGCTGTTGTTTCTACTACTTCCATTAACTCCATATCAAGACTCTCTTGGTGAACTATTAGAGATATTTGTGGAAAAATGAGACAACAGCCACTTATGTCTGAAAAAGTTTTCAAGTAATAGAAAGAAGAAAAAAAATAAACCTCAAATAATCAAGCTGGAAATTTTGATTAAATGGAGGTGAGTACAAAATAAAGAGCTTTGCAAGTATCAACATGAACAGAAATGTGTGTGCATGAGGTTGAGCCTGAAATCGATTAAGAAGAGATGGTAAGGGCTTCCCTGGTGGTGCAGTGGTTAAGAATCCGCCTGCCAATGCAGGGGGCATGGCTTCGAGCTCTCATCTGGGAAGATCCCACGCTCCACGGAGCAACTACTGAGCCTGCGCTCTAGAGCCCGTGAGCCACAACTACTGAGCCTGTGTGCCACAGCTACTGAAGCCCGTGTGCCTAGAGCCCATGCTCCACAACAAGAGAAGCCACCGCAATGAGAAGCCCATGTACCACAAGGAAGAGTAGCCCCTGCTTGCTGCAGCCAGAGAAAAGCCTGCGTGCAGCAAAGAAGACCCAATGCAGCCAAAAATAAAATAAATAAATTTATAAAAAAAAAGAAGAGATGGTAAAGTTGTAGTGTCATCATGAGCCCAGTTTTACTTAAGTTCTCACACTTTTCCTTTGCTTTCAATTTCTATTTTTATGAAAAAATGTGTATTTTTGTAGCTTCAGAAGGAAAAAAATAGAACCATGGTACATTTCAATATTTATATGGAAAACTTCGCATGGTTTTTACTATTTAAATATGTTTCTAGTCTCTGAGATATTGGTGATATACCTGTGTCTCCTATGTGAGGCCCACGTGGACCCTTCACTCCCGCCATATATGAAAAAATGGACAGTTCTCGGAACATGGCAGGTTCTACCTCTGGACCTTGGCTCTCTGCCTTTCTTCACTTAGAGGTCAGGCGTCACCACTTCCAGGTAGATTTCCTTGGGGCTTCATCTGCCCAACCCGGAGGAGGACACACTCAGAAGAGGGGAAGGTGGAAGCGCACTGCTTTCCTCCCAACTCTGTGCTCCTGGAACAAGTCTAGACTTTCATGGAACCACAGGGTGTGGGGATGCTTTGTACCAGATGATATATTCAAAGTTTTAAACTGTCCTGTATTGGACTAGGGTTCAATATAAGGACCAGAACACTGCAGAATCAAAAAGGAGAATTTGACAGAGTATGGTTGAAGCAGGACTGACAACCATACAATAGTTTCCTATTTCTGTGTTGAGAATCCTCAAGGAACCAGATGCTTATCACATAGTTTATGCAAATTGTACTTGGTTCTGTATTGCATATGTGTGAGTTCTGTGGTGTGAGATTAGGCTGGAAGGATTGATATTGTACTGTAACTTGAGGCCCTTGGCCCTTGAAGTCTTGGAGTGTTTTAAATCCAGAATCAGTCAGTAGGGCTTATGAGATCTATCTCTATTTGCAAAGTATTGTCACTGGTGGTGGGACTGGGTGAGAAAGTGAAAAGTGCAGAAAACTTATACCAGCTTCTATAGCTACACTTTAGGGAATGTGGGATAATTCTCAGGTCTAGCTTATTGTACTTCCCCAAGTAAAAAGGAGTGAAAACTATCTGTTTTTAAGTTCCTTTTACTATCTCTCTGGAGCCCTTTTAGATGAGATTTTTTTCGTTGATCTAGTTTGTCTGAGATGAACTTTCCAGAACCCAGGGAACTCCTTGACGGATATGGGGCATCTGGCAGAGCCCATCATGTTTAATTTCTAAATTATACCTTTGTTTTCCTTTATTTTCTCCCTGACAAAGATTTGGATTAGAAAATATGGCTTAAGTTCCATAAATGAGGAGAAAATGCAATAGATAATAACACAGTCCATTATACCGAATTTTTTTTTTTTTTGCTTTTAAAAAACTTTTATTTTGGACTAATTATAGACTCACAGAAAGTTACAAAAAAAAAAAGTACATTGTGGCCTGTGAGCACTTCATCCTGCTTCCCCCAGTGGTGACATTCTACGACTGTAGTGCAATAGTAAAATGAAGAAATTGACATTGATATCATACTGTTAAATAGAAGAGAGACCTTATCATTCAGTTTTCACTTGCCCTTATTTATGTGTGTGTGTGTGTGTGGGGGGTCCCATGCTATTCAATTCCCCAATTTTTGTTTTATTGATCAGGTCTCCAGGCTTCAGGATGACATGAATTTAAGTTCTCTCAACAGGTCGGATGGTCTGACCCCTGTCATAGTTTTTTGTTCCTCATCCTTGATGAATCACCCCGCTCACAAGCCATCCAGGCACACACAGAGACCCGTGCCTGGAGAAGAGATGTCCCCACAAATCACAGTTTCTAATGCTGAATCATGCCATAGTGATTTTTACAACAAGGATCTCAGAGAATGACTTAGTTTTGGTGAACATTTGTATTTACTAGAATCATTTTCCATTAAAAAAGTTATTACCTCACTTACCAGTTTTGGTTGACTGATTCATAGATATATTTATCTCCTCCCACCCGACCCACAGAATAACTTCCATATGAGAAAACAAAGATTGTATTTTTGGTACGATAATTGGTAATTGTATGGTTCCTTTCTGCTTCTCCACAAGCTTTCAACACAACACTTGGGAACGAAGCAGTGAGTGTAGAGACAGGAACTCAAAACTGTTGACTGACAGCTTTCCAAGAACAGATGCCTTTGGTTGACAATGACGGTGGCTTTACCTCTCCATCCAGACCCCACATCTCCATGTTTTAAATTTCATAGGCTCTGCACATGGCAACATGTTCCTGACCATAAGACTTTTTAAGATTGAAGTATAGTTGATTAAGAATGTTGTGTTAATTTCTGCTATACAACAAAGTGATTCAGTTAAATGTATATATACATTCTTTTTCATATTCTTTTCCATTATGGTTTATCACAGCATGTTGAATACAGTTCCCTGTGCTGTACAGTAAGACCTTGTTGTTTATCCATTCTATATACAATAGTTTGCATCTGCTAATCCCAAACTCTGAATCCATTCCTTCCCCACCCCTCCTCCCCCTTGGCAACCACACGTCTGCTCTCTATTGTCTGTGAGTCTGTTCTGTTTCACAGATAAGTCCACTTGTGTCACATTTTAGATTCCACAATAAGTGATATCATATAGTATTTGTCTTTCTCTTTCTGATTTATTTCACTTAGTATGGTAATCCCTAGATCCACCCATGTTGCTTCAAAAGGCATTATTTTGTTGTCTTTTTATGGCTGAGTAGTATTCCCTTGCATATATATATACCACATCTTCTTTATGCATTCATATGTTGATGGACATTTGGGTTTTTTCCATGTCTTGGCTACTGTGAATAGTGCTGCTATGAACATAGGGGTGCATGCATCTTTCTGAATTATAGTTTCGTCTGGATATATTCCCAGGAGTGGGATTGCTGGATCATATGGCAAATCTAATTTTAATTTAGTTTTTTTTTTTTTGGCGGTATGCGGGCCTCTCACTGTTGTGGCCTCTCCCGTTGCGGAGCACAGGCTCAGCGGCCATGGCTCACGGGCCTAGCCGCTCCACGGCATGTAGGATCTTCCCGGACCGGGGCACGAACCCGTGTCCCCTGCATCGGCAGGCGGACTCTCAACCACTGTGCCACCAGGGAAGCCCTAATTTTAGTTTTTTGAGGAATCTCCGTACTGTTCTCCATAGTGGCTTCACCACCTTACATTCCCACCAACAGTGCAAGAGGGTTCCCTTTTCTCCACACCCTCTCCAGCATTTGTTATTTGTAGACTTTTTGATGGTGGCCATTCTACCTGGTGTGAGGTGATACCTCATTGTAGTTTTGACTTGCATTTCTCTAATAATTAGTGATGTTGAGCATCTTTTCATGTGCCTGTTGGCCATTTGTATCTGGCCATAAGACTTTATCAGGACAGACTTTATCAGACTGTCCTCTCCTTAACTGTGGGGCACATGGCTTGAGTTTATTTTGCAGTGAATACTGCAGGTCAGCAGGTAACTAAATAGGGGTGGGGATTGTAGGTTTGGGGAACTGTTGCCTGAGCTTCAGTGACTCAGAGAAGCTTCATCAGAAGGTTCTGATGGATCCAGGGTCAGACTAGGGTTTGAGGAGGGTCTCAGACAAGCCAAGTTGTGGTCCGTTGACCTGTCCCTTCTTCTCTGACAAGAAAGCTCAACCCCGGGGCACAGAGATGCTCCTGCCTGGACGCTGCCCCATCCACCCTTTGGTGGATTTGCCCTTCTGGCCACACCTTCTGCTCGATTCCCTTCCCGACCTCCTTCCCCTTGTTGCTTCAGCAGAGTTACACTTGGTCAAATCCAGTACCACAAAGAGCAGCCACTTGGTCACTCTGTTACAAAATGCTTCTCCTTCCTACAGAAGGGACACAATCACCCCAAGTTATTCTGCTTGCTCAGCCCTGCAGAATGACCCTTGCACCTTAGAGAGGTTGCAACTGCACACTGGTCCAAAGGGGACTGGCCTCAGTTCCAGGTGATCTGTGTCTGGGTAACGGGAGGTTGGGGAGAGGGGTAGACACTTCTAGTGGCTCTGGAATAGGAGGTTTCTCTACCCCACCGAGCCTGATCTAGCAATTCAGAAGGACACTGTGGGGAGAGAATGCAGAAAATAGCTGCTAAGAAACAAAGGTCAATATCTGATTCTTGGGCTTTGACAGAGTAAGTCGGGGAAAGAGATTTCAGATGTGGAGCCACTCCTGGAGCACAGCTGATGCCCCTGACCCCAGAAGAAGCTGTGCTGTGGCCGATGCTGCTTGGTGCTGGGCCGCTGAGACAGGCCGCCTGAATGTTCACCGCACTATCCTGGAAAGAAGATTTCTTAGGTCCTTCCACGTTTCCGTGACTCAGCGTTTCCGAAGGTGGCCTACACTAATGGACCTCTCCTAGGCTACAGGTCCAGACAACTGGGTTTAGTTCTGCTGATTTTCACTCAATTGAGGTAATTCCTCTAGACTTCAACTGCCTAATCCCTAAAATGTCAATACTACTAGTATCTGCCCAATTACATGTAAGGGGGCTGTGGGAGAGCTAAGTAAGGTATTAAAAAGGAGAGTTGCTATGAAGCTGCTTGCATTCAGGTTGTATTTCAAAAATTATGTTCGGGGATTGACGTTTGTACAGGATAAAAAGGAATTTGAAAATTGGTTTAACTGCAGAATGAAGACAAATCATCTGAGAAGAAACAGGAGGAGTTGAGGTTGAACTCTTTATATTTTGCCATAACTCTTTAATATATTTTGCTGATTTTATGAATTAAACTAAGCATTTAAGACAAGCAATGATGGGGAGGTCTTTTCTTTTTTTCCTATTATTTTATTCAGAGGAGCAAACAGGAAATTTCTGAAATGATCAGATAGATACTTTTTGGTGACAAAATCTCTATGATTTATGATGATTATAAGATTTTTTAATCACCAGGGATGTTTTTACATTTCAGTTTTCATTTTAAGAAAAAGTTTCCAGTTGTCACAGATAGCTGAAAAGTTTACCTATTAGAGAAGTTAAGATTTTAATTCAGCCTAAAAAGCAAACATATTTCAGTTGTAGATAAAACAATTTATTTGCAAAATTTCATTGATAAAGCTTTTGTTTTACAAACTATCATTGACTTCAGAGACATTTTAGGGCATAAAACAAAAAGATTTCTTAGAGAAATACTATAATCACTAGTTTCCAATACACATATAATTTATCTGAAGAGGATTCTCCCCGAACTAAAACTACTGATGATAAAACAGCTGGACGGATATTATAATAACTAAATTATGGTTTCGTTGAAATCATTGTCAACAAAATTTAAAACCACATACCTCATAGGAATTAAATTGACAACAATTAAAAGAAGTTTCACATTTTGGTAAATGCAAGTTGATTTCTGTGTTTTCCTAATTAGGATAATTATGGCTACTTTTCTCTGAAGAATATGTTTTCATGTATCTCCCCTCATTTGTTACTATGATATCCCTGCAAGGGACAGATGTAACAGTCCTCAATTTACAGATGTGGAAAGCGAGGCATAGATGGCCAACTTTGCCTAAAGTAAAGCTGGGTCACCATACTGGCTTCCACTGAAATTTTTATGATTTTGGTTAAATTCTTTGTTCAATGGGAGGGTAGGGTGTGTAGAATATACAGAAAATGGTAATTGTTGCTCAACCTTCACCTCCCTTCCTCCCTCCCTCCCTCCCTTTCTTCCTCCCTTCCTTCCTTCCTTCCTTCCTTCCTTCCTTCCTTCCTTCCTTCCTTCCGAAACTGAGAGCAGTAGGTCACCATTTACCAGTCCATCTGTAATATGAAGGCAAATCTGATCTATTTTAAAGTACAATTTTGGATGGGTGAGTTTGGAACAGAACTCCCTTGATTGTAAAACATAATCCAAATCAGACTAAATTTTGATAGTATCTGACACAGGTTTGCAATCTTCCACAAAAGCTTGTCTCAATTTGCCCCATTAGATAAGAGGTAGAGTCACAGATGTAGAAAACAAACTTATGGTTACCAGGGGGGAAAGGCTGGGGACGGATAAATTGGGAGATTGGGATTGACATATACACATTATTATATACATAACAGATAATTAATAAGGACCTACTGTATAGCATAGGGAACTTTACTCAATACTCTGTAATGACCTATATGGGAAAAGAATCTAAAAGTGTCGATATATGTATAAGGAAAAAGAGAAAATATCATCTTGTTTAGGAATTACAAAGAATTTTAAATTTATCCTACAGCTCCTATGGCTGGAAGGAGTAGACCAGAGCCCTGGTTGAGAAGGATTCTGAAATCCAGTTAGGAACCCATGTGACAAGAGGGCTGTGACAGATCAGGAACCCTCTGTGGGGGACCCAGGTCTACTTGGGCAGCAGGCAGGGACAGGAGGTGGTGATATTCTTTACATACAACCATTTATTTGCTTCTGATCTGTACTTCATTGTGGGTTAACTGGGCAGTTCTGGCCTTGGCCTCGGGCTACTTAATCAACTGCTCTCAACCAGTGTCTTACCCCGCGCTGGTTGATTCAAGATAGCCTCACTCACATGCTGGGAGTTAATGGTAGTTATTGGCTGGAACAACTTGATTGTCTTCTTGTGGCCTCTTCAGCTGGATAGCAGGGATTTCCTTTTTTTTAAAGGATGCTGGCATGCTCCAATAAAGCAAGCCTCATTGTACAAGCACTCATAAAGACTTTGCTGGCACCCCATTTTCTGATGTCCTATTGGCCAGGGCAACTCATGTGGCCAGGCTCAGTGTCAATGTTCGTGGGGGGACTCTACAAAGGCATGGCGACTGGGAGACAGGAGTCACAGGGTGCCATCACTCTAACAATCCCCCTGTCCCCCAGCACACAATTCAGCTGCTATTTCTGATACCCTGGGGAAGAATGAGGTCTAGGGGTTTGTAAAGCTGGGTTCAGTCTTGGCTGACTTAACTTACCTTGGGTTTCCATTTCCCTCCCAGGTAAAAAGACATTATCGCATTTGCTCCTCTTGCATTTGTAAAGATTCTTTGTCCCATAATATTTCAGAAAGCTTTATGAAAAGATAAAACCTCACTATAATGGTTCAGTTTCCTGAACATATATCAATCCTTAAGTATTTTATTGAAAATAGTAAAACACAAATGTCAATTTCTGGCCTTTTAGGAGCTGATGGTATAGTGAGGAAGATGGGTCATGTACAGAGAACAGTAACAACACAACAAAACCTATGACACAGGCGGGCTTCTGTAAATACTTTATAAGTTTTATAGACAATGAACAAAGAATTCTTATGAATTCTTCCTAGGAAGGAATGCCCACTTGGGGGAAATCAGAGAACATTTTGTGAAGATAATATGTAAGGAGGGCCTGGAAAGATGCATCACATAAAGCCTTAAAACACTTTTTTTAATTACAAAAGTAATTCATTTCTTTTTTACTTTTCTTTTTTTTTTTGCGGTACGCGGGCCTCTCACTGCTGTGGCCTCTCCCGTTGCGGAGCACAGGCTCTGGACACGCAGGCTCAGCATCCATGGCTCACGGGCCCAGCCGCTCCGCAGCATGTGGGATCCTCCCAGACCAGGGCACGAACTCGCGTCCCCTGCATCGGCAGGTGGACTCTCAACCACTGCGCCACCAGGGAAGCCCAAAAGTAATTCATTTCAATTATAGAAAATTTAGAGAAAAGGGAAAAACATGCAAAAGACCTTCATTTTTACTGTGCTTATACACACACACATTTTTAAAAAATGTATTTGTGAACACTATTTTGTTAATAACAACATATTATGAACATTTTCTACAAAATTAAATAGTTTTATTACTTTCCACTTAAATGGTTGCATTACATTCCAACTAATGTTGTGTACCATAAATAATTTAACTGTCCATTGATGGATATTTAGGTAAGTTATTTTCCTGTCTTAATGGTGCAATAAAAAATTTCTGCAAGCAAATCTTTGCTAATAATTTTTTAAGGATAAATTCTTAGAGGTGAAATAATTAAATCACACAGTATACAGATCTATATTTAAAAGCTTTTAGCATAATGAATATAATGACAAATTGCATACTTTGAAAAGATGAACCAATTTACGGTTTTCTTACTTTAAGGGTCACATTGTCTTGAACACTTACCAACATAGCTATTGCAATTGTGAGTTTTACTTTTCAGTTTGAGGTTAAAAAACTCATACCTAATTTTAACTGGTGCTTCTTTAATTACAAAAAGTACTGACCTTTTTTTCTATATATTTATTTTCTGTGAATGAGTTTTTCTGAAGCCTTGGTCCATTTTCCTTATTGCTGCTAATCTTTTTTCTAAGACATGTAAGAGCTCTTTAAATATCAAAACTAATAGCCATTTATCTGATATATGTCACAATATTTTTAGTTTTTTCATTTTATAGTAATTTTTTACATGTTTAATTTTTATGTTTCTCTATAACGTTTCTTTTTATGGTTCCTGTTTTTGGTATCATGTACCAAATTTATTCCAAAAAATATTATCTAAACTTTACTTTTATTCTTTCTAGAAGTTTTATTGTTTTATTTGTTTAAAGTGCATCCGAAAGTCTAACCTCACTGTGAGTGTCTGTATAGGATGTGCCCACACATGCAGATGGTTAGCTGGTTGAACAAGCGACCACCATTGAATATTTTCATGGATAAATAGAATTATTATAAGCAGAGAGGAAGCGTAGACCTGCTTGTCATGGAAAGTCCAGTAAGAAACACAAGTGGGTAGATAATAAATAAAATATGTTTAGGGGCTACTCATGTGAACTGGTCCATTCTTAAAAGTGAATTGTAGAAAACAAGTTGAGGAAGGGGATATGATAAAAGGTCTTAAATGACTAAGGAGCATAAGATCAATTTGGCAGGTGTGCTCTGGGCTTTTCTTCTCTAGAAATTAGAGATTGTGAAGGGACAGAGAATCACACAGGAATGGGATGGAGCAGGTGCTGGCACAGGGCAGGGTCTCCACCAGGGCTGAGACTGTGGTGTAAGCTCTCCAAGAGTCACTATAACTCTATGGACTCTATTTCCTCCCCCACTCCCATCTCACTGCTCCCAGGGCCACGCCAAGGGCTCTGGGGACCCTCTCCCATCCCAGGGTTCCCTCTTTCCCCAGGAATTGCAGGGAGGTCCTCCCCCAATCCTGCTCTTCTGACTCCTGGCTTCACTCTCCAGAGGTGCTCCTTCATTTCCCTGATACCAAGGGATGATGTAAGGACCTCATGCCATGCTGTTCTCTTTCTGGAATTCTGCCCTTCAGTGACAACATAGAATATTTCTTATGGAGGATTAGAAATAAAAAGCAATGGTTTTCTCTGTTTCCCAGAGGATAATCTGGAAATGCTTCACACTCATTGAGAACCAGCACAGCTTACTTGATGAGGGTTTGGACTCTGAAATCACTTGAATGAGACTGGGTTCAAGTCTCATCTCTGCCATATGCTTGCTGTGTGACCTTGAGCTGGTTATTTAACTTCCCTTAGCCTCAGTTTCCTCATCGATTCAATGAGAATACTGATAGGATCTACCCGGAGCAGACAGGGCTCTGCTGATAATACCGAGAACTTCCTGCCATTATCCTTAGCTAAGACAATCAGATTTTAAATCTGATTTTGAATAATAAGGACAATCAGGTTTTGAATAATAAGGTGCTCATGTTAGGTGGGTTCCTTCCCTAATACCAGGGAGTGAGACTTTTTAGGGACTAAGTCACTCGTAGCAATCCCTTTACCTTTTGCTGGGAATTGGTTAAGAGATAGGCATGTGATTACATTCTGCCTAACGGGACCTGGGAGAAGACTGTCAGAGGGCTTATGTATGGGAAAAATGTTCCTTTTTTTTTTTTAATAAAGAAATAAGATGTATCTAGAAAAAGAGAGCTCTCTTTCTTCCTTTCTGTTGTTGGAGGCATTGTGTGAAGAGTAGATGCTTGGGGCTGCAGCAGCCACCTTACAAGCATGAGGGGAAAGTCAAAACCTGCACAGAGAAATAGATCCAAAAGCCTGATATTATTGCACAAGTGAATTATTAACTTTTGACCCTCCTCATTCAGCATTTTGTTTTTAAGGTAATAAAAATTCTTATGTGTCTGAAAGTTCTCAGTAGGTGTTAACTAGTATTATGGTTATTACTAGGACTATAATTATTACAATGTGCTGAATATTTAATGACCACCAGGCACTATGCTCAATGTTCAAGAACACCAGGAACTCAGATAGGATAGACCTGAACAGAACTATTTGTAATTCTGGGAATTGCAATTTCCAGGCAAGGCCATTGCTTAGTTAAGGATGCAGCCCCATCTTTAATGTCAAAGAGCAAAGACGGAGCATTGAAGGTATAAGGAGGGTTATTTTGGAATAATTCATGGTCCAGGTCAGAGTCAGTGTCATCACTGCATTCAGACCTGAGCTCACTGGAAAGATGGGAGTTAACAGAAAGTAGAATAAAATCTAACACAGGGTTCAAGGTTAGCACCAGTTAACCATGTCCAATCTGACAATTTACCAAGTTTTTAAGAAATATATTTTTCAAGAGTCTGGACTACTCAGCTATTATGGGATCAAAAGGTTAGGATTACCCATCACTATTTTTCAGGAAAAATGTTAATGTATTTTTCTATGAAGATATATTAATGACCCACAAACTTCTGCAGAAAATTGGCTATTGGTGGTGAGGAGGTGAGGGTCAGCAGAGCTAATTAATTTCTGAATTATTTTGAATCAGGACCAGATTGTAGATATTTTATATACAAATTCTTGAAAAAATGAAGGAGAAAAAAATAAGAAGAAAAATAAATAAAGCTTAAAAAAATCTTGGTAAGTGTATTTTTATCACTGTCATCACTAAGTGTTAAGCATTCATTGAGTCTGCAGGTGGTGTGTGTGCCCAGCTGTAAAAATGAGTGACCTGGGTCCTAGCAAAGATCCTCCAACTGCATCCTTGACTCTGTCCTGAAGAGACACTACCGAACTGCTCACATCCCGTTATGTATTCACCAAATTATACTGTTGTGTTTCTCACTGCCTTTCTCAGATTTATTGTATGTCTCCATCTATATCACCAATTCTTGTGTTTTCAGTGTCACTAATTTTTTTTTTCTACTTGGATTACCCTTGCCAGCTTCCTGTCCAACCTACTTCTTTAGTACATCTATACCCACCTCAAATGACCACATATTACTTCAATTCATTTTGACGCTTAGTTCTGTCAGTGGTTTTCCCTAAGTATCAAGTCCATATCATCTCAGAGAAGCCTCCTTAGTCCTATTTTTTAGTCTAATTCTACTGAACAACTTTCCCATTCATATCAGAGCTCCTATCTTCAGGAGGTTAGAGACACAGATGGGTTCTTCTTATTAATTTTGTATCAGAACTCTTCTTTTTTCTTTTCTTTCTATCCTTCTCTATGAAACATTCACAAAGGCCATTGATGAGTTTTAAGCAGGATTTGTTGATTTCTGTTTCTGAAATATTATTCTGGCTTCTTTGAAGAGACTGTTTAGGGTAGAGTGAGCATGGAGACAAGAGAAGCAATGCAAGAAAGAAGGATGACTTGGAAAAGAGACATGGATGAACTGAGATATAATTTGGAGGTAGAATAAGCAGAGTTGTAGACGGATTAGATGTGGATGTAAGAGAAAGAGAGGAAAGGCAGCTTGAGGAGCTGGATCTTCTCTGTGTCAGGTAATGAAGTGGGAACCAGGAGAAGAGGGTCAGGTTTCAGGTGTGGCTAGTCAAGAGCTCTGAGAGAGTGTTTAGACATTTCATTGGAGGTGTAAGAAAGGAAGTGGCAGTTATGGGTGCTGACTTAGAGGACAGAAATGAGCTGGAGACCTTGTGAAGCAGAGATTATTATAACCAAACATTCAGATGAGAAAATTGAGCTCCCAAAATGTTACCTGTGTCTTGGGCCACACAGCTGTTGGGTAGTAGAATCGAGATAAACCCACGTCCATCTGAAGCAGTGCTCTTTCACGGGTTCCTTTGTCAGTAAGAGCCCGCATTTTCTTAGGCAGAGAAGAAGACAAGGAAGAATATGAAATGGTCTCATTCTCAAGGTGTTTATGTTCCAGAACACCCCACTCCTAGGGCTAGGGTTGCAGAAAGAGGAAAAAAGCTAAATGGCAAAGGGTAAGTAGTGTTATCAGCATTTTATGGATGGAAATTATCTAGTTTATAGCCTATGTGGAATATTTGGGATTGATAAAAGAGTTAGAGTGGTTACTTACTTTACAAAGTATTTTCTCAGCATCAAAACCCAACAACAGCCAGGATTCTTGTAATAATGAAAAATTTTTAGACAATTTCTGTTCACTATAAATCAGCATAGTGAGGGTATGTGGTGCTATCTTAATAAATATTAGCCAACATTTCTAAGAAAAAAGTTTTATTTTTACCTTATAAGGGAAACTCATATCTCCTTCCTTGTTGTCTTGGGACTAGGATAAAATGTTAATCAAATTCAGACGAAAAAGGAGGAAGAGGTAGCTTAAAAGAAGTTCACGTGAAAAATGATATGGGTATTTTGTGATCACAGTCAGGATAGGATAGCATAAACAGAAAAAAATATTTTAAAAAATATATAAATAAAGTATTCCTCCAGATATCAGTAGCTTTTATAAGATAATTAGTTGCACAGGTGAGTTAGGTGGCCTGTCTCTATTTTGGACTTGAGATCTCCAAGGTGGCCACGAGAGTGGAAGAGAAGGAAAAAGAGAGAATGGTGGCTTTTATCAGCCTCTGCCACCAGTAGTTGCAAGGCTCAATCTAACTAAAAGAGAAGCTACAGGGACCCCATGGAATATTTGGACAGTTTGGTTATACTGGAGGAGCTGATAATGATAATGTAGCAAATTCGCATGAAAGGCTGAAGTAGTGGATACAGAGACAGGATCAAGGTGAGAAACAGGCTGGCTGAACCCTGCCTTCATCACTGGGATAGGTTGCCCACCCCCTGGCCACATGGAAATGTGACTGGCTTGAGTGTACAAGAGGAAATACTGGGTTAGTGAGTGAAGGTTCTCTCACTATGAGGACTTGAAGCTGAATCCGGCCTCTGGACCCTGACACAGAATTGAATCTTGGAGACAGAGATTTGGGTGAAGTAGAAAATAATAGCTTTATTGCTTTGCCAGGCAAACAGGGACATAGCGGGCTAATGTCCTCAAAACTGTGTATCTCAACCTGGGGGTAGGGGGCTGTGAGAATTCTTATAGTCCAGGGGTGGGGTCGCTGATAAGGATCAGGGTGTAGGGCCCGCATTTCTTCCATCCAGAGATCATCTGGCCTCAGGTGATGACGGGCAACTGTGACCTTCTCTGGAATGGGCTTCATCAGGTAGTTAACGTCTCCCATTTGGTAAGGGTTTCAGTATCTGCAAAACAGCCCTAAGATATTGTTGTGTGCATCCCTTGAGGGGGAATGAGGACCCTGCCCCAAGGCTGCACTATTGTTTCTGGACTGTTCTTGTTCTTGTCTCTGTTCTTGTTCTTTTTCGTTTGTTTGTTTTTGCAGTACGCAGGCCTCTCACTTTTGTGGCCTCTCCCGTTGCAGAGCACAGGCTCCGGACACGCAGGCCCTGTGGCCATGGCTGATGGGCCCAGCCACTCCGCAGCACATGGGATCCTCCCGGACCAGGGCACGAACCTGCGCCCCCTGCATCGGCAGGCGGACTCTCAACCACTACGCCACCAGGGAAGCCCTCTGTTCTTGTTCTTGTCTTGGCATCACCTCCCTTCCCTGATTAGCAACTATTTGAACTTGCCCTTTGCAACTCAGGGAAGGTCTCGGAGGCTGAATGAAGCCTATTTCCTGCAATCAAGAAACGGGGGCCAGGCACAGTAAGGCTTTTGTGCCCAGGAGCCCCACAGGGTCCTGCTCGGTTTCAGACTCCGTAGAGGTAGAGGGGTAGTTAGTTTGAACACTTGGGGATGCGACCCAACTATCTTCTTCAGCTAGCTACAGATTTATCCCTCCTTATATTAGATATGGCTGACAGATTCTGCTTAATGGAAAAAGGAGGCCTCTACCTCCAAATAGAATGGTGCTTTCAGAAATACAGTGAGCTTACATATGTGAAATCATTCGCACAGCAGCTGCACAGCTGTTTGTTGGGAATATTATGAGTGAACTTCTGCACTGAGTGAAGTAAATGACCTCTGAATATTTCGAACTGAAGGAGTCTCTGAGTCTATTATTTATGGTGGTCTCTGTTAACACATGTACTTTCTTGGAAAATATGAAGATAAGGAAGTTTGAAGATGGAAATGATGATAACGCAAATCTTTTCTTATAACGTTTTTCTCCTCAAAATTGCAGGTAGTTCACTTCACAATTGGAACTTCACACATTTTCATTTGTGTCTACTGTAGATCTTGACTTGTGATGGAGCAGAGCTCTGTTCATTTACCTTCCTTGACTCCACACAGACGCTGATATTTTTTTGTTTGTGCAAAATGTCCTTCAGCATGTTTTTTAACTTTTCAGGAAAGGACAAAGGAAACTGCCAGACGAGGGCATAGTTTTCCTTATTATTATTTTTTTAAATTAGAAATTCTATTTCCTTTTGGTCTCTTTTTGTTTCTTGATCCTGCAAATTTATAGTTATTGCCTTAAGTTGGAAGAGTCCAGTTATTTCATTCATTAAACGCCCATCATTTAAATGCTACCGTCCATCTTTGCTCATTCTCTCCTCCTTCTCTTCTGTCTTAGAGAAGGAAACATCCTACTTGTTTCCAAGTCTATGCCCATCACCTGGATGTTGATCTTATTTCTTCTTTCCTCCTGTATGATTATCCCCTTAATTCCTTTCCTTCCTTCCTTCCTGCACCATCTTTTAACTGGCTCCTTCCCCTCTGTGTGGCAAAAGGCCAACTTTCACCACCATGTTAAGAGTAAAAGCTTAACATATTCCCTCAACTCTGCTCATCCCTGGAGGATTCTCTCTCCCTGCATCCCTTTGTCCCTCCAATAAAGCTCATGTCAATGCCCTACCTTTCCCTTTAATTGCATAGGCTTAGAATGTCTCTCTTTAATTCCTCCTTCCCTCTTGATCCACCAGGAAGTCATCACCCCGTCCACCTGACTTGCCTTGCCATCATTAATCCAGGTCCCAGTTAGGTAACTTCTACACCATTGCAGCAGCCTTCCTTCTGGTCTGGTTAGTAGCCTTCTGACTGTTCTGTTCTGTTTGACAACACACATTCGTCAGATTCATTACCTCCCAGATGACATCTGATCCTGTCATTCTCCTGACCAGAAACCTCTGTCTTCCTATAAAACTGTTTTAAAAAGTTGTAAGCAGCATGCTTTGTGAAGGTTTTACCCCCTTCTCTAGCCTCATCTTTAACCATTATCCAAAACGGGTTTAATAGAACATCCATCCCCCAAATTCACCTGTCCTTCCTCTTCCTGCCATTACTTCTCCTTAACCTGCTCTCTACCCCCTCAAGTTCCCTTGTCCAAATGGTACTGACCTCATGAGGCCTTTTCCTGAAACAATTGCAGCTCTCTCTGACCACCCATGTCATCTGTTGGTGCTCAAACATCTTGTGTATTGTTGATGCTTCACAATCCTTGAGGGCAGACATTGTATTTATTTGGTTTAAACACTTAGAGCTCCTGGTGCAGGACATTGCAATTGCTAAACCAACCAAACAATTGCTGGGGGAAGAAGAGACCCCGCCCCTTCTTTGTTTAATATAATGGGTCTATAAAACTGGGATAAATCTAGATCCTTAAACTTGATTTTATTCATGCTCTTTTGTTGTTCAGGATATAGTCTCTGGTTTTTGAATCTGGTAAATTTGTATGCGTTTCTTTTCTCCTGCAGTAAGTTTGTTGTTATTGTTGTTGGTAAGGGTGTTATGGTCATTATTCTATTGGAGTGTTACCATCTCCTGTGTTTGTTGGTGAAGGAGAACAGTTTCAGTATGAATCTGGGATTCTCAGGTATTATCTGAAGTGCTTTTGTCATTATTAACGCTTCCTACTCCTTTTATTTCTCTAAATGCTGATGCTTCTTCCTTTAGTCTTTAAACCTGTAATCCTGGGGCTTCCCTGGTGGCGCAGTGGTTGAGAATCTGCCTGCTAATGCAGGGGACATGGGTTCGAGCCCTGGTCTGGGAAGATCCCACATGCCACGGAGCAACTATGCCCGTGAGCCACAACTACTGAGCCTGCGTGTCTGGAGCCTGTGTTCCACAACAAGAGAGGCCGTGATAGTGAGAGGCCTGCACACTGCAATGAAGAGTGGCCCCCACTTGCCACAACTAGAGAAAGCCCTCACACAGAAATGAAGACCCAACACAGTAAAAATAAATAAATAAATAAAAATTAAAAAAAAAAAAACAAAAAAAAAACCCTGTAATCCTGCAGGGTACTTCTTTTCTTATAGCAATAAACAGTGCTAAGTTGACTTTTATTTTTGGGTTTTAATATTTAAAGTTGTGTCAAAGCTATGATTCTTATACCTCCCTGGTAATCTAATGGCAGTTGGATTTTTAATGTTACCTAGATGAATCCAAAAGAATGTTCAGAAATTTGTTCAAAATGGGTAAGCCCCAAACAGCAAAGCACCAGACTTCTATTTTCAACAAATCCAGCTTATTTGGTTACTAAATATTTCATTTTTTCCCCTCAGCTGGATTAACCCTGCTTTCCAACTCATATCAATTTTCAGCATTGTCTTCCTCCAAAGAGATTTCTAAGAGTTTAAACATACATCATAACCATTCCTTTAATTAACTCTTCTACATCTCTGAGAAGATGTTTGTGAACAAGCATTGTTTCTCTTCGAAATATGAGGAAAAATTGGATCATATTTTTGTTGCAACAGCACAAGAAGTTAAGTAACATAACTAAGTAGCATGGACTTCTGCATGTAGTCAGTCCAAAGTAATATTTGTTAAATTCAGTCACTGGACAAATAATAATTTTCCAGTCACAATGTTCAAGAAGACATCTTCTCTCCTCCCATCCTTGTGGATTTTCTGTTTACTGGGTGGAGACAGAGAGGTAAACAGGAATCATTTTTAATAGACTCTGCAGTAAAGCTTCTACTATTAGTACACGATGGAGAGGATGTCTAACCTTACTACCTACATTATAGAGAAGAAGTAAAAAACAAACAAACAAATTGAACTTTAAATATGAAATAAGAGTTTACAAGTTGGGAAATGTAGGGAGAAAAGGTAGTCGTAGGGGAAAGCATGCACCAAAGTCTAAAGTTGTGAAAATACATGGCACATATATTTACTAATTCATTCTAATTAAATACTGAATTACACACTGTGACTAAGAGCCTTGAGAATTCATTTAATTCCTTTTCAGAGGAACAGGAGGCTGTGGCAGAGACAGAAAAGGAGTGGCCTGAGATGTAGAGGAAGAGAGGAGGGGGATCCCCCTTGGGACTTCAGTTTAGAGAAAGTGCGGTTAATTTCACCAGGTGGGAAATTGGCTTGCATACAAGGCAGTGATTGAGGCGGCTAGAGTCGGTTCATGTCTTGAGATACATGTCAAAGCCATTTAGATGTTAGATTCTAACATCAATGGTTTTCAACCAGCATGAGCACTGTAGTTGTCTGTGAAGCTTTTAAATGATGTCCTCTGATTTAGATTTGATTTGGTAGCTCCAGAGTAGAGCATCTGCACTTTTAAAACTCCCCAGAAATGAGTCTGTCATATATTCCAGGCTAGGAACCAGGGAGGTGCTGAGAAGTCACTGCCTGTGTTATGCAAGTGAGAAATGGAATCGCAGTTGCATTTGGGGAAGGTTATTCTTCCCTAGAGACCACTGATTCTCAAACCTGGATGCACAGTGGAACCTCCTGTAGTCTTAAACACACAGATGCCCCAGACTCACCCAGGCTAACTAAATGGGAACTGCCTTTGGTGGAGGCTGAGTGTCTGTATACTTTGAAAGCTCCTCTAGTGATTTTTGTACTAAGCATCATGGGTATAGAATAGAATGGGGTTGAAACTTGAAGCAGTTAGGATTAGTTATTGAGAGGAACATCCAGGCAACCTAATAAATTCAGACCCATGAACATACAGCTCAATCAGTGCTCTCTGTGTTTACAAATGTGTGAGATATGGTTTGGTTTGGAGAGTCCTTCTAAAGGTAAATCCTGTCACCCTCCCACAATTTTCTAGAGTGACACCTGTGTTTCGTGTCCATTTTCCTCACTTTCTTATGTAAATGTGTGATGGTATCCCTCCCAGGCACAGCCACTAGAGAAAGGTCAAAAGAGTCTGACATAAATTCAAAGAAATCTGACCAATTAACATGTGAAAACCAGAGTAAAATAATACATTTCTCTGTATTTCAAAGTTAGAAAAACTGGGGAGGGGAAATTAATTTAGACAAGTTAGCATTTGTTGCATTCTCCCATTGTTCCAGCCACTAAAGGTGAAAGAACTTCTGGGGATCAGAAAACAAAGTGTGAGATCAGGGACATACAATGAGGTTTCTTTCAAAAGACTTCCTGCTTATTTCTCTGGGGCTGGTGGCCTTTTAAAGAGGCTGGCTCTCACATCTGTGAACCCTCCCCTACCCTATTTCCAATCCCCAGTCATCTGGTTGGAAGAGGTGGGCTTGTCCAGGTGAGAAGATCAGAGATGTTTAAAAAATATACGGTGTGAAAAGTGGGTTTCCTAGCAGGCTCCTCTTTTCCATGGCTCTCACAAAAAGCCAGTTTCAGGAGGAGCTGAACTCATTGGTGCTGAGAGAACAGTCATCTGTCAAGTTTTCTTCTCTTCCTACTTTGGGATAAGAGAAAAGAATCAAAGAAGAATCCAAGATGTCCTAGAGAATTAACAGTGGTGAAATTTAAGGGCATAGGGCAGGCTAGAGAAAGCAGCAGAATTCGATGACAGTTTTGCTAAAAGAAAGTCACAATTTCCTGCAAGGACAATCATTTTCCTCCAAGTGGTGTTGCTCCACAAAATGGACAGCAATCTTTGGCCGGTCAGTTCTGTTTTTTTTTTTTTTTAATGCTTTTTTTATTGTGGTAAAAGTCACATAATATAAAACATACTATTTTAACCATATTTAACTATACAGTTCAATGGCACTAAGTACATTCACATTGTTATGCGACTCTCACCATCACCCATCGCCCGAATTTTTCACCTTCTTAAACAGAAACTCTGTCCCCATTATACAGTAACTCCCCATTCCTCACCCCCGTCCCTGGCCCTGGCCCCTGGCATCAACCAACGTACTTTCTAACTCTATGAATTCAGTTCTTACTGGACAGTATGGTCGATAGTGTTTTCAGTGATGGCTGCAGCGACATCGCCCATTCCTATGTTCTTTTAAAAAAATAATAAATTTATTTATTTATTTTTGGCTGTGTTGGGTCTTCATTGCTGTGTGCGGGTTTTCTTTAGTTGCGGCCAGCAGAGGTTACTCTTCCTTGCGGTGTGCGGTCTTCTCATTGCAGTGGCTTCTCTTGTTGCTGAGCATGGGCTCTAGGCGCGTGGGCTTCCGTAGTTGTGGCACATGGGCTCAGTAGTTGTGGCTCGTGGGCTCTAGAGCACAGGCTCAGTCGTTGTGGTGCATGGGCTTAGTTGCTCCGTGGCATATGGGATCTTCCCGGACCAGGGATCAAACCCCTGTCCCCTGCACTGGCAGGTGGATTCTTAACCACTGTGCCACCAGGGAAGTCCCCCTATGTTCTTTTCTATTTAAATTATGCTATTTTGAGATAATTGTAGTTATCAATAGCTATTGTCTTGTAGTGTTTTTGTTTTTTCCTCAGGCAGTAATTTAATTAAGAAGTTAAATAAGTTGGGATAAACATGCAGCTGCAAAAAGCATTACAGAGAGATCCAGGTGACAGTTACCCAGTTTCCCTGAATGAACACGTCTTGCAAAATTATACTATAAGATCACAATCAGGATACTGACATGGATAGTCAAGATGCTGAACAGTTCTGTCATCACAGGATCCCTTATGTTACTGCCTTAGGGACACACCGACCACCCTCACTCTACCCCCATCCTGACTCCAGAGACCACTAATCTGTTCACCTTTTCTATAATTGTGTTGTTTCAAGAATGTTATCTAAATAGAATCACAGTATGCAGCCTTTCAAATGGACTTTTTTAGTAAGTATAATTCCCTGGAGAGTCATCCATGTAGGTGGATGGATCAATAGCTAGTTTGCTATGGTATTTATGTGTCTCCTGAAAATGCATGTGTTGAATCCTAACCCCTGAAAGTGATGGTATTAAGAGGGTTAGGGGTTTTGAGAAGTACTTAGGTCATGAGGATGGGACCCTCAGCCATGGGATTGGTGCCCTCATAAAAGAGGCTCCAAGCTGATTACCAGAGTGACTGCACCACTTTTCATTTCTACCTGCAATATGAGTGATCCCATTTCTCTGCAACCTTGTCAGTATTTGGTGTGTTTCTAGTTTTTATTTTAGCTATGTTGATAGGTGTATAGTGATGTCTCATTGTGGTTTTATTTTGCATTTCCCTAATGCCTAATGAAGTTGAACCTATTTTTACGTGATTATTTGTCATCTATATATCCTTTTTTTGGTGAAATATCTGGTCATACCCTTTTCCATTTACTAATAGGATTTTTTTTCTTATAGAATTTATCAATTTCCTAATTTTCTGAGTTTTTCATGATCTTCTTGAGGGTTGAGTCTATATAATGGAATGCTGTGAGATTTAGGGACTGGGATAAAAATCTGCTGTGGCCAATGACTTTTCACCCAAAGAGAATGACAGAGTCCCCCCATCTTAATGGACTTGCCAACCATGACTGCAGGTCTCACTTATGAGTTTGAAGGGGCATTTTCCATGAGGCAACATGCCTCAACCATTACATCACTGTCCTTCACAACAAAACTCTTGATTTTTTAGCATTGCACTTTTCAAGTGGCTAAGACATATACCATTTCATGAATAAGGCAGGGATAAATATTTCAGTTACAAATAAAGAAATCACCAAAGACTTTGCTTATTCAGTAGCATATCAAATTACAGAACTTGGTTCTTTCGTTTTGAACATCTCCTACCTTTGGTTGAAGCATAGAGTGATTTATTCAGATGAATAAAGGATAAAAAAGGATACACACTAGGACATAATTTGGAAAAATATCCTGAATGATTTTGCTTAATTTTTTTTTTTTTTGCGGTACGTGGGCCTCTCACTGTTGTGGCCTCTCCTGTTGCGGAGCACAAGCTCTGGATGTGCAGGATCAACAGCCATGGCTCACGGGCCCAGCCGCTCTGCAGCATGTGGGATCTTCCTGGACCGGGGCACGGACCCATGTTGCCTGCATCGGCATGCGGACTCTCAACCACTGCGCAACCAGGGAAGCCCTGATTTTGCTTAATTTTGAGCCATATCAATTCAACAGGCTGTGCTTCTAAAGTGCTAAAGTGATGTGTAAGATGCCAGGCACACTGGTGACTTCAAAAAAGAGAAAGATAAAATCTCACTTTCAAGTCTTAAGTCCAAGTTATAGAGATTTTATTAGTACTCATGAAAAAGTGCCTGTAAGAAAGGACAGCTTATAACTAAGTGGAATGACTGAGGGAAAAAATGACCACAGGGATTTACAATCGAGAGCGATACCATGGATTGTGTTAATCAGAGAAAGGTTCTGGAAGGTTGTAGATTCAGAAAGGGCCCATTGAATGAGTGGGAAGTGGACCCTGTAAATAAAGGCATGAGGGTTAAAGTAGGCGAATGATGTGCAGAGGCCAGGCTGTCAGCCACCGTTTTTGGAGAAGTGGATTTGTTTCAGGTGGTACTTTAGCTGAGGACAGAGTCTGAAAGACTTGAAAATTAGGCTGAGGAAATCTCTATTTTCTGAGAACCTGGGGACTTTGCAATGTTTCGAACTGAGGATTGGTGTAAATAAGGTGAGGGTTTGTGTACACTAGTTTGCAAAAGAGGCTGATGTCTGGGGTATGGCCAGGACTAGATGAGGAGGATGATGGCTGCGTGTGTATGTGTGTCAGGGAAGGACCTGGAAGGGACCACCGTGAAACTGTGAATAATACATTTTTAAAGAATAAATGTACTTTGTAAATGAAAGACGATTGTAGAAAGTAAAACACACATGCACCCATATGCACACGCACATGAGTTAATCTTTTAAAATTGTGTTAATTCTGTGGTTCAATATCACACTGCTCTCTCCAATATTGCTCTAAGTACGGTTTCAGTTTACCTGTGTAGAGTTGAAAGTAAATAATATTAAGTCCAGAATTGCAAAATCGGTAGTTTGACTGTGGCCTTGTTATCCGGCCCTGCGTGATATCAACACTTAAAAGGCTTGACCAAGTATATGGGATGAGAGAGAGAAAAGAATCAGAGATAACACCAAAGTGTCTGCTCTCATTGACTGGGAGAACAATGACAAATGCATTTATTTTAATTTAAAATTTTTGCATGATTTTTATATTCATAAGAAGTTTGTGTCTTATACATGATATCCAAAATAATATTGTAAGTAATATGCATTATAAGTCAAAAAGCATACATAAAAATCCTTGTCAAGCATATACTGGCAGTGGGAGAGAAAGCAGATAAGTGGTGGATTTTGGGGAGACATGAAAGGAAGAATTATAACCCAACAGTGAGATCATCATAAGCACAAAGGTGGTTTTTGATTGAAGTAATTGTTACCTTAATGCAATTCCCAAACACCAACAATGTTGCCTGGTTGCACATAAGTTATGACTCAAGTCTAACCTAATAGAGTTAGATAAGTGTGTTACATTCTGGAAGAAACTCATATTGAATAAAATTCAATATAATTTAATAATTATATTTCTTATTATATCATTGTTCTAGTGATAATTTTAATCCAATGATATAGCCAATATTAACTGTTTTGTGAATTCATAGGTAGTGACAGTGATATAAAATGGGAAGGGAGACATTAATAAATGTTTCTTAAGTGGAAATATGTGAATGAGTGCATAAAGGGATATCTGCCATCTATTTCTCCTTCAGAGAACCTGACATAGGAAGAGAAGTGAAGCCAAGTTGACAACCCATGGAAATGGCCTTGGAAAGTCAGCTCATCTTCAGCCTGGGCTTACATCAGGTCATCATGTCAGTTTTGCTTATTCCCTGAAATAATCTTTCATTCTAGTATATAGCTGACATGGAGAAAACAAGATCAAAGGATAGGAGAATAAAATGATAAACGTTGCCTTTTGGATATTATGCGTATATCTCATTTAAACTCATTGGAACACTATTAAACTTATTAGACAAAGAGCAGTATGCATGAGATTTAAAGATGAAGCTCTAGGTAAACACTTTGCAATTCCCATGAACAGTAAAATCGTGAGTGTGCATTTTTTAAAAAATAAGTAGATAATGAGATGTGATATCATTATAATAATGTCTAAGTAAAAACAGCCAACTTGCTGACATCCAAATTGTGCCATCCATAGCTTAAAATAGAGTTAATGCAATTCCTAAAGCCCATCACTCTGCTGTCGCATTCATTTGCCTCTATTAAAGGAAGGGTTTATTCCACCTCTTAAAAATAATTATAGGCTGAGAAGTCTCCGCTGTGGTCTCCTACCTACTTTGCCTCTAAAACTCTGGTTCCCCATGGCTTTCCTGGCAGAGACCCATCCACTGATGTGGAGGACATGGGCTCAAAGGACGAAAGCCCAGCTGAGATGGTGGCTTTCTGGGCAGGAAGGGCCCTGAGTGACTCAGCAGTTATGGTAGCATCCTCTTGTGCTTAACTTTTGGGCAGAATTTTAGGTCCAGTTATACTCAGTGCTCAAAGCATGTGTGATCCTTGGTTTACCAACCCATGACTTTTTTTTTTTTCTTTCTGTAAAGCTTGAGGTTTAAGTACAAGAAAACAAACTGAGAGGAGAAGGTGAAGGAAGGTCCCCTTCCATCATTGTCATTCCCAAACCAACCACAAATACCCACTCAGCGCAGAAAAATCATTGCGAACCAGCTGGTCAAACCTATGCTCTAGTTCTATAGTGACTCCTGACCTAAGGCAGCCTTGAGCTTTCCCAGTCCTTGTTCACCAACCATCCACCGAGCACCACTCCTCTAGCTGGAAATAAAGAGATTATTTTAAAACCTAGAGCTCCTGCTCTCAAGGAATTAGCTGTCTAGTTACAGAGTGGAGATGGTGCTAAAATAGGAGATACTGTTATAGAATCAAGAGAGATAATGTCAGATCACAGAGGCTATGAAGTACAAACTCCCTGGAGGGGCAGAGGAGGTCACCCACTGTTCAAACACTCCATGAGGAAGGTTAAATTTCTGCTGGTCCATGACTGGAAAATGTGGTTTCAATAAAGGGAATGGAAGGAGAAAGGGCAGAATAATTAGTCCAGGGATAAATGGGCCTGGTGATACCATGTTATGCATTTTGGACTGGAAGGGATTGGTGCCTACAGCAGGCATTGCTGTTGCCTTGCCTCATAAGCCCTTAGTCTACTTCTGAGCTCAACTGCAACCTGGGGGCACAGTTGCGTTCCTTGAGGATAGCATCCCACCCAAGCACTCCTGTCTCTTTGCTTCTCTGCCTGAAACTTGTTTTCTCATAGGAGTTTTCTCAGCCCACGAACAGGGCAGTCAGGAAATGCCTGAGTTTTAATGCCCCCAGGATAACCCTCAGTCAACCAGGAATGGAAATCAATGGATAAATACCCCTGCTTCCCCAACCCTCTTTCTACACAGCAGTTCCTCAAAAGGTTGGCAGAAGGGAAAATGATGGTAGAATAGACAGACCAAGGACACTTAAAGATATCCACATCTTAATTCTCCAGAGCCTGTGACTATGTCACCTCATGAGGCATAAGGGACTTAGTCAAATGTGATTAAACTAAGGATCTTGAGACAGAAAGGTTATCCTGGATTATCTGGGTGGGCCAATGTTATTTTGCAAGTTGCAAGGGTTCTTGTAAGGGAAAGAGGGAGACTGGAAGGTAGGTCAGAGTCAGCGATTTGAAGATGTGGCGGTGCTGGCTTTGAAGACAGAGAAAGGGACCTCGAGCCAAAGGATGCAGGCTGCCTTGAGAATTTGCAAGGAAATGGATTCTCCTTCACAGACCCCGGAAAGGAATGCAGCATGGCTGACACCTTGACTTTCCAGGGCCTTGTCACTCCTCACCTGAGTCACTAAAATCCCCTAGCTGGTCTCCTTGTTTGCAGTGTCTCTCTGCTCTAATCCAGCCTTCAAAGAGCTAACAGGCCACTCCTCCCAAAAACACATTGATGAAACCCACAATGGCTCTTGTGACATGGATATCACTTAGAGTTGATTTTCTGAGATACAGGCTCTGGAGTCTGGTTACTTCTTTGTACATTCTGAGATCCCTAAACTTTGCTGTGTAAAGGATTCTCTTACACCCTCAAGAGTACATTAAAAAAACATGTATTTTAATGTTTATTTATTTATTTATTTATTGACTTTGGCCATGCCACGTGGCTCGTGGGATCTTATTTCCCTGACCAGGAACTGAACCTGAGCTTCTGGCAGTGAAAGTGTCAAATACTAACCACTGAATCACCAGGGAATTCCCCCAAATATGTATTTTTTAAGCTCTACCCCTCTGGTAGACTGACCACATTGCCAGCCCCAATGAATGACCTTCCAATATCCAAGCCTTTTGCATGGTGACTTCATCATTACTCCTATCAGGAGGTAGAGTCTATTTCCCACGTTTGAATAGCTAATTGTTCCAACCCCCAAAGATTCTGATGAGTTCAGAGACCTAAGTTGAACAGCATTTGGAGTACGACAGGCCAGGGTGACCAAAGTGAGCATCAGGTGAAAGGTGCAGTATGTTATGGTAGCATAGGCCTGATCCTGAGCTTGCAGAGCAAAGATGTTGTTCTCTAGACCCGTAACTGGGCCAGGCCTCAGAGTGGAGACTATGCAGATGCAGGCGCACCACGCCTGGAGGACCTGGTGAGCCACTGCACCAGCTCAGTGTGCACGAGAAGCTATTCTGTAGTAGAAACAGGGCTTTACAAAGCCATAGCTTTATAATTTATAGACAGGACAAAATTTATTTTATTATTTTTGATATCATAGCTCTTTTTTGCTTTAATATTTTTTAAATTGAACTTTTATTTTATATTGGGGTACAGTTGATTTACAATGTTGTGTTAGTTTCAGGGGTACAAAGCAAAGTGATTCAGTTAGACATATACATATATCCATTCTTTTTCAGATTCTTTTCCCATATAGGTTATTACAGAGTATTGCATAGAGTTCCCTCTGCTATACGGTAGGTCCTTGTTGATTATCTGCTTTATATATTAGTGCTATGTATATGTTAATCTCAAACTCTTATCTCTCCCTTGCACGTTTCCCCTTTGGTAACCATACATTTGTTTTCTATGTCTGTGAGTCTGTTTCTGTTTTGTAAATAAGTTCATTTATACCATTTTGTTTTTTAGATTCCACATATAAGTGATATAGTATATTCATCTGTAGAAAGGTATCACATGGCTCTTAAGCAAAGGCTTAGTTGGAAGGCACATAAATGTGGTAGAAGTGGATGGCTGAGCTCTGTCTTTTCTTCCCAACCCCGCCCTCCTCGAGGCCACTGAGGGTCTCTGTGGACCAGAGTTAGAAAATCATTGACCTGCACAACGAAATTTACATTCCTCAGTCTGGTATGCAAAGCTTCCATAATTTGATTTTATTGTCCCCATTGTTCACTGCTGCATAAAAACTGCTCCAAACTTACTGGCAAAAAAGGCCACTTTTTAATTATGCTCTTGGGACCTGTGGGTCATGAATTCAGACTCGGTACAGCAGCAATGCCGTGTCTCTGCCATTTTGGGTCTGGAGCCTCAGCTGGGAAGATTCAAAGGTCTCTGGCTGGAATCTTCTGGAGGCTTTTTCACTCACATGTCTGGTGCCTCTTTGTGATATGGGAGGTATCATGACCAGACATGGAGGGGATATTACAGAGGGTGCATACCTTCAGGATGGCAGAGATGAGAGGAATCCCAGAATTGTCCTCTGTCCTTATGAGACTCAGGTAGTAAAGCATCAACCTGGAGGGATGATCCCTGGGTGTTGTTAGCTAATCACCTTCTGGAAACACCAGAATCCTCAGGAAGACTTCAGAATCATGGTGGAGGCATTAGATGTTCAATTGCCGATGCCTCTGATTATAATTAATAGTTAGGATACTCGGACATCATTCAGTCAGACAGTGGACCCTTCCATGCTCAGAGAGCACAACACTGTACCATGTGTGGTACAATGGCCCTTAATGCTCACATAGTGGGAGAGAAATTGAACCCAGGTACAGCCAACTCAAGACAAATTGTACCAATGCAGCACTTGTCCCAAACTGGTGTACTGGCTGGACCACTTGCCTGAAATGATGCATCCCTGAATATACCTATGGCTGGAAGAGTCCATCTTCCTCTTTCTCTCTTCTGTCTCTTAGTGACCGCAGAGTTAGGAGTGGGGAATGGTTTGCATCAACACAGGTGCAGAGAATATTTTTTCCCTATGACTCTGATTTTCTCAAGCAGGTGGGATATCTGGACTGCCGTCTGTGTCAAAAGTTGGGTGGGCACCACTCTGTAGACATTGTTATCTGTTGGCTGGGTGTCCTGTGAACAGGTTTGCTTTTCTTCAGGATGACAGAGGTTCCCAAGCCACTGGAAAACATTTGGAAGCAGTGTTTCCAAAAAGGCCACAGGTGATGGCCTTATGATACTTTCTGGGATAATGTATAATTCTCAGCTTGTTCTTACAAATGACCATCTCCTATCTGCCAGGAGTAGTCACCAGCCATTTCTAACCATGCTTCAGTGCCTGCAATGGCTGTGTAAGTAGGAAGCCTCATGCATCTTAGGTGTTTAAATGATAAGAGTTTTCCATAGGCTGCGGTATTACGTTTAGGGACACCCTTTGGGTTTGCAGCACAGACAGAGGGGTAAAATGTATCTAACCTAAGACTGATCTCAGAAGAGTTGGCCTCTTGCAAATCTCTATGCAAACTGGCTCCAGTGCTTATGGTAAAACCAACCCTAGTCCACTGCAAGGTTTGGACTTCAGCTCTTCCTCCCATGAACAACCCTTGCATGCAATGCCAGAGGAAGAATTAACGCTGTTCCTCACACCAGCCACGGAGCTGTCAGTGGACGGCAGGAGCTAAGGTTGTGTCACTTCGTATTATGTTTGCATCCTGGTCCCTATCATATCAGGAAAGGGGTGGCACTTTCCCGATCACACATCATAAAAGCTGCACAGTCCAAGGGTGAAGTGCCTTTCTCAGTGATGACATTAGTCCTTCTAGATCTCAGGGCTGTCCTTGCATGAATGGGTGATGAGAAATCCCACCTGCTACTGGTCATGTCCACGTGAGTTTCCTCAGCTTTTGCTGCCCCCACAGGTCTGGACTGCCTGCATCTGGGTGATGTGCAAGCCACCACGGGCTGAGGAAGCATTTGGTTTCCTAACCACTGCCACCGCAGGCAGGTTTACAAAGACAAGTAGCTATTAACACGGAAATCAAGCCAGCCTTTGAAACTTGGTAAAGCTTATTGTCTCAGGCCACCAGGATCCCAGTGGTGTTGTCCAAACTCTAAGACAGGCCAGAAACCCAGTTGGGGATGTCTACAGCCACTGAAAATGTAGCCCTCTGGGTCCAGCCTAATCATTGGCCTACATCTTTGCTTAATCAACATAAAAGACTCTTTGAAGTAGCCTAATTGTTTTTTTCACCACATTCTTAATGTTTCGGAACCTGCCCATGAAACAGCAAAAATGGTTTCAAAATTTTCCTCTTTGGGGGCCTGATCAATTCATATGTAATGGGCATCAAGGAAGTAGTGTGCCTTGTCAACTATACTTTCAAATGTTACAAGACAGCCCATGAGCTGCGTGTCACTGCAGATGCCTCAAGTTTCTGACTTTGTGGGATGAGGAACATCATATTCAGTATTAGATGCTCATTTCTGCTGTCTTACCATCTGATAGCACTGAATCCTTGCTGGGTCTGGAAAGCATCCTGAGATGCAATGACTTCCTAAGTAACCCCTGGGGCACTGCGTGTTGGAAGACTTGTCCAGCCACAGAAATGGTTCCATTTGTAATGATGAAGAGCTAGCTGGGCTTGGATCAAAGAGTGAAACCACAGAGACACTAAATTAGTCCTAGGTTTACAGGGGCTTACCAGTGGATTGAAGAGGCAAGACTTGTATGCAAAAGAGAATCAAAGAATGACATGCATATATTTAATCCAATGTTAGAGTGAGAACAAGCACATCACAGCCATCAGAGGTGCTCTGTCTTGGAAAGAAAAAATGATTCACTGTCTCTTCAATGGGAAGACGTGCACTAGCCAGTGTGACATTGAAGCCTGTAATCAAACTATTACAGATTTCCATGTATACTATTAAACAGATATTGACTTTCATGAGGTTATATCAAGATTTATTGGCCTGAGAGGTAAATATTGACTGATAAGATGCTGAGGTCAATAATTACCTCCAGGGACAATAAATCTTTATATTCACAGACACACAAATTCAATAGTCAGTGTGGTTTGTTAGATTAAACAGAAATTCCAAGTCATTAGAAATATCTGGAAATCCCTTTTTATAACCATGAATTCAGACAGTTTATAATTCATCTTAAGACAGCATATTTTAAACCAGATCTGATATAACTCTAGAAGAGAATGTTAGTTTATTTTTACTCATAGCTCTATGGAAAAAAATCATTTTATATATGTCTTCAGGTTGACTAATTCTATTCCAGCAGCTAAGCCAGCAATTGCTGCTTGGTAGGTACTCAATATACATTTTAAAAAATGAAATTCATTTCATGAAATTTGATATTTAAATTCTTACTCAACAACAAAACTAATTAAAGAGTACATGCTATATAATAATCATCAGTGTTTTAAATTCACTCGCTCTTTCACTGCAAAAATATTTATTCAGAATTTATTTTAGGGTAAAGGGCATACCAGGCAAAAGATTTATGTCACTGATGACATTAAATGAATTTGGATTGTTCCTATGAGTTCTTCATCTGAAATTTATTTAGAATTTTATTTTAATCAGAAGTTAAAATTTCAGTACTTTTAAGTTTGCTGTAATTGAGAATTCAAGTTTATAAAGCATGAAAATACACTACACACGATCATTTCAAAGAGCTAATTTTTATGTAGGCAACCAATTATTTTGAAATTGCATCTGGGTTGAGACATATTGCCAGGTACCAGGGAGATGGCAAAGGGGACTGGCCAACAGTTCAGGGCTGGTGTCCGGGAGTGCGAGAAATGAAGAGCTGGAGATCCAAATGAGTGCTCCTGCTTTGCTGCAAAACTGCAGTGCAAGAGCCCTATGTTTGGTGTGTGTCGTGGGCTGGCTTTTGTCCACGGCCGTCACTGCCCAAACCGCTGGCCACTCACATCACTGTCTCCTGGCCCACACGACCACTCCACAGGCCCCTGCTCTCAGCTGGCCTTCATTCTCCTGTAGCAAGAGCCAAAAATCTGTCCTGAGGTTGGCTGTGCTACCCTGGGTTTTGGTGGCCTTGCGGGAGATTTATGATCAAACTATACCCATGTGCTGACCATCCTGGATTAACAACTGTTAACAATGTGTCATGTTTCTGCTGTCTTCCTGTACAGAAATCAGGATTCTGGATGCTGTGACTGTTTAGTTTACTTTTATCATTCTCTCTCTCCCTCATTAAGGGTAACCACCAGCAGGAGTTTGGAGCTGCTCCTTCTAGTATATTTTGTTTACTTTAAAGCATATGCACATATACATATATGTCTATAAACAGGTACAATATTGTTTTACTTGGGCATTCAAAAATTACTTAAATGTCTCATATATATCATCTGCATTGTCTTACATCTTTTTTTTTCACACACTGTGTTTTAGATATCTAGTCAATAAACTTTTTACAATAATTGGTGCATAAGCTGAATACCTTAAGATTGGAATGGATAAGGGAAATAATCGCATTTTGATATTTTCCCTGGTTCATCAAGTATTGGTCTTCAGATCAGTATTTCTTAAACTGACATTCATCTGTACTGTGGAAATAGAAATGGGCTTTGTTCAGGAGATGTGTCAATGAAGGTGTGTATGTGTGTGTGTGTGTATGTGTTTATAAATGTGTATTTACATATAACTGTATTATTTCTGAGAACATGCTCCATAGCTTTCATCAGATTCCAAGAGGACTTACTAAGTTCCAATTTTTGGAACTACCTTTTGAGAACCCTAATTAATTTCAGTGCCGCAACTGAGGTAAAAGTTTGTTGGTACTAAAATAATGAAAAGAGGAAGCTATGTGTCTTAGTCCATTCGGTCTGCTATAACAAAATGCCACAGGCTGAGTAGTTTATAAACAACTGAAATTTATTTCCCACAGTTTTGGAGGCTAGGACGTCCAAGGTCAAGGTGACAGCATGGCCGTCTTCTGATGAGAGCTCCCCTCTTGGTTCATGACCAATGCCTCTTGTTGTGTCCTCACATGGAAGGGGCTAGGAGTCTCTCTGGAGCCTCTTTTATAAGGGCACTAATCCCATTGATGAGGGCTCCACCCTTATGACCTAAGCACATCCCAAATACCCACCTCCACTACTATCATCTTTGGGGGTTAGGATTTTTTTTTTGGTGGTACTCGGGCCTCTCACTGTTGTGGCCTCTCGCATTGTGGAGCACAGGCTCCAGACGTGCAGGCTCAGCGGCCATGGCTCATGGGCCCAGACACTCTGCGGCATGTGGGATCTTCCCAGACTGGGGCACGAACCCGTGTCCCCTGCGTTGGCAGGTGGACTCTCAACCACTGCGCCACCAGGGAAGCCTGGGGGTTAGGATTTTAACATACAAATTTGGGGGGACACAAACATTCAGACCACAGCACTGTGATGAAATCTCCTATGTTGGAAAATATAGAGATGAGTTTTTGAAATCATAAATATCTATTTATTTTAATCTTTCTAGATATTTTATGTCACATGGGAATATTAACCCCCAAAATATAATAATTAAATCAATTATTACATCTTTGAAGTTTAGAAATAGGCATCAGTTACCAAGGATCTTATACAGGGAATTCAATGAACAAAGAGGTGATTGGTCTAGTGACCTTTTAATTATTCCTACGAATAATCTAATCCTACCTCTCTATTTTATAGATGGGGAACCTGAGGCCCAGACAACTGGAGGGGTTTATATACAATTACCTTTTTTAGATTCAAGATCATTGCAGTGTCATGGAGAATTTCAAAGGTCAGTTTGGTGTGGGGAGAAAAAGAGACGTGGTCATTTTTTTCAAATCCTTGTCAGACATTGGGAAGTGGGTTAAGAGTGAAAACTGACTTTCTCGTTATTCTCTAGAACTAGCTGGTTTAGGAAAACCCAAAGCTGTGAATCAGGAAGCATGATGCAAAGTAATTTACACAAATGTTAGACACTGGATAAGTTCAATTTTCTAGCCATAGATACAAATGCAAACATCTAACAAGTGTGCTTTCAGAATGTGTTTAGTGGAAATATTGGAGGAGAGTACAGATGGATCTGTCCTCGTGGAGCCATTAACGCTTTGAGTTCTGAAGCAATGGGATGTTAGTAAGACACTGACCTTGTATTTCTGTTTCTTAGTTGCTGAAAAAGAGCTTTGGGAAAGAGCTTCTTCTCTCACTCATATCAATCATTTAGCTACTTTTGGAAAAAGAATTTTAGAGGTAGAAAGGGTAGAAGTTAATCTTGCCCTATAATTTTGCAGGTGAAAAATGAGGTAAAAAAAGGTTGAAAAATTCAGCTAGAGTCATAGGTTAATCATGGCAGGAGACCCTTTGTTCTTGCTTCTCCTCTCTTCAGAGGTTGCTAGAGAGTGGTGTGTATTTGCTGGTTCAGGATGCAGTTCTGTGTAAGTGTCACATTTCAGTGGGTGAAGGAAGATCTGTGCATTCAGTTAAAATGTGTTTGAGAGGACAGAATTTTTATCTAATGCTTCCAAATCCCTACAAGTGGACTCAAAATCCTGATTATTTTTAGAGCAACTATAGTGCTAACATCAGTGATGAGTAATGAAGGGACCACAGTTTTCAAAACTGTAAATGAACAGAACTAACAGCAAAGGACACCCGCTTTATTACAGCACTCATCGTAGCCACTCACTCTTGGTTTATCTATCTTCCTTTCTTTTCTTTCTTTTCACCAACTCACTTTTTTTAACTTTATTTTTTAGAGCAGTTTTAGATTTACAGAATATTTGCAAAGATGGTAAGAGAGTTCTCATTTACCCCACGCCCAGATCCCCCTATCATTAAGCAGCTTGGATTTAGTGTGGTGCATTCGTTACACTTAATGAGCCTATACTGATGCATTACTATTAACAAGAGTCAATATTTCATTTCCATTCCTTTAGTTTTCACCTTATACTCTTTTCTGTCTGAGGATCCCATCCAGGAACCACATTTCATTTGGTTGTTACATCTCCTTAGCTCCATTTGGCCATGATAGTTTCTCAGACGTTCTTTCTTTCTTTTTTTTTTGAGACCTTGACAGTTTTGATGGATACTGGTAAGTTATTTTGCAGAATGTCCTTCAGTTGGGATTTGTCTGATGTTTTTCTCATGATTAGGCTGGAGTTATGGGTTTGGAGGAGGAAGACCACAGGGGCCAAGCACCACTCCCATCATATCTTATCAAGGGCACCTACCATCAACTGTCCATGTTGGCCTTGACAACCTGGGAGAGGTTTTGATTCCTCCACTGTAAGTTACTCTCACCTGGACCCCCTTTCCATTCCATCCTCTCTGGAATGAAGTTCCCATGTGCAATCCGCACTGGGGAGGTAGGGGAGTCACACTCCACCTTTTTCAAGGTGGGGAATCTACAAAATGGTATGAAATTTTCTACAGAGGAAATTTGTCTCTTCTCCCTTATTTATGTATCTATTATTTATTCAATCATTTTTATATCTGTACGGACTCAATATTTATTTTGTACTTTGGGTTATAATCCAATAATACTTTATTTTGTCACACATATGGTCCCAGCTTTGGTCCTGGGGTGTTTTTGCAGTTGGCTCCCACGTCCCTTGGACGTACTCCCCATTGTAGGTTTTTGTCGTGGTTGTTGTTTTGAGCACTTCCTGACTTTCTGGAACTACAACTTGCTCCTGGCTCATCTTGTATATTTCCTGTCCCAGTCCTAGAATACTGACCCATCTTTCATAATTATTTTAAATGTATTTTAGAGTGTGATATTGTGTGTGTGTGTGTGTGTGTCTGTGTGTGTGTGTGAGATTAAAACCACTGGCTGGAGGCCCTCCATTTCTCCTTCAGGTTTAATCTCCACCCTTGTCCCCCTGCTCTGTGTCCAGAGAGGCTGACGTGTATGGAATGATAAAGAGGCCCTTGTTAACTGGGCTCTGGCAATGGGACGCCCCAGGTGGAGACAAAGGGGAGCGCTAATAATGAGTCTGGCTATTTGTCTGTTGGTTCTTCCTCTGCAGTGGGGACTCCTTGGGCCTCATGCCCTTCTGAGGGTCTCAGCTCACTTAAGCCAGTCCTCTCTGCATGGGCTCCTCTGTCTCCAGTACCCCTGCCCCACGACCCCTTCACTCCCCCTTCCAACTCCCCACTTTGGCCCCTTCACTGGCCCACGGCACTGCCCTAAATCTTGTACTTTTCTTCCACCTTGCCCATGCTTTTGTAGACAGACCTTTTATTGAACTCTTCAAATATCCTAATTTGATTATATCAGCTCTTTCCTGCTGGGACTGTCTCCAATAAATTTTTGGAATAAGGTATATTTGAGGAAGAACTGAAGAAGAAAAGGAGTGAGTGAGAGTCAGAGAAATAGCAAGGGAGACCAAAAGAGAGAAGAGATTAAGAAACGGTTTGGGGGCTTCCCTGGTGGCGCAGTGGTTGAGAGTCCGCCTGCCAATGCAGGGGACGCAGGTTTGTGCCCTGGTCCGGGAGGATCCCACATGCCGCGGAGCAGCTGGGCCCATAGCTGCTGAGCCTGCGCGTCCGGAGCCTGTGCTCTGCAACAGGAGAGGCCACAGCAGTGAGAAGCCCGAGTACAGCAAAAAAAAAAAAAAAAAAAAAAAAACAGATAAGAAATGGTTTGGGATTGATGTGTACACACTGCTCTTTAATATGGAAAACCAACAAGGACCTACTGTACAGCACAGGAAACGCTGCTCAATACTCTGTGATAACCTAAATGGGAAAAGAATTTGAAAAAGGATAGATCCATGTTTGTGTATAACTGAATCACTCTGCTTCATACCTGAAACTCATGCAACACTGTTAGTCTACTATGCTCCAACATAAAATAAAAATTAAAAAAAAAGAAAACGTGATCAGAACATACAAGTATGTCTTACACCAACTTGAAGGAAGATGTTTGGATCGATGGCAGAGGACAGGTTTGTAACTTTCAGCCAATCTATACATACTTATTCCTCTCACACTAAAGAATAATTTTAGATCTATGTGGGGATAGATAATTTTGTTTTAGAATTTAACTTTAGAGCTAATAATTTTAATATGTGGAGTTATTATTAATGTCTTACAGTATCCTGACAATGTGTTAGACACTGAATTCTCAAGTAGATTCAGTAAACATTTCTTATTCATAGAAAACAACTGGGAAAGTTCCAAATTTATGCATTTATGAGGTTTCATATTTCCATTTCATTACATTGGCTATCTTCTTAATGAAGAGAAAAATCTTATCATAGACAGTCCTTTACATTTTGCAGTAAATATGGTGACAGTGTTCTCAGGTAAAAGAATCTTGAATCTCCAGGTTGTTTAGCATGCTGGCTGCATTATAAAATTTCCAATGAATACTGAAATACAAACATAGTTAGCTTCTTACAACAATCTAAAGATGCATCTTTTATTGCATACTAACTGTGTAGGTAGGCACTTAATATGTATCACTTAATTTAACTCTCAAAGCGATCTGTTCTGTTAGAATTGTGAGTTTTATAGATGAGAAAATTAGATGGAGAGACTAAGGCACTTGCCAAAAAACACAGAAAGACCACAAAAAACAGAAATCACACCACTGGGACTGGAAAACGAGTCTTCCTAACTATAAACCCCATGCTTTTACAATTATACCATTAGTTAATGTTGCCATTTACTCTTGGAGGGCAATTAATTTATATGTATACAGACACTAAAATATGAAAATACATTCCCGGGAACATCTCATTTTACACGGTGCACTAAATTTTTGGTTAATGTTGAAAATGCTTTTACTCTATGTCCTGTGTTTTAAATAAACTTTAACTTTTTCTTTTCTCGAAAACACTTAAAATAGTCTATTACCGCTGCTCACATACGACCGAATAAGACAGAACAACTGGCTCAAACATGCTTTCATGGTTTTGATTACCATTTGGTGTCAAGGTATTTAATTGTGGTTTTATTTCAGAGAAACAAACAGTCAAAGTTATATTTGTGGGAACAAGAAATAAAAGTGACTTCTTTTTCTCCTTCTGAAGTTTTGAACTGAGGTCGTTTACTTAGTCTGATCATACTTTTGCTTGGTGTGAAAGAGAATGGAGACACATTGTTTTAATCCAAGGAAAAGTAGCTAATTTGCATACATTCAGTGTGAGTTCACACAGGCCTGTTAACATCAGTGTTTAAGGAGACTGGGTCTTGGACAACTCTTTTGACTGTAATTTAAATAATGATTTATTCACCGAGCTGTAATGCAGTTCTTTCTTTTTCTCATCCATTCCACAAATTATATTTTTATTGAAGTATAGTTGATTTACAATATTGTGTTAGTTTCAGTGTACAGCAAATAGATTCAGTTATTCATATATATATATATATATATATATATATATATTCCTTTTCAGTCCTTTTCTCTCATAGGTTATCACAAGATATTGAGTATAGTTCCCTGTGTTATACAGTGGGTCCTTGTTGTTTATCTGTTATATATATAGTAGTGTGTATCTGTTAATCCCAAACTCCTAATTTATCCCTCATCCCATCTTTCCCCTATGGTAACCATAAGTTTGTTTTCTATCAACAAATGAATGGATAAAGAAATTATGGTTTATGGATATATTAATATATATATATATATGATGGAATATTACTCAGCCACAAAAAAGAAGGAAATAATGCCATTTGCAGCAACATGGATGGATCTAGAGATTATCACACTAAGTGAAGTAAGCCAGACAAAGACAAATATGATATCACTTATATGTGAAACCAAAAAAAAATGATACAAATGAATGTATTTTCCACAAATAATTTTTGAAGACTCTATTTCAACAGATATTTTCACGCATTAGGTGTCCTACCAGGCACTGCAGTGACCATGTTCTATGTAAAGCCAACGTTTTCTTAGTATTGATTGTTATCGTGTCTAAACACACTCTTCAACTATGTTACAAATTTAAAATGGGACCGGAAGTTGTGAAGGGCTCCCAGAGCCCCAGAGGATCAGGCTGAGGAGGTGCCTGGAGACATGAGGCTTTCCAGAACGATGCCATCTCTACCTGTTTCTGGAGGCTGGAAGTCGGGGAGCTGGGACTTTCTCAAAGTCAAGGAACAAAAGCAAGGACCCTTGTCCCCTGACTCCCGGGTCTGTTCTCAAACAGGATGCTGGCTTGCATAGGAATAGTGAGGGAGTCATTCATTCATTCATTCGTTCACCTGTTGGCTCAGTCAGGTAGCACATATTTATTGAGCATCTTCTCCAGGCAGGTGAGGCACTGGGCTAGGGGTTGGGTGCTCACTGTGGACAGAACAGAGCATGTAGGGCCCTCACGTGACAGCGCTTCTGTCCAGTTAAGGTAAGACACTCACTTTCTTCACTCAGCGAGAAGATATTAAGTGTCTAATATAATTCATTAAATGAGTGGATTCAACTCTTGAGTACAGGGGAAACTGTAGAAAGCTGATAATTAGAGAACAGAATAGGGAGGAAGAAGAGAGAATATGGAGGCTTGTCTAAGGTTGTTTTGGGAAGGGGTAGGCTGGGTTAGGATTCCTTGAGGAGGTGAAGCTCATTTGTAAACTGAAGGTGGGGGGTTTGCCAAGTGGACATTGAGATGGGGGTAGGTGAGCCTGTTTCCTGCTCCAGCAATGGAATATGCAGAGAAGAGATTTTCTAACAGAAATTCATAAGTTTATGAAGAAATAAATAATGATCATATTTATGCTGTGCTGACTTGGTGCCACCATGTTCTCAAAGCTTTACATCTGCTGATTTATTAATCCTCATACCAATATTCTGAGACAGAGGAGTATTATTCCCATATTATGACAGAGGAGGACACTGAAAATTACAAAAGTTAAAAACCTCACCCAAAATCATATGGGAGGGATGGATGAGATGGAATTCCAACTACAATGTGTGGGTCAGTGTCCCTGCCCTCAGCCACGATCTTACTTCTTTCAGAACGTAAAACAGGTAGTATTTTATGCCTTCTTAGTCCTCTATAGTTGGAGTGCAATTTCTACAGTTGGGAAAAATTAATGAAACCCCCAAATAATTTGAATTTATGCCTTGTCATACTGCATTTGTTTAATGAATGCAAGCTTCTATATTTCCTTTCATTTGTGGGTTTATGAACATCGGCCTTATACTTTATAGGTGGTTTGATTTTTTTTAAGATGTCTAACTTGCCATAATTAAAGGGACTGACTTGGGACAAAAACACTTCTCTCCTACTTGTAACAATCCAGCACCAAATATAAAAAAAAAAAATACACAACCCACTAGCTCAGACAAGCAGTACTTTATACTTGTAAGGCTCCTGCTATTTAATATACGTACCTTGCCCAGTTTCTGGTCTGGTTCTCTTCCCCTAGGTTTTCCTCTGTATCATTTTTGTGGCTGCTTCATTTCTGTTTAATATTTGCTTATTTTTGTTGAAATCCCCAGTGCAGAAACCCACAAACCAAACAAATACTAACGGAAAACACTGAGCAGCTCATATGTCCTTGGAGACACTCACTTTTTTTTTGTTGTTGTTTGTTTGCTCCCATATGTCATCCTCTGCTCAGAGAGATCAACAGTTTTTAGCACACAGATCAATATTCTCTTAACCCAGACCTAATCTGAGGAGAGTCTCCCTGTGTTTCACCTTGGCCTACTCCTCTCTTCTGAAGTTGCCTCTTTTTTTTTCCCCCAGCAATAATTTTGTCTGAGTAAGACAGCAATTTTTCATCCTTTGGTCAAAACTGGTGACAAAAGAGGGAATAATGATTGCTGACATACGAAATGATAGATTTGACACATGGCGTGCTGAGCTGGGAGCTTTCACGTGCCAGCGTAGTAAGACTGATAAGCAGGCTGATGGTGCTCTTGACACAGCTGATGCTCCCCACCTCCGCCTCTAGTACCAAAACAACCACCCTGATCTTTCCTTTTCTTTTCTTTTCTTTTTTTTTTTTTTTTTTTTGGTCTTTTTCTTGAAGAAGTTTTGTCTCTGACTCTGGACAGGAATTAAGTCAATGCACTGCTCTCCCAGTTCAAGTCCACATTTGCCCGTCGCGCAAAAATGATCAGTGTAGCTTGTCCCAACCAAAGAATATATCTTTACCCACTTAACTGAAGTGCTGTTTTTATTAAATGTTAACTTTCTGAATATAAAAAAAGATGATCAATCTATGCCCTTTTCTCTAGCGTGGCAAGGGCAATACAGCACGCTACTTGAGGAAATATTAACAAATATAGCCAGTGAGAGGGAAACAGATGGGGCGAAGAAATTGAACCAGCAGATTTCTGGATGGTATTCAATGAGTGGAGTTTTCTAATACTGAAACAGAACTGCTCTTTAATTTTTCTGAGCATTCATAGAGAAGAAACACCTCTCCCCAGCCTCCTGGTCTCCCTATGAAAGACCTCCACCAAGGGACACAAAAGGGTCCCTTTCTTAATCCTTCTGGCAGAAGCGAATTAGCGCTTACAAAAGCGAGTGCCAGGAGGGAGGGCAGAGACGTGCTCCCAGCCCTAGATCTGGTTCCCTGGGACAGACACAGTGACCTAGATGCCACAGAGCAGGGCTCCAGCCTGGGATCCCGTTACATCTTTACACACAAAAGCTTCTTTCAGAATCTAAACTAACCAAACAGGAACAATTTTTATTCCTGCCTGGGCTCCTCCGGAGCATGTGTTCACATTTAAAACCCTGCCCCATGTGCCATTTGCCTGCGTCCAGACTTATTTGTATTCTTTGATTTGCAAACCACGGCTGCTCTCGTCACCGGTAGCCCGTAAACAACAGTACATACAATTTACCTTGTAAAATAAGCCCAGCTCCAGATTCCTGCTCTCTCCTTTTCCTGGCCCACTGTAGTATTTGCCTGGGGAGCTATGGCTTTTTCACCATTGCAAATTTGCCAGGAACAGCTCAATATCACCCCTTTACCCTACAGGATAAAATGTATAAATATCCTAAAGAAATGTATAAACAGTCTAAGGTGATGCTATTTACAAAGCCACAAAATAGCTATTTTGAACTTTCATTTAAAAGACAGTTTTAGAAAGAATTTTTCAAACTACCTCAAAAAAGTGATCCTGTTTTTTTAAAACTGCCAAGCATCCCAAGTCCATACATGCTAAATGCATAAGGAAAAAATTATAGATACATGATCGAATGCATGTTTCAATCCTCAGAGCCAGTCTTCTTTCTTTTTCCATTTTTTTTCTTTTTTGGTGTGTGTGTGTGTGTGTGTGTGTGTGTGTGTGTTGATGAAAAACATTTTTCTTGTGATACATTAATCGGCACATCCTATGGTATTTTTCACAGTTTCTACATGTTTGACATTTTAGCCAAACCTGTTAGGCGGGGGAGTCAAATTGGAGAACTACAATATTTAGCTTTCAATAACCACCGCCAATATAATAGTTGGAGGAATGTAAAGTTCCAGGGGGATGATTTTTAATATAATTTTTAAGCACACAGAGATTTACTACAAAATAGTTCATGAGAGATAATAAAGCGACTTTTAAAAGATGTATATAAATATTTTGAGATGTGTGTCTTGTGAGGAGAAAAAGAGGAGGGGAAGTTAAATAGGGGGAAAATCTGGCAGAAATCATTTCCCATAATGAGAAATACTCTGTAGAAAACAGGTCTAGAATGAGTTGCTATTTTTTATTCTTTTCCTTATGAACTAGATTTCTCACAAAATCTTGAATAACCTGAAATTTGTTTGTTGGCGTGTGTGTTTAAAATGAACCTTAAGGTCATGAGTTAGGGTGCGTGTCCTTAGCCTAGCAGCTCCTAAGTGAGAAGTGTGGGTAGTCTTCTGGCATTTTCTTCTTAATAGCAATTCCAAGTACAGAATTGCTGAAATGTAGAATCATTTTTGAACATGCACCCTGAGGCCACAGGACAATCAGGAACATTTCTAGGGAGTCGATAAAATAAAAATAAAAGCAGCAGCTGCGTGCTTTGGAAAGCAGTGCTATTGCTCTTGGTGGCCCCGCCCTTCACCTTGTTCTGTTTTTTCATCAACCAGTAACTCCTCTTGAAGCTGGAGGGACTCAGAACCCAGCCCAGAGCCCAGACCTGCCTCTGCCTCACTTGGAGTCTTTTCTGCAGAAAAAAGGTCCTTCTTCATAAGAGAATTTGTGGACACTTCCTGCCAAGGAGGTGTTTACATTATCATTTCGTCCCCAAAGCATCCTCTGATAGACATGATTTGGTCAAGTGTCCTGCCTTTCTTCTCAGAGTCCTACTCATTGTAGGACACAAAGAGTTAAGAAGATGTTTCTTGTTGTAAAATTAATCAGATTCATATTAGCAGTAGTAAATGTCATGCTGGCACCTTTTCCTTCTCACACATTACAGTTTCGAGTCTTTGCTATGAGGGAATAATGAAGTCAGGATATGCAGTGCCATATACCGTGCATCTTTTTGTCAGTCTGCATAAGAAATGAATTGTATCTGCTACTAAGGGGGTCATAAGAGCAGTGAGTTAAGAAGACTGCTTAAAGAAATGATATGTCAAAGGAAACAGAAGCTTATTTTTTTAAGCATTTTCTAGGTGGATTGTCTTTTTGGAAATAAAATGTCCACAGATACCCCTAGGCAATAAAGTCTGGTTACTTTTAATGGCTACTGACCAAGGAACTTTCTAGTTCTCTTAACTTACTTACCAAGATCAACAAAACAAAAATAACCTCTTCCAAGGCAAACCTGAACACCACCAGGAGAGGGACAGCCTGCTGCCTGTCCTACACTGGGGACAGGGTGGCTACCAGTTCAGCGCTGGCATCACATTGCCTGGGGGAGAATCACTCAGTTCTGCCTGAGGGCAAGAGTTATCTGGACCAAGTGATTCAACCTCATCCAGCCCCTTCCATCACAAATGAGGAGGATAATAGTACTTATCTCACAGAATTCTTGCAAAGATTAAGGTTGTTAAATCACATAAAGCTTTTGAAATATGCTGCCTCATAGACTGAATGCCTTTATAACTGTTAGATCTTAATATAGATTCATTAATTCTTTAATTTACTTAAATGATATTTATTCATTACTTGCTAGGTTGAATATTTGGGAGATTCAGGAAAAAGAATTGACTTGGGTCAGATGGATTGAGATGGGTAATATTCTAAGAGGTGATACTACATAAAATCACTCTATGTAGTAGAGAAAAGAGTACAGTAGCTCATAACTTAGTAAAAGAGGCAAAATAATCCTCACATATAAACTCCTGCAGGGGTGGGTGGTAGCATCTGAAGTGACCCATGAGAAAACTGAATAACTACATGAAGAATGCAATTAGACCCCTCTCTCACACTCTCACAAAAATTAACTCAAAAAGGATGAAAAATGTAAATGTAAGATCCAAAACTGTAAAGCTAGTAGAAGAAAACACTGGGAAACAGTTCCTTGACCCTGGTCTTGGTAAAGTTTCTTTGGATGTGACACCAAACGTGCAAGCAACAAAAGCAAACACCAAACTAAAGAGCTTCTGCATAGAAAAAGAAACCATCAACAAAATGAAAAGGCAACCTACAGAATGGGAGAAAATATTTGTAAACCCTATATCTGATAAGGGGTTAATATCCAAATTATAAGGAACTCCTACAACTCAATAGCAAAAAGTAAAAAAATAAAAACAAACAAACCAAAAATCCAAACGATTCAATTAAAAAAATGGGCAAAGGACTTGAATAGACATTTTTCCAAAAAAGACATACAAATAGCCAACAGGTACAGGAAAAGATGCTCAGCATCACTAATCATCAGGGAAATGCAAACCAAAACCACAATGAGGTATCACCTCATACCTGTTGGAATGACCATCACCAAAAAGACAAGAGCTAACAAATGCTGGCAAAGGTGTTGTAAAAAGGAAACCCTCCTACACACTGTTGGTGGGAGTGTAAATTGGTGCAGCCACTATGGAAAACAGTATGGAGGCTTCTCAAAAAACTAAAAATAAAACTAGCATAAGATACAACAGTTTTGCTTCTGGGTATATACCCGAGGGAAATGAAAACAGTCTTGAAGAGATATCTGCACCCCCATATTCACTGCAGCATTATTCACAATAGCCAAGATGTGGAAACAGCCTAAGTGTCCATGGATGGATGAATGGATAAAGAAGATGTGAAATGGAATATCATTCAGCCATAAAAAAGAAGGAAATACTACCTTTTGGACATTGACCTTGAGGACATTATATTAAGTGAAATAAGTCAGATGGAGAAAAAACAAATCTTGTACATTCTCACATGTGGAATCTAAAACTGTCAAACTCATAAAAATAGAGAATAGAATGGTGTTTGGCAGGGGCTGAGGGTAGGTGGGAGAAATAGGGAGATGTTGGTCAAAGGGTACAAACTTCCAGTTATAAGATGAATAATTTCTGGGGACCTAGTGTCCAGCATGGTGACTATAGTCAGCAACACTGTATTATATACTTGAAAGTCGTCAATAAAGTAAATCTTAAATGTTATCACCCTCTAAAAATGGTACTTATGTGAGGGGATGGAAGTGTTAACTAACCTAACTATGTTACTGTTTTGCATGATATATGTGTATCAAATCATCGCTTTATACACCTTAAACTTGCATGTGTCATATGTCAATAATATCTCAATAAAGCTGGAAAAAAAAGAAGTCGTCCAGGAGTCTTTTTCAGTATTTCTCTAGCAGTTTTCACTTTATGTGTAAGTGATTTCTTTCCTCCTTTTCTCTCTGGACCTCTGGCGCTTTTTATATTACTTAGTTTTCCATTCTCTCACTCTCTCTTTCTTTCTCCTTCCCCCTCTCAGAAACATCCAAAGTCTGTATTTACATCTCACTGTAATCCTTTAAGTTAAAGCAGTTGCTGCTTTTCAGATGAAAACATCATTTTGTAACTTTTCCCAGTATCACATCATTTGGGAGCATATGGGAAAGCAAGTGCAACTTGGGGTAATAAAAGTTTCTGTCAAAAAGGTATAAAACCATGTTATCCTCTAAAACACACCATTTGATACCTCCTAATGCCAGAGTCTGTTGCTATAGCTTTAAACCAGCTTTATTGATTTATAATTTATATATAATAAAATTTACCCCTTATAAGTGTACAATTTTATGAGTTTTGACAACAATATATGTCATGAAACCTTCACTCCAATATACAGAACATTCTCGTCACCCCAAAAAGCTCCCTTGTGCTACTTTGCAGTTACTCTCCTCCCTGACTTCTGGCCCCCAGCAACCCCTGATCTATAGGTTTTTTGTTGTTGTTGTTTTGTTTTTTATTTTATATGAATGGACTCATAAAGTGTGTGGTCTTTTGTATCTGGCTTCTTTGACTTAGTGTAATGCTTTGGAATTCATCTATGTTGTTCGTGTATCAATGGTTCTTTTAATTGCTGGAATTCCTTAGGATGGAAATATCAAAATTTATTTATGTATTCACCAGTAGATGGAAATTTGGGTTATTTTTAGTGTTTAGTAATTATGAAGAAAACTTCAATTTCATTCTAGTCTTTATGTGGTATTTACTGGGTAAATACCTAGGAATGGGATTGCTGGGTCCTTTGGTAAGTGTATGCATAACTTTTTAAGGAACTGTCAAATTGTTTTCCAAAGTGGTAAACTAATTTGTGTTCCCATCAGCAGTATATGAATAAATAACTTTTTGACTTTATAGCCGACTTGATTCAATCCCAATTTTGAGATCATCCACTATGACTGAGCAATGTGTCAGGGACCGTCAGGGAGCACCAGATCCTCCACGAGGACTGATCAACATTCATAAACAATGTTAACACAAGGTAGGTTGCAATAATCACTATAATAAAGATAGAAGCAAATTCCTATGGGAATTTGTGAGAAGGAAGAAAGGATGAACTTCCATAAACTATTACTTAAAACTAAATAAGGTGATCATTTCTACAGTCAGCCTTGTTCAATTCACTTTACTTTGGCCAGACAATTAAACCTTTAAAGCTGTTTTCCCATGGGATTGTTATGAGGTTCAAGTGAGCAAATATAGGTGAAAACTTTGTGAAAAACAACAAGAGCTACCAAAACATAAAGGGTTATGCTTGTACTTACCACCATCTTTGTAATCACCAGTTTTACATACCATGTTTACTAGCCCTGGAATATAAAGATCCTTAGAGAGCAGAGCATCTCACATTTAATGTGTTCAAATCACTTGGGCATCTTTTTAAAATCAGATTCTGAATCGGTAGGTCTGGAATGTGGCCTGAGGTTATGCATTTCTAGCAACACCCAAGAGAAGAAGATGTGGCTAGAGCCAGACTGGGGGCTGTCCTTTTGGTAGGGCCCATATTTTTTTCAGGTTTTGCCAACAGCCTTGGCTCTCTTATTCAGTTTTGACCACCAGGACTATGGATTCTTCCCAATAAACCACTGTGTCCCTGAGTAACCCAATCTCCCATGTCGTTTGGTCCAGCAACAAGTACCTGGCTCACTGATTCTCGGATTGGAGTGGATTTTTAATTTCCCCTCAACCACCAGAATTAACTCATTAGATTCTTGGACACCTAAGATCTCATGCAACAGTCTCCTTTTGATTGAATCTCACCTACAACACTGCATCCTCTATTCATTTACTGCGTCTGACTCATAATTGCAGTAAAAATGCTCAGTATGTTTTAGGGCCATGTGCTTGTCCAATATACTTCCTTTCCCAAAAACCATGAAGCTGAAGAAATTAACATTGGACATGAAACGTATTCAACTGTACAAATCAAAAGGTGAAAGTTTAAGACAATATGCTTTCAACATACGTGACGGACCAAAAACTAAGTTTTCAAATATACAAATAATTATAAATTATTAACCAGAATAAAACTTCTAATGGGGAGGAATTAAAAAGAAGAAATTATATATCAGGAAATTGCAGATGAAGAGGAAGCAGCTGTAGTGTTATTGATATCAGATAAAGAAGGGTGCAGAGAAAAAAGTATTGGAACAGTCATGGATATTTTATCCGCCAGATAACACCACAAAAGGCTATTTAAATTTTTTTTTAATTTAAAATTAAAGGAACATTTTGATACTCCTTTCTCTATCTTCAGCAGATAAAGTAAATAAAAAGAAATACAGATTTAATAGGCTTGCATCAAACTTTGCACTCTACAAATAAAAAATATACATTGCCTTCAGAAGTATTTGAGACAATTATTGTAGACTCAGTTAAACATTGGTTGAGCCCATTCAATGAACCAAGAGAGTTTACATATTTATTTATTCCTCAGAATAATCCTGTGATGTAGCTCTTGCTGCGGATTTATTGACAAGGTCACAAAATCTCAGAGAGTAAGAAATTATTAGATTACATAGTCTGAAAGTGATATATATAGCCAGACTTGACATTATCTTAACCTTTTTGGGGGACAAATTTTAGACTTACAAAAAGCTGCAAAAATAATGCAGACACTTCCCTGTACCTCTCACCAAGCATCCTCTAAAGCTGACATCTTAACCTACAGTTAACATTGATGTAATACTGTTAACAAAAGACCTTATTCACATTTCACTCACTTTTCCACTAATGTCCTTTCTCTATTCCAAGATACAATCCTGGATCACACATTGTATTCCTCCTTGGTGTTCTTCAATCTGTCATAATCCTTCCTTCTTACCTTGTCTTCCATGATCTTGATATTTCTGGGGAATACTTGGTTGTTGTTTTATAAGAATGTCCCTTGATGTGGGTTTGTCTGATGTTTTCTCAGATTCAACTGAAGTTACACAATTTTGGCAGGAACATCACAAATTCATCTCAGTGCTTCATATGAGTTTCACAAAGTGGTTAAGTCTAATCACTTCTGATACTGACTTTGATCAGTTGGTTAAGGTGTTTTCTGCTGAGTTTCTCCAACTTAAAGTTCCTGTTTTTCTCTTTGTTGCTAAGAAGTATCTTGGGAGACATAGGTAAAGACTTTGCAAATTCTCTTTCTCCTCAACTTTTGGACAATTTTTAAAAATTCATCATTTGCCAGGCAACAAAGTAAATTAAAATAACCTATGGTTTTATTTTGTTAAAATTGAAGTTGTATCTGTCATATCATCTGAGAAAAAATCTTCAACAATGTAATTGTCATTTCACATTGAAACTTATAGAAAAGATACACTAATTATTTTAGGGCAAGTAAGTAATCAATCTGTAATTTCAGATTATTTAGAAAATAATAGAATTGGGAATGATATGTCTTTAAATTTAATTACAGAAATTACTAAACTTAGAGGAAATTTTCATATTGTTAAATTTCCATTAATTGATTTAATAAAGCCTTTTTTTTTGCTCACTGTATTCCAAACACTACATTAATGGTGAGCAAAACAGACGTGATTCCTCTAATAGTGATTACAATGAGAATAAATAAACTTTTCATCTTAAAAATCTTTAGAGAAAACCATAAAATAAGTCTAAGGAAAACAGGAGAAAACCATAATTAACGTAACAGTAGAATTAATAAGCAGATTGTAAAGCCAAGTCTTACCCTCCCAGAAATCCAGACAATACATGTCAAGGCTAATCAAAGGGACTTCCCTGGTGGTCCAGGGGTTAAGACTCCATGCCCCCACTGCACAGGACTCTGGTTCGATCCCTGGTCAGGGAACTAATATCCTGCATATCACGTGGTGCAGCCAAAGGCGGGGGGGGAAGCTAATCAGAAAATTCACAAACAGCTTCAAAATTCACAAGCTCCATTAGGAAAGGACAAACTTTTCTCCTACCCTAGGAGGAAAAATTAACAAAAGGGGCAGATAGGGAATTCATAAAGAATATATAAAAATAGTCAAGAAACACATTTAACTTCACTAGTAATTAAAAATTAAAACAGTGAGATCCTGTTTTTCCCCAAGAAACTTCCACTGAAGACAGAATGGAGAGACCCAGTTGGTGTGGCTGTGTTCAGAACATCTTCACACATGGTGAGCGACAAGGTTATTGGGTCAAGGCCCCTGATGGAAATTTATTTTCTTAAATTTTATTTTTAATTTTTAAAATTATTTATTTATTTATTTTGGTTGCACTGGGTCTTAGTTGCTGCTCGTGGGCTCCTTAGTTGAGGGTTACCAGCTCCTTTAGTTGCGACACTTGTGCTCCTTAGTTGCGGCCAGTGGGGCTCCTTAGTTGTGGCATGTGCACTCTTAGTTGCAGCATGCATGTGGGATCTAGTTCCCTGACCAGGGATCAAACCTGTGCCCCCTGCATTAGAAGGCAGATTCTTAACCACTGTGTTACCAGGGAAGTCCCGGAAATTTATTTTTTGTATTATATCAATCACTCTATGATGGTTGTGTATTTGATCCATCTCTAAGAAATCTAAGATTTTATCCTAAGGATATTCATTCATAGTTTTAGACACAATAATATTCATAATATTATTATGTTAATAATAGTGGGAAAAATAGAAAAAATTTAAATATCAGATAGGGAACTGATTAAATAAACTGTGATAAGTTCATGATACAGGATATCGTGTGAACATTAAAAATAATACTGCAGATAAATATTAGTGATGTAGAAGGGTATTCACAAAATATTTCAAGTTATTAGAGCTTTTCCCCCAAATACTATGTTTAGTGTGATTTTTATGATAGCCGTATACAGTATTAATTTATATATCTAGAAACATATACATAAGTTATTAATAGTGGTTACCAGTGTGAAGCAGGATTATGGATGATTATTACTCTCAGCACCTCCTTCCAGTTCAAGCAGAATTGAGCTGCCAATGGAAATGTGTATATATATATATATATATGTATATATATATATATATATAAAATTTATGTACTATTATTGTGTATATTTTAAAATCTAGTGTTAAAGACACTTAACCAAGCTGTACCAAACTGGCTTTACTTCACATTTTGAACATCACTTTAACTTGTCCTCTTAGTTTTCAACTAAGCCAGCTAATTTCTTTGCTGATTTTTTTTTCCTAAAGTGAGTGGACTAGAGCAGTACCTTTAAAAATTCATTCACAAATTGTTAATGTAGGTTTTTTTCTAAAAAATTATTTATTTTATTTTATTTACTTATTGTTTTGGCTGTGTTGGGTCTTCATTGCTGCGCACGGGCTTTCTCTAGCTACGGCAAGCAGAGGCTATTCTTCGTTGCGGTGCACGGGCTTCTCATTGCCGTGGCTTCTCTTGTGGAGCACGGGCTCTAGGTGCACGGGCTTCAGTAGTTGTGGCACACGGGCTCAGTAGTTGTGGCTCGTGGACTCTAGAGCGCAGGCTCAGTAGTTTTGGCGCACGGGCTTAGTTGCTCTGCGGCATGTGGGACCTTTCCAGACCAGGGCTCGAACCCGTGTCCCCTGCACTGGCAGGCGGATTCTTAACCACTGCACCACCAGGGAAGTCCCAATATAGGTTTTAAAACATGGGACTGCTTATTGTTTCTCGTGTATTGTACATTTGTACATATTTGTCCTCTATTTTTGATTGCTTGGGCTTTGACTTTTCCCTCAGTGATTATCTTAAAAAGGGGTCCTTTGACCCCTTTCCACATTCTTAGATACAAACAAGGAAACAAACAAACAAAAGATTAAAGCTTAGTGACTCTCCTCCCTGCTTCCAGCAAGTTTGGGAACTTGGTGATTTGCACAATTCAATGCCCAGTGGCTCTTGATTTATATTTTACATTGTGTTTTGAATTCTTTCCATCTATCTTTTTCCTTATTTACATTTGAGTCATTTAATTATTATTAGCACGTCTTTCCACTGGCAACTACAGCTGCTTTGGCTGCGACACATTGCGCGATTACATCTGCTCCCTTTCCATGGTCATAGAGCCACACATGACTAGCTGGGACAGTCAGAGAGATGGCACTATTCCCATTTTAAAGATTTTAAAGTTTTGTTTTTTCTCCAAAACCTGAATAATGGATTCTTAGCACTTTCTTGGTGTTGCATCTCTGTGCTGCCAGTCATGGAAATCTCCTCCATGCTGCTAATTACCACAGGGGTGCAGCAGGCAGGGCGCTGGGTGGGGAGTGTCTCCTGGGGAATTCAGAAAACTGAACATTTGATAGGCCCTGGTAGAGAGGAAATATGGGTATCCAGTAATAATTTCATTAGTGAATAACATCTGAGAATCTTTATATATAATCAGCCCAGTGTAACATGAATTGGAGGGGCCGACAAACATCTGGGTACTCCTTCTCAGATCCCAAACCCTCCAGCCTGATCTCAGAAAGAGAAATACCTACTCAAGACATCTTTCCCCTGTTAGATGGGTAATTCACATCATCGACAGGTTTGCTTAAACTGTTTTTCACTAGATAGGTAATTATGACAGGAAATCTCAGCATTCAAGGGCATTTGTTATTACACTCCTTGAAAATAAATGTTATTCTAAGTCGTGTTGGTATACCTGACAATTACACATGACGTGTGTGTATGTGTATCTGTGTGTAGTAAGTCCTGATTCAGCCAGAATCTCTATGCCAAGGACATCTGGATTCTTTTCTTTTTTTTTCTAGATATTTTCAATTTTATTGGAGTATCGTTGATTTACAATGTTGTGTTACTTCCTGCTGTACAGCAAAGTAAATCAGTTATACATGAACATATATCCACTTTTTTAAAGATTTTTTTCCCCATATAAGTCTTTACAGAGTTTTGAGTAGAGTTCCCTGTGATATACAGTAGGTCCTTATTAGTTATCTATTTTATATATAATAGTGCGTATATGTCATATTTTCTTTATGAAGAACCCTGAACTTAAATTCACTTGCTTTATAACTAAGATTTCAACGAGTTTAAATTTCCTGAGCCTTTAGCTCCAATTATATTCCAGAAACTACTTATGAAAACTGAAATCAGATATTTTCAAATTCCTTCATAAGAAATTTACTTCTTATTTCTTTATTCAGGGTATATTGAGTGCCTGCTTGGTGCCTGGCACTTAGGTAATAGCTACCTGCTATTTGCTAGGTGTCCCATTGTAACTCCTAGGCATTGAGGGTGGGAGAAACATGAGAAAAGCATTTGAAAAGCTCACATTCTGGTTATTCCTTTCACTACAGTTGTTTCTATTTCCCTTTCACCTCAGTTTCCTCTTTTGTAAAGTAACAAAAGTTGAAACACACTGTGCTATTACCTCTTTGCTGACATCCTAGGGAGGTGATTTTCTATGTCTTTGCAGTTGTCAAACTATAGCCCACCCAGGTCCCCCCGTAAGGAATGTGTAGCATTGTGGTTAAAAGCAGGAACTTCAGAATCTGACAGAACTGGGTGTAGAGCTCAGCTCTGCCTATTGCTGCCATGAGACCCTCAACAAGAGCCTTGACCTCTCTGTGCCTCAGTTTCCCCTTGTGTAAAGTAGTGATGGAGGATATATTTGTGATTTGGAGGATTAAAGGCTGAGCACAATACCTTTCACAAAGCAAGTGTTCAATTAATAGTAACTGCTATGGAATCATCAATGGTAGACATTGACGAATACCACTCGAAGAAATTCCTCCATAATTACGTGACATCCCTTTGACACATGTATTTCAAGGTCTGGGATAGAAAATCAGTGTGATCATTTGTTCTGGCACATTCTCCTGATTACTGTAGCTTTATATGGTCTTGAAGTCAGGTAGTGGCGGTCCTCCAACTTTGTTCTTCTACTTAAATACTGCGTTGGCTATTTTGCGTCTTTTGCCTCTTCATCCAGACTTCAGAATCTGTTTGTTGACATCCACAAAATAACTTGCTGGGATTTTGACTGGCATTGCGTTGATTTTATAGATCATGTTGGGAAGTACTGACATTTTGACAGTATTGAGTCTTCCTATCTATGAACTTGGAATATTTCTCTAATAATTTTTCTTTGATTTCTTTCACCAGAGTTTTGTACATCTTATACATCTTATATACATCTTATATATATTTTTTTAGATTTATACCAAATTATTTCATTTTGAGGGGGGTGTTGATGTAAATGGTATTGTGTTTTTAGTTTCAAATTTCACTGTTTGATTGTTGGTATATGGGAAAGTGGTTGACTTTTATATATTAACCTTGTCTCCTGAAACCTTGCCATCATTGTTTATTAATTGCAGGGGTTTTTTTGTCACTTCTTTTTGATTTTCTACATATGAGATTATGCCATCTGTGAACAAAGAGAGTTTTGTTTTTTCCTTCCCAATTTGTATACCTTTTATTCCTTGTTTGTCATAATGCATTAACTAAAACTCAGTATGATGTTGAAAAGCAGTGGTGAGAGGGGGCATCCTTGCCTTGTCATTAATCTTAGTGGACAAGCGTCTCGTTTCTTACCATTAAGTCTGATGTTCCTTGTAGGTTTTGTATAGCTATTTCTTATCAAGGTGAGGAAGTTCCCCTCTAATCCTAGTGAGAATTTTTATCATGAATAGACGCTGGATTTTGTCCACTGTTTTTTTCTGCATCTATTGATATGATCAAGTGATTTTTCTTCTTTCGCTTGTTCATGTAGTAGATTATATCAATTGATTTTCAAATGTTGACCCAGACTTGCCTACTTGGGATAAACCCTACTTGTCATGGTGCATAATTCTTTTTATACATTGTTGGATTCAACTGGCTAATATTTTGTTCAGGATTTTTACATCTATGTTCGTGAGAGATATTGGTCTGTAGTTTTCCTCCTTGTAATGTCTTTGTCTGGTTTTGGTATTAGGGTGATGCTGGCCTCATAGAACGAGTTAGGAAGTATTCCCTCTGCTTCTGCCTCCTAAAAGAGGTTATAGAGAATTGACATGATTTCCTTTTTAAATGTTTGGTAGTGCTCACCAGCGAATCCATCTGGGTCTGGTGTTTACGTTTTAAAAGGTTATTAATGATTCAGTTCCTTTAATGGATACAGGCATATTAAGATTGTCTGTTTTTTCTTGTGTGAGTATTGGCAGATGACTTTTATGGACCTTTCAAGCTGCAACACTCAAGGAACTCTCATTGTCCCATCAGGTGGAAATGTATGCACAGGAACTCTGTCTCAGTTCTGCATCCTCAATCCTAAACTCAGGAGTTGGCACATCACGAATGTTCTTCACTTCAGGCTTTTTCAATGAATCAAGCCTCTGTGAGTAAGGAAGGGTCCTGACAGCATCTACAGCAGATGGTGGGTGGATGAGCATACTTTCTGAATGACAAGGGGGCTTTTTATTATTCAAGAAACCTGGGAAACCCTTGTACATAGCACCAACAGACCCTCAATCTCCTGTCAAGCAAGGACTTTGTGCTTCATGGGCAAGTCCATCTGCTTGACAATTTTTTCAGTTCTTACCCTACTAGGAGTGACAATTTCACAACAGGACTCAAGGGCATTCCTTAGATAAACATTTTCCAAAAAGAGTTCTGTAGGATACCAGTTCTGTGGACTATTCCTTGTTGTCCTGTAAAGAAAAGATTCCTTAATCAGATATGTTGATGGCCACCAGGCTCATTAGAATTCAACAGCCCCTTTAGGCTTGTCAGAGCCTTTCTTTCTTTTTTTTTTTTTTTTTTGCGGTACGCAGGCCTCTCGCTGTTGTGGCCTCTCCTGTTGTGTAGCACAGGCTCCGGACCCAGCCGCTCTGCAGCATGTGGGATCTTCCCGGACTGGGGCACGAACCCGTGTCCCCTGCATTGGCAGGCGGACTCTCAACCACTGCGCCACCAGGGAAGCCCGAGAGCTTTTCTTGTGCTCACACTCACTAGATAATTGCCAAATGTCTTTGCTTATGAGCCTCAGGAGCATCCCCGGGACTAGTATTCTATGGCATAAATTTTGACATGCTGCTGTCAACATTCTTGCATCCATTTCCTCATTCTGCATTCGTATTTGAATGATCTGGGCAGTGCCATGCTAAGCTCAGGTGTCATGGATTTATTAGCTCAGGTTTGGCTGAAAGCAGATATGCAGGTACAGGTGTATGGTCAGGTCATTCAAGATGGCTGTTCTCTTTTTCTCCATACATCACCTGACCTACCAGTGTCTGTTTCATCTACACCCTATGCACATGACTCACTTTCCTACATACAGGTCCCAGCTGGTGATTGTTCTCATCAAAAGGGCGGTGAATAGCTGAGGAGGTGGGCCCTATACTGGTTTCCCTGGTAACTAATGAGCTCACCTGACTTCAATTCCCCTATAATTGGCAGTCTCCGCTTCCTCCTCGGAGCGAAAACTGCAACTACGTCCTGCCTGCTGTCTGCCCCATGCGGTGTGCTGTTGCTCCAGGACCTTGCTTCAGACAGGTAAGCTCCCCAATCCATGAAACCATAGATGTCTCTGTTGCCGACTCCGGGTTCTTTCTTCGGTCTTGAGGCTGGGTAGCTCAGGCCTTGTAGGCCTGCGGGGGCGGGCAGCCCAACAACAGGGATCCGGTCTCTTCAGGGAACAGCAAACACATTCTTCCCTCATGGGGATGCTCATTAGTTCATCATATGAGGGTGTTATGGACTGAATGTTTGTGTCCCTGAAGCCAAATCTGGCCTCTGTGCCCTGACACTGAATGAAATCTCGGAGACAGAGTTTTGGGTGCAGTAGAAAAGAATAGCTTTATTGCTTTGCCAGGCAAAGGGGGCCACAGTGGGCTAATGCCCTCAAAACTGTGTGTCCCAACCTGGAGGGGGTAGTGAGGAGTTTTATAATAACGGTTCAAAGAGGGCGTGGTCAGCTCGTGGACACTCTTCTGATTGGCTGGTGGTGAGGTAATTGGGAGTTGGCATCATCAACCTTCTGGTTCCCAACTGGTCTGGGGTCTCCGTGCTTGTGGGCAGCAGACAGTTAACTTCTCCCACCTGGAGGGGGTTTCAATGTCTGCAAAACAGCTCAAAGATATTGTTGTGTGCATCCCTTGAGGGGAACCAGGACCCTGCCCCAAGGCTGCACTATTGTTTCTCTTGACTGTTTGTTTCTCCCTGGTCTCTTCATCCCCTCCCTTTCCTATTTACCAACTGCTTGAATTTGTCCATTGCAACTCAGGGAAGGTCCTGGAGGCTGAATGAAGCCTATTTCCTGTAATCAAGAGATGGGGAACAGGGAAAGGCTTTTGTGCCCAGGAGTCCACAGGGCCCTGCTCGGGATCATCTCGCAGAATATGTATGTGAAGCCCTAATCCCTGGTGCGATGGTATTTGGAGATGTACTCTTTGGAACATTATGAGTATGGGGCCCTTATGACAGGATTAGTTTCCTTATAAGAAGAATCTCTCTCTCTCTCTCTCTCTCTCTGTTACCTTAATCTTGGACTTCCAGCCTCTGGATCTGTGAGAAAATACATTTTGTTTATCTTAAGCTCCCACCCCCCAGCCCACCAAATCTGTGGTATTTTGGTACCATAGGTATTTTGGATGCCTGAGCCAATTAAGGCAGAGGGCACTTACTTTCCATTTCTACTCTGTCCACTTCCCCTGTATGTTGGAGGCATATCGATGAAGGTTCTTTTCTAGAAATTACCTGTGGCAGAAGAATTCAATCTCACTCTCCAGAATCAAGTGAAAAGGAGAGAGAGTTTTCTGTAAGATTTCAAGTCATGTATTGCATCTGCTGAGCAAGAATGGAACTCTCTCTCTGTGTTAATGTTTCAAAGACACTTACAAGGTATCATGCACTGGGTCTTCCTCCTTGTGTTGAAGGCTCTGCTCATCTCAGTGGGACGGCTGAGGGCAAAGGGAGTGTTGCCTGTGTATACAAATATAGTAATAATGAAGTCATTTATTTTCTCCTGATCCTGTATTTGTGAAAAAACAGAAAAGGATTAAATGTCCCTGTCTTGCTGAGCAAATCACCTTTACATTCTGGATGGGCAAATTCAAATGTAAACAAGATTACATAGACATTTCAAAATACTTTTGGGAACTTGTTTCCAACGAAGCTTAAGAATTTATACATCATCTATTCATTCGAAGAAGAGGTAGTATTGCTACTTAACCACCACATTTTTCAGCCCACTATTTTTTTTTGAAGTAACGTGGATTTACAATGTTGTGTTAGTTTCAGGTGTACAGCAAAGTGATTCAGATATATATTCTTTTTCAGATTCTTTTCCCTTATAGGCTATTTCAAAATATTGAGTATAGTTCTCTGTGCTGTACAGTAGGTCCTTGTTGGTTATCTATTTTATATATAGTACTGTGTATAGATTAATCCCTAACTTCTAATTTTTCCCTTCCCCCCTTTCCCCTTTCATAACCATAAGTTTGTTTTCTACATCTCTGGGCCACTATTGGTTCTTAATGAGGATTCCACTACATTTATTAAGAACCTACTACATTCAGACAGTGTATGGGACTCTGGATACACAGAAATACTCAAATGTGATCTGTAGCCTTAAGGGTCTCTGAGCCTAAAGGGGGTAACATACAAGGACACAGGAGAATTATAACTCAGCAAAGTATCGCACCCTCCACAGTGCAGAGGGGGGTGGGGCACACGAACTATGGTTTGAAAGTGAGATGGAAACTGTTGAAAAGAAATGGAACTTTCTATGAAGACTTTTCATTAATTCAGACTCCCTCTTGGAAAGTAATAAAGGAACCCAAGTTTGCCTGTGGTTTCTTCTTCTTTCTTTCCTTGCTTGCTTCTCCCCACACTACCATTTCCCACTGCCAACTGGTTCAGGGTCCTGGATATCTTTGTCTCATACTGACCCTGGGGCACTGGGACTTTTCCCTCAGGTCAGTTGTGCTGAGGCTGCCTTCCTTGACCTGTTCCCTGTACTCACCATCATCATCCCTGTAAAGTTCACTTAGAAAAATTACCTGCCAGGTGCTCATTTCCTCAGGGTCAGGCTTACTGGATTTTAGGAAGATTCTGCTTGACATCTGCCTTGCCTAGACACATCCATAAGTAAAGAGAGATGGGAAAACGAAGTCTTCTCTCTCAACTTTCTGGAGGAAATATGCTTGCCTGTGAGCAGGGATAATATTAAAAAATTTAACAACCATTTAGACAAGGTAACTGCACATTAAGGAAAGATGCCAGCCATTGGGTTCAAGCAGGGTACCAAAGGAAGGTATATAGGATTCTGGGAGCTGTCGTTTGCGGCCAAAGCAGGGGTGGTGGAGGCCATGATGCCTTGGGGAGGGGCTCTTTCAAATTTATACAGTAAGCCCCTTACATAAGAACGAGTTCTGTTATGAGAGCATGTTTGTAAGTCCAACTTGTTCGTAAGTCCAACAAAGTTATCTTAGGTACCCAATGAACACAATCGGCTACATGGTACTGTACTGTAATAGGTTTATAATACTTTTCACACAAATAATACATAAAAAACAAAGAAACACACAAAATAAAGAAAACATTTTTAATCTTACAGTACAGTACCTTGAAAAGTACAGTAGTACCAGCTACATCACCACTGCTTTCACGCTTGATTCCGTACATCCTGGTCTTGAAATAAAGATACTGTACTACTGTACTCTATACAGTACTGTACAGTAAAGTACACAAAAGCACATCCACTTGTAGAGGATACATGCATGTGACAATGTACGCAGACATGTGAACTAACTTACGTGATTGGACATGTGAATGCATGTTTGCATCTTTGAAAATTCGCAACTTGAAGGTTCGTATGTAGGGGACTTAACAGTACTATTAACTGTTGGCTTGGCTATGTTGATGTGTACCAGCTGAGTAGCAACTGTGTCTTTATGGTAAATTAATGATATGAAGTCTTTACTTAATAAGAGAATAGAGAAATTGCCATTTGGCTCCAATGATGGGTGTTTTAGGGGAGTTAGAAAGGGAAGGTAATGTCATAAAAGGCTGCTCCAGGCAATATGCTGGAGCCTATTCTCTACTTCTCCTCCCCCTGCTTCTACTCCCCATCCTCATCCTCAGACCCAGACAACAGCATGTAGGCAGAAGCTATTACCCATATCCCTACAGGAGTAACCTTGCTTTTAGGTATTAAGTCAATGACACTGCTCAGTTATGAAAATATTGTTCAAGTTACAAAGATGCCTTGAATTTGCCCCTTGGTACTTTGCTCAGGCTTTATTTATTTTGATTTCAAACCATAAGTTTGTTTTACCTTTTATTCTACCTAAGCTGGGAACACCAAAGGTAAAATTAAGTATTTCTTTTGGAAAGATATTTCTGTATGAACTTCTGCAGATTTTTGATTTACAATTTATCTGCCATTACATGGACCTTTTAAGAACAGAATCTTCCATATCAGTAGGAAACACAGAAAGATGAGAACTTTTTAAAGGAACATTTAAAATGTTAGCCTCTGTAAACAATACAAAAAAGTAGAAAGATATACTTCAGTATGCAAATAAAAAGTTTATATTGAACTGTTTGGTTGGAATGCAAGCCAAGTAAATGCCTCTTTAATGCCCTTTAGGAAAGACAAGCTGGGTATGAACCACTGCCTTGCTTCTTCAGTGACTAATCTGAAATAAATGGTAATATAATGCAAAGCAGCTTTAGCAACTAATAAAACTTTTTGTGACTTAGCAATTACTAGAGAGTTCCTGAATGCATTTGTTTACTTTTGACAGCACTGGATTTTGCATTATCTACACTTGTTTATAAACAAGCAGGAAATTAGCTGCAGAAGGCAGGTGACAGGAAAGATTTTCCAACCAGTGAGAATTTGTTTCATGTCCACTTGCGGGATGTAGTTGTTTTGGTTTGTTTCATCCCTCATTTTCCTGGACCATCAGTGCCTCCTGGTACTTGGGACGGCTGTGCAAATGGAGGCTTTAACAAACGGCTGGAGAGTGGTATCTTACCAGACTTGTGATGGTGTGTTTTCCTTTCAAACAAAGTTCAAAATAGGCCTTTCAGGCTCAGGGAAAGAAGATTAAAAAGTAGCTTTCTCTTTTGATTTGAAGAAACTATGATTTCTTTTTTTCTATTGTCTTGGCGTAGACTTTTAATCGGTAACGTGAGCTTGCCTCCAGCAAATCATGTCTATAGGATGTTTTCCAAACTGAACTATTCTAGGGGGATTTTGAAATGTCTTTACCCCAATCGCACATAAAAATTGTGTCACTAGAGAAAATTCAGACGGACATAAAAGCAATAAAAAATTCTCAACACGTTTTAAGTAAAAAAGCCCTCTGGAAAAGAAAAAAGTGGAAATTAAAGAAAAACTGCTTAACTAAATACTTTCTGACTAACTAAAAATATGTACACTGGGGAAAAAGCAGACTGTTAACAATGCCAAATTAACAGACACCATCAGCAAAGCTGATCCATATGTCTGTACTCCAAAAGTTTTACATACCTTTCCAATTAGAACAATGAAATGATTCCTTTAATCAAATACAAATCAGGACCACAATTTCCATTATTTTATGATAAGGAAAAAAAATCACAAAAACCTGTAAATCTCAGTATTCCTTTTTTCCAGATGTACCAATTTAATTTGTAATTGTAAGACACTGCCTGGTTTTAATGAATGTGTAACATATGGATTTGTTCATTTCACTGCCTTTGCATGTAGAGTCCCCAAGAGCAGGCATCAATCTTGTTAATGACAAACAACATTCTGGAGATTAAATATTTTTAGGGATAACAGTTTCTATTCCTCTGTTGAGCTGCACCATATCTGTGCCTACACTGAGGCTCCTGGTCTATAATTTGGACATTTCCGATAGTTGGTTACCATTGTAGTTGGTCTTGCCCATGTGATTAAGTATTTTAAAAGTCATTTATCCAACTGTATGTTTAGGTCAAACCAAATAGTACAAACTTTCTCCAAGGCAGTGAGATTATAATAATTGCCACTCTAAGCCACTGTGAGCCATGCTGATTAGTTTTACCAAAATTTAGAGTTTTATAATGATTCTGCCACCAAAAAATAGGCATGGGTTTAGAGCAAATTAAAGTATAATTCGATTGTTTCCCTTAATGTGAGCACAGCATCATCTTAAGCATTAAGTTAAAATCAAGTATTGGCACGGGCACTGGAAGGATTTGTACCTTGTGTTGTTGAGTGGCTCACCTTTTCTGGGATGAAGGATGGGAATTTACCCACAGATAGGGTCCAGGTGAGTCTCTGCCCTGCATGAATTCCCAGGGGAAATAGGACATTGAAGAAAAGGTGTGGGAAGGAGGTAAAAGCTGGCAGATGGAGAAGCTGACCATGGGAGGACTGTTCAAGATGGGACAGGTTTCCTATTTCTGAGGTCACCTGTTGCTTGTACTTAAGAAATGCACTGTGCCCAGCCACACATTTTCTACTTAGGATGATGCTAGTTGGCCAAGAAATGGGACTTTTCACACCTGTAGTTTTATCTGAGCGTATTTATTTCTTTTATTTTAGAAAATAGTGTTTAGTGACAGGAAGCTGAATCTTGTTGATATCCTGTTAGTTAGATTTATTTATAAACAGTATCTCCCTGGGGACTACTTAGCCACTACCAATAGGGACCATAACTCTATCTTGTCCTACTAGTGATTCTCCCGTAAAATTCCACGCTCACTACATCCTAATGTAAGGATTTTATTCAGTGAACACTTACACCACCCTGAGGAATTAGTAACTCTACCATAAATGCTCATTTGTACATTACTAGGTAGAAAGGCTTTAAGGTGAAGCTTTGATGAGCATTTGCAGGTGGAGCATGAATACAATACAGTAGTGCCTGCCCTGAGCTGGGCAAGGAGGAAAGGAAGAACTTAGCGATGTCAGGGACTTGGAAAAAAACTATTTCTACTCCCGAGTTTGGATGGAAGCCTCCTCTTGTCTTTGATGTGTCAGCACACATGTGGGCATTCAGTGGTTTACCACCTCTACCCTTACTAATCTTCTGATTCCTGGGTTGATGGCCCTTTCTTATGGTGGCAGAATTAAGTCACTTCTCTGAATAGAATTTAAATGCTGTCAGTCAGTTGTATGCTTATTTACCTGCCTTTCCCACTGGGCTAGAAGCTCCATGAAGAACTTGTCTGTCTTGTTCGCAGGAATTCTGGGCACCCAGTGCAGTGCCTGACACATAGTAGGTGCTCAGTAAGTATTCTGTTTAATTCAAGGATAAATGCAGTTTACCAAGCATGCCATATTTATCTCCTTTGTAGTTTTCCTTTGCATATGACAAAATATATCTTTTGTCCTAATTTCAGTCAGTTTGCTGACTTGCCTTTACATCAATGGGTGAGTATAAATATCACTTAATTTCTTTAGCCTGCGAATGTAAATATCAAGTTCTACAGCATAATAAAATTTTCTGTGAAAAGTCATTTGATGAAGGTGTCTTCTACTATTAAAAAATGCCTCCTCAGTCCTTTGGGTGTGAAAAATCAACATCTCACAGTTTTTTTTCTGCTAAAGGATAATCCCTGAGTAATTTAATGTATCTCCACACTCTGGAGTCCATAGGCCCGTTTGTCAGTGCTTACCAAAAGCAGCTCTCTTATTTTCCTTGGGGAAAGCTAAGTGAAAAATTAATCTTTTTTACTTTAATAACCAACGTTATTCCTACACCTGCTTCGAATACTGAAATTATTCTTAAAATTAGGCAAAACGATTGGAAAGTTAACAGTTTATCCTGTGTCCCGTATATTATTTGCACATAGCTCATCAGTTAGGCCCTACTACTCTCCAGCATCTGACATTTTGTGTTGCCAACACATACTCCTAAATTAGTTGTTAAAACTCAAAATGTGTTTTCCCATGGAAACAAAATTATTATTATTATTATTATTATTTGTGCGGTATGTGGGCCTCTCACTGTCATGGCCTCTCCCATTGTGGAGCACAGGCTCCAGACGCGCAGGCTCAGTGGCCATGGCTCACAGGCCCAGTCGCTCCGTGACATGTGGGATATTCCCGGGCCGGGGCATGAACCCGCGTCCCCTGCATTGGCAGGCGGACTCTCAACCACTGCGTCACCAGGGAAGCCCAAAACAAAATTATTAAAGGTGATTTGTTTTCCAGGCTAGATTTTTGCAGTTTATCTCAGTCCTGTGCTGCCTAACACAGCCTAGTGCTCCGAACACCCTCCGTGACGGGGTCCCCTGGTTGGGATTCGCACTTTGATCCCCATTTTCCAGATGAATAGATTCATTACACAGACACCCAATAGGGAAGGCTAAAGAGATAAAGCAAGCACAGAGCAGAGCTTAATTTTGCCCCAGGTCTGCTTGAGTCCAAAACCTCTAGTCTTCCCATCCTACGTCCTTACCTCCATGGCACCTGAATGGAGGTGAGGACACCAAAGGACAAAAGGATGCAATCTCTCAATTGATACATTGACTCTGCCAATTAGTCGTCGTTGGCTTCCCACAGAATAATTTAAACTGATTTTGGTTAACACTGGAAGTGTTTGAGACAAAACACTTTTCATAAAAGTGGCCCTAAGTAGATGTTGGAAGTTCTAGTAAGAGGTCAGATTAGTTGATCATGGCCACCATTTTGAATGAAAGCAGAGAAGGGAGTGGATACACGGAAAGAAACTGAGCGTAAGGAGACAGAGATAGGAAAGGGGATGTTGTGAAAGGGGAAAAAGGGAGCATCTTAAAAGTTGTCCCATTGATTAATGACCTACAAGGTATTAGAGAAACATCATACAATAATCATGGGTAACAGACACACGTATCATCTTAGAAGCTCTCTGTGTCATCAGCTACTGATCTTATTAACAGTAGCTGAGGTTAGGTAGATGATCCTACAGAATATTTAGGATATTTACAGGAGGAGAATATTATTAGCTGGAGAAAATAATAGTTTTTTAATACGTGATGCTCTAGACTGTTAGGAAGATGAGTGGTCTATGTGACAACTCCCCAAATGTGATCTACTTTTAAGGGAAGATTTTATATATAAGGAGTCTGAAGTGAATGTAAGCACAGTGTTAGCCCTATAATTTTACTGTCAATGTAAGGATGATAAACCATGCCTTTGGTAATGTAAAAATCCAAACACAATAAAGTGAAAATAAAAAAAGGATACAACTGAACCTATAAGAAAAGTATTATTATTACAACTATCTTTATCTCTCTTTTATTAGATTCCTTCTATGCACCAAACATGTTATAGAAGTCTTATGTCATCTTGACAATAATCTTGCATGGTAGATGATATTACCTTATTTTACACATGAAGAAACAGAGTGGGTGAAGTTACGGAACACTCAGGTTCAGCGAGCTGCCAGTGGTAAAGACAGGATTCAAAATATGTTTTTCATACTTCTTTCCTATACCTTTCCACTCTGCTATCCTGTAAAGCAAAAAGAGGCTATCTTCGTGGTATTTGACAAAAAGGAAAGGGAAATCTGAGTCTAACAACGCTAAATAACAAATGAGGACCCTTGACTGAGTTAAATTGAGCTTTGTTATTTGGTGCTTAGAAAGTTATTTGGCATAAAAGTGTGCATTTTCTGTTTTAGTCAATGTGAAAATATTTTCCTTCATTGATTCAAACTGTACTTCTGAACACCAAGTACTTTAAAAGCATGTATCAAACACAATGAATTTACAAAGCAATAAAGAGCACATCCCACCTTACTCACTGAGTTTAAAATTTAGGGAAAATAAAATGTGACCAAAATGTGACATTCTTGTCACTTAATCCTTCAGTCTCATAGGACACTAACAAGGAGGGATAAGATTTACAAGGACATAGATGGTCTCGGATGGGGATGATCAGGGAGTGGATTTCAGAGAGAAGTGGCAGTTGAATTGGGACTTGAAGGATGTGTGGGCAGAGACCATGGCTGGCATTTCAGCCTGAAGGACAACATGGAACCTATCGCATGGAAGAAAGAAGTGATCAGGTCCCCTGGGTGAGATGAGTGATTTAGTAGCCTTTGGAATATTGGGATATAATGCTGGAAAGACTGATTGCATTCTGAAAAATAAAGAACTTCAGTTTCAGTTTTGATGAAATAGTATTTTATTCCATAGTCAAAAATTAACCACAGAAGTTGTTTAGCCAGAGAAGTATACATATTTATTTAATAATATCAAATATGTATAGCCTGCTCCATGTCTATATGGTACTATTTTCTTAAGCCCTTAAGAAATACTAATTTATTTAATTTTTATAAGCCCCTTGTGAGTTAGTACAACTACCAGCCAGAGTTAACCTGTGAGGAAACCAAGGCACAGGGAGGTTAAGTAACTTGCTCAAGGTTACAGAGATGGTTAAAAATGAAGCTTGGGTTTGAACTCAAGTATCTGACTTGAGAGCCTTAAACACAGCCGTTGTGTTGTGGTGGCTTTAAGGGGAGAGGTCCTTTGGCAGGACATTTCCTGTCTTGACTATGTAATGTTACATTGGAGATGGGGGAATGGAGTCAGGAGTGAGGGTAGTTAAAACATCTCAGCCAATTGCCCACTCAAGGAGTCACAGGTGAGACGGAGGACAGTCTGCAGAGGCCATACACTTTATCATGATGATAAGGATTAGACACTTTCTTTTTCTTAAATGTATTTTATTGAAGTATCGTTGATTTACAATGTTGTGTTAATTTCTGCCATACAGCAAAGTGATTCAATTATACATACATATATATATATATATATATATATATATATATATATATATATATATATATATATATATATATATATATATATATATATATATATATATATATATATTCTTTTTCATATTCTTTTCCATTATGATTTATCCCAGGATATTGAATAGAGTCCCCTGTGCCCTACAGTAGGATCTTGTGGTTTATCCATCCTGTACATAATAGTTTGCATCTGCTAATCCTAAACTCCCAATCCGCATTTTTTATTGTGAAGTATGCTTTTGGTTTCATCTCATGCCCTTGCCTTGAATAAAGAATCCCTGCTTTCTTTTCATTTGTAATTGTCTGGTATATTTTTGGGTACTCTTTTATTTTTAGTCTTTCTAAGATATTTTACTTTAGATATAGCTTTCACACACACACACACACACACACACACACACACTTTGATTTTGTTTTCTGATATGATTGGAAAGTTTTTCTCTTTCATTTGTTAACTTTATTCCAAGTACATTTATTGATATGAAAGATAGCTCTTACCTGTACTTAGGTGTGGTTTCTTAATTCTTTATCTTAAAAACCCTTTGCTAGGTTTTTTGTTTTGTTTGTTTTTAGCTATTGTATGTATGTCTGTGTAAACGTATTTGTGTGTTTCTTGGTGCGTATGTGTGTGTCCCTTGAATCTTGGTAAATTTGCGGATGTGGGTGACAGAAAGTAAGAAAAACCAGAGATAAAGACTGGTGTTTTGAACAGGAATGACAAGGATGACAGCATTGGCATTGAAATAAGTAGAGAAATCAGAGAAAATAGTTTAGGGGAAGAGCATTTGTCTTCCTAAATGTTTTGTTTAAGGTCCTGGTGTGTCCTTCTCATGGAAAGGGCTAGCAGGATAAGATGGGAAAAATGGGGGGAGAGGTGCCCAGAGAGGCCAGGTCAATTTGGGAGTAAACAGAAGGGCAATAGGCAAGGGCACAGCCCAGCAGTTAAGAACAGGGGCTCAGCATAGCACAGGGAGATCAGCTCGGTGGTTTGAGACCACCTAGAGGGGTAGGATAGGGAGGGTGGGAGGGAAACGCAAGAGGGAGGGGATATGGGGACATATGTATAAGTAAGCTGATTCACTTTGTTATAAAGCAGAAACTAACACACCATTGTAAAGCAATTATACTCCAATAAAGATGTTAAAAAAAAAGTGATTTCCAAGAGGGTGGTAAATAAGACAGCTACGTTTATGCTCCAAAATTAGCAATAAATCATAATACAATTGTAAAAAAAAAAAAAGAACAGGGGCTCTGCACTCAGACGCAGGTGGGGCTGGAGCATGGTTTCTCCACTCACAGCAGTGTCCTTCTAGGAGAATATCTTGATCCCTTAAAGCTCAGAAATTTTCTCCTTAAGAAAAGAAAAAGACAGCAAGAATTTCTACTTTTCGTGGTTGTTCTAAAGATCAAATGAAATCACGGAAACAGCGTCTGCACTTATTAGTATAGAACCAGGTATATAATGAGCTCTCAACAAAATTTAGCTATTAAAATTACAGTTGACTTTTGAACCATGTGGGATTAGGGACACTAACTTCTTACACAGTTGAAAATCCACGTATAACTATTGATGCCCCTAAAACTTAACTACTAATAGCTACTGTTGATTGAAAGCCTTACCAATAACATAAACAATCAACCCATGTTTTGTATATTGTATGTATATCCATGTATATTTTATGCATTCAAGATATACCTAACATTTTCTTAATTTTTTTGGTATTTTCCTAATTTTTTTGAAATTTCTAGGCTACATGGTTCATCTGCAAGGTTTTCAAATAGTTGCAAATCTCCAAAACTTCTCCAGTATAGTTATTAAAAAATCTGCATACAAGTGGATACATGCAGTTCAAACCTGTGTTGTTAAAAGGTCAACTGTGTAATTGAATGATTATTGCAAGCGTCATCCCAGTGGATAAAAGCACTGAGAGAGGTTGGAGGTAGTGAGACAAAAAATGAAGAATTTTGAGGAACAGGGAATTCAAAAGTAGGATATAAGTAAAGGAAAAAGAGGGGGTAAAGAAATAAGAGTGGTGATCATTCAAATGAGAGAGAAGTAGATTTTTCAGGGGCAGAAGGAATGGAGGAGAAGAAGTGTAAAAAGAAGCATCGGCTGAGTCTTAAATGTCCTGCTGTAATGACAAATGATGGGAAATGAGAAAATGTCACCAAACTTGAAAAGCAGATTGTTTTGGGGGAGCAAAGAGGACCGTGTTGTGTGGTTTGCCAAAGGTGGGAAGATAGAGGTTACGGATTACTTTTGATCACATGAACCTGATGTAAAGATTGTATAAGATCTGGTCGAGATGGAGAAGAAGCTAGAATAATCATCAGACATGGAATCTCTGGTGCACTTCCTGTGAGTCAGCAGAGGGCGAAGATTTGAGGGGAAACTCAACTGACGTGACACCTCATGGTGGCTACTGCATCCAGATGACCTGGAATATTTTAGGTGTGCAACAAACTTCAGTTGAATGAAAAACTGAATGAATTCGCAGCAAGAGGAATGGATAGGGAAGCTAGGAGCAGGGGCTTCTGAAAGTAGAAAAAGCGGATTTAATTTAAAAATCACCTAATATATTTTCAAGCTGACAGCATTGCATTTGTCAGTGGGGAAACTTAAAAAATATATTATTGTAGAAACAATAACAGAATATTACATAAAATTTAAATGGTATGTGTGTGGGAAAACTCCTGTAATTTCCATCATACTTATATAATTAAAGTAATTTCTGTATATTCCCTTCTAGTCCTTTATTCATATGCAGTCATATTTTTACATAATTGCAACCACAATATACAGACAATTTGCATCATGCTTTTTAATTTAGTTCAAGGGAAGTTTAGCTACAATTATTTGAAAGAAGAAAATGTAAAAAATATTGCGTATAAATATTCAGTTACCAACGTAGGAAAGTTTCATTCGTCAGTTCTTACATATGGAAAGGAAAAGCAATAGAAATGGGATAAAGTGATTCAACTACACTTTCCAGTTCTTAATGGAAAAAAAATCTTTCAAATTTATGGAACTGAATAAAATATTATAGCTAAAGGCACTGGTAACTTTTATAATATTTTGCTAAGCATTGCTTCATGCTAAATCTTGATGCTTTCTGTTAAATTGCTGTTAATACCTTCCTGTAAATATATGCTTTGTAATAGAACATTATTATTATTATTAATTTATATTAATAAGATGACACCATGTAAACATTCTTTACCTTTGAAAAACCCACATTTGATCTTTGCATGGAAGACACAACACAAATTATAGGAATACAATGCAAGAAAAATGATGGTGACATAATCTGGTTTCAGCAGTCCTATGGATTTCAGACTAAAATCACCCTGCAAAGGAAGCACTGTTGATGCGATGTCTAAAAATCATGGACATTTCTACTCTGAATACATTTTGCCTGTGATTCATGAGTCTTGTGGAGTTTATAACTTTTTTTTTTCCTGAGGCACCCCTTCACAAGTTCTATAATTTCCATAATACTCCTAAATTTTAAAAGCTCTGGATCTGCACCTACAGGCAGCTGCAGAAGATGCAAAAGAAGACAGACCAGCTCTCTCCTATCCAGTCAGGATTTTCTATTAACACGTCTGCAACCTCTGCTCCATTCCCCCGCAAATTGGCAGTTGAAGGTAGTCCAAATAAAGAGAAAGAGGGGATTCATTAGTTGATTGACTTAAAATTTATTTTTGAGTTGAAAAAGCAAGCTTCAAAACTATTAAACTATTTTAAAGTAAATTTGAATAGTTCTCAAGTAGTTGTAACATTGACTCTTGAAGTAAAAAGAAGATGGCAGAAAATCCTGTGGCCAGATGCAAGAAAGTAAGCTTGCACTTTTGATTAAAGAATATGTGTCTCCTTCCCCTAAATAAATAAGGTTCCATGTGTACATGTCCCCAGAGTACAGTTTAGTCAGCCAGCCACAAAACATAATTGGCCAGAGGGGGAGGACTTCAAGAAATTTTAACAATTCATTTTTAGGTAGCCAAAATCAGTCATTGCCCCAAGCCAGGTGTCCCTAAGCACATTTATGTGTTTACAAGTTTTCTTTAATCCTGCAAAGGGAGGTTGTAAATTGGGAATGATACAAGATTTGATTACAAAAATGGCCAGTGAAAGATCTTTGTGAATCTTAGTGGCCTGAGTTCCAGAGGTAGAGATTATGTAATCCATAGTTTAATAAAGGGATGTTAATTACATTAACCATAGCCAACATTCGAATATCTATGATGTGTATCAGTCACTGTCCTAACCACTTTGCAGATAGTAGCTTATTCAGTGTCCACAGACAATCCTACGAGATTGGTTCTATTATTACTATTCGCATTTTGTAAATGAGAAACAAAGAGATCATGCAGTTAGCAAAAGAGTTAATATTTGAACCCAAGGAGTCTGATTCTGTTTATAACCACTGAGCAATATACCTCAACCATCACAAGGATTAAAATATAAAATAACAGAAGACAAAAGTTAATTTTAAAATGGTTCTACTTCATGTCATAGTCGAATAGTTCTTATCAAACAAATTCTTCCTTAGAAAACAACTACAAATTGGGGAGTGACAAAAACTAGGCTGAAATTGAAGGGCACTCTACACTAGGAAGAGGGAATGTCATTGAGTTTCTCCAATTTCACATTTGGCCTCAGGGTAAGCCTCAGCCTTCCACATGAGGCTGGCCTAAACTGAGATGAACACAATCAATCTTACTGTCTTAAAGAGCCCAAGAACAAAGCTTACAGGACTAACAATATCTGGAAAGTGAAGAGTGGGAGGAACATTGGAAAGAGAAAATCACAGATGTGGTGCTCAGAATTCTGCATGTAAACTTCTAAACCTTGGGCTACCCATGCATGGGGCAGATTTCAAGCAGTGCAGCCAAAGCAAACAGCATATTTCAGCTTCTACCTACCACACATTTCAAAGTTTCCATTCAGCTGAGTGAAACAACCAACACTTTCTGGAGGAATATGGCAGAACCCAGAATCTCCACAATATAGCATTCAAAATCTTCAGCGGATAATCCAGAATTACTGTATCTACAAAGAAACAGTAACACATGATCCAAACTCAGAAGAAAAGGTTATCAATGAAGCCCAACTTGGAGATGAGACAGATACTGAATTTGTCAGAGAAGGATTTTTAATTCAATTATTGCAATTATTGAAAATATGCTTGCAACCAACATAACAGATAGGAACTCTTAGAAAAGAAGGCAAATGATAAAAAAAAATGGTCAGATGACAGTCCTAGCACTGTAAAACACAAAATATGAAAAAATTTTAAATTTAGCAAATGTGATTCAGAGGAGATTTAAGAAGACAGAAAGAAGGCTACTGAAACTGGGGATGGATTAATAGAAATGACTAAACTGAAGAACAGGTAGAAAACAAACAGAAAAAAAGGGAGCAGTGCCTTAAGGTCTGGGCAAGAATTCCAACATGTCTTACATAAGTGTGATTAGGATCCCAGAATGAAAAGATAGAGAAAATAGGACAGAAACAAAGATTTGAATAAGAATTTCCAAAATTTTTCCAAATTTGTTAAAAAACATAACTTTATAGATTTAGGAGGCTCAGCAAAATAAAGAGAAAACATTGAAAACAGCCAGAAAAAGACACCACATGGCATGTAGGAAAACAATCATATGAATGATAGCTAAGGGTAAATGTAAAAAAGCACTAAGCTAAATTTTGGTCTATAGATCTATAATCCATCTCAATGACCTTGAGCATGACATTTAGTCTCTCTAAGAATCAGCTTCCTTGCCTGTAAAATGAGGCATTTTAAAAAATAAGTCTAAGTCCTGTCTAATAACTGATAAGTCCCAATAACTTTTCATGAATGTTTTAGCTTTCAAGAGTTTGAGGAAAAAACAAGTTAATGTCATTATAATATCCCTACCTTTCTCATCTTACAGCTGAAGATATGTTAAATTATTAGGAAAAAACCTTAATTGCTGTTGCCTTTTACTCATTCTTCATAACTCAGAGAAAACTGAATTTTGGTATCAATTATCTTTTCATTATATAATTTCTTTATATCTTGAAAAGTTTTAATCTCAAATCTACGGGCAATTTAATAGCATCATTCTATGACTTGAACATATAGGAAGAATAAATTTATCAAGCTTTCCAACCTCTACTTCTGGAAATTGGGTGGAAATGCAAATCTTCAAAATATATATGAGGACTTCCCTGGCAGTCCGGTGGCTAAGACTTCACCTTCCAATGCAGGGGGCGTGGGTTCGATCCCTAGTTGGGGAGCTAAGATCCCACATGCCTCGGGGCCAAAAAACCAAAACATAAAACAGAAGCAATATTATAACAAATTCAGTAAGAGACTTAAAATATATATATATATATATATATATATATATATATATATATATATATATATATATATATATATATATATATATATATATATATATACATGAAATTAAATGTGTCTCTGTTCTTAACTTCCTCATCAGGAAGATAATTCTTTCACAGCAGTGTAAGGATCAGCATGTGAAATATGGTCAAATTCTAAGCTATAAAGCACATACGTTAATATTTATTTAGCATCATTATAAAAGTAATGTGTTTATTGTGAAATATTAAGAACACATAGAAGAGAAAATAAAAATAACTTTAATTTTTGCAAACAGTGGCGATATTTTGGTGTATCCCTCATTAAAATTTTTCTTAGTTCACCAGTACATAATCTTTTCTTGTTTTAGATAAAAGTAGCAGAATGTGTATGTGAATTTATGAATATTGATGACCTTTGGATCATGGAAGAGTGTTGATTTAATTTTAGATTCTGCTTTTTTTTTTAATGTTCATACCCAAAGTCAAATTTGTCCAGTACAATAATCACTTCCTCTAATTTCCAAAGCATGTTTACTACAATCAACGCTTGACCTTTTCTCTTGCTTCTTAGGACAGACTTGAAGGATTCATCACTTAAGGAATCCTGTAAAGATAAATATTGGATTTGGAATTTAAAATAGGACACAGGGTCATAAACAAATCTCCTGTCTTCTGACGACAGTAATATCTTGCCTGCAGTCATTAAGCAAATCATTTTAAACGCAGAGTTTTCCAGGAGGGTTGGAGAAAACACGGTGTCAGTGTCCTTCTGGGACAAAGTGCATTTTACAGCCCCAGGAGCAGGTGAGTTTTTGACATTCATTCCAATTTTGACTGTGTGAAGGCAGAACCTAGTGGCTTTCCACCTGTGGGAAGGCTGTAAGAGATCTCCATGCTATTGGCTTTTTTGCTTCCATTAGGTGACTTCCAAGGGGGAAAAAAAATCATGGATTTCCAAGAAAAAAGAAAAAGCCCTTCAAAATATAGCAGGAAGAATAAGTGGACTATGGGGACAGCCTTTAACTGGGCAATGAAACACTTAGGCTGTTTCTGTGTGAGCCCTGAGCGCAGTTGGAATTAATGTTACCAGCCAGAAAAAGTACATTTTAAAATTTTACACCTTCCTGAAAATCCTGGATCGTGTGATACTGAGACTCTTACCTGCAGTGGTGCCTGAGGTTCTGGTGTATGATGCACCTGATGTGTCTTGCAGGGAGATTCTACAAGCTCCAAGGAGGACAGCAGATGCGTGGAGGTTTGCATTGAAGCTCATTCCTTTCACGGGAGAAGAAAATTGGTTATTAGGAAGGAAGTGAGGTTCTTCCTACAGAGCTCCAGGCAGCGGCTGTTCCTTCAAGCCCACATGTTGCATTGAGGGTCTGGTGTTCAAAGGGAAATGCCCTCAAGGCAAGCTACATGGAAATCTACAATCCAGGGTCTCTCCTAGGTTACTTACTGGAGGAGAGTTCTCCTGCAGTATTTCAGGGATCATTTTTCTTTTTTGTTTTTTCTTATGTTTCTTTACTACCTATCAGTTTTACTATTTTCAGGGAACTCAGTCTCAACACTATGGCCTAGCTTTTAAGTAACCAAAACTTCAGTGAGAAGTGGTTTGAGCATCAGAAGAAAATAATACAGAGCAGTTTTTAGGAAAAAAAATCACATATGCATAGATGCTTTGTTTTATTTTATCTATCTATCTATCCATGTGTCCATCTATTCTTGCTTTTTTGAAGTGGTCCTAAACTTTTTTCCTCTTTATGCAGAGTTGGCATCAAGTATAGTAAAGTGATATTTCTGTTGGACAATGTGTGATAGCCTAGGTCATGTCTTGCCTTTTCATTAATAAGGATGATTAGGCATCTGGTTTCTTAAAATTGAAACCCCCCAAAATACAGAGTGTAAAATTGTAATATTATTAACAAAATCCTGACAAAGCCTAACCAATATTAATCACAGGTGAGCAATGCTTTTTAGTTGTTTGAAATCTAGAAGATATGATATGCCAACATATGTTGGTAGACCAACATATTTCATATATATATACATATATATGCATACACAGATATGTATGTATATATATATATATATATATATATATATATATATATATATACACACATACATACACACACACATATATATATAGACAGACAGACATTAAACGTTAAGCCCGATGTCACCATCTAGGCAGGGCCCTCAAGTCTGCTCTAAATTACAATCAACAGAGGGAAGAGTAAACAAAATACCCAAACAAATGCCCACTTCCAAAGACTTGTGGATTAGTTGGTCTCCTGGGGCTCAGCCATGAGAATTTTCAAAGCCCCCAGGTGATGCTCACATACAGCCGGGGCTGAGACACAGCACCCTGACAGCTCATTTTCTCCTTGAATGACCTTGTTGCTTCCTCCTTTTTTTACATCTTTATTGGAGTATAATTGCTTTACAATGGTGTGTTAGCTTCTGCTTTATAACAAAGTGAATCAGTTATACATATACATATGTTCCCATATCTCTTCCCTCTTGTGCCTCCCTCCCACCCTCCCTATCCCACCCCTCTAGGTGGTCACAAAGCACGGAGCTGATCTCCCTGTGCTATGCAGCTGCTTCCCACTAGCTATCTGTTTTACATTTGGTAGTGTATATATGTCCATGACACTGTCTCACTTTGTCTCAGCTTACCCTTTCCCCTCCCTGTGTCCTCAAGTCCATGCTCTAGTAGGTCTGTGCCTGTATTCCCGTCTTACCCCTAGGTACTTCATGACCTTTGTTTTTTTCTTAGATTCCATATATATGTGTTAGCATACGGTGCTTGTTTTTCTCTTTCTGACTTACTTCACTCTGTATGACAGACTCTAGGTCCATCCACCTCACTACAAATAACTCAATTTCATTTCTTTTTATGGCTGAGTAATATTCCATTGTATATATGTGCCACATCTTCTTTATCCATTCATCTGTTGATGGACACTTAGGTTGCATAAATCACAGCAAGATCCTTTTTGACCCACCTCCTAGAGAACTGGAAATAAAAACAAAAATAAACAGATGGGACCTAATGAAACTTAAAAGCTTTTGCACAGCAACGGAAACCATAAACAAGACCAAAAGACAGCCCTCAGAATGGGAGAAAATATTTGCAAATGAAGAAACTGACAAAGGATTAATCTCCAAAATATACAAGCTTCCTCCTTTTCTTGTCTCCTCCCTCCCCACCTCCCTCGCCTTGTCTGGCCCTGTTTTTATTTACTTATTTTTCTATTTATATAAGCCTTTTCTTTTCTTTCTTTTAAAAAATGTATTTAATTTACATTTTTGTCATTGGGCCCCATAAGGTGAGGGCAGCTGGGGAGCTGGAGGGATCGTGATGTCAGACCCGGACCATCTCTGCTTTTATCAGACGCTTTGCCGTTCGATTTATCTTGTCAGTTCAAAGATTTTGCATGAATAATGTTTACACCTCGATCTAGAAGGTTGTGAGTTTAACTTTTTTGATAACCACAGGGAAAGCAGTCATCTCTCATGAGGAGCTGTGGGGATGAAGTGCCACATTTTTCCTGAAACAGGTGTGTGGTGACTCTTGGGGTCCAGACAGACTGGCTGCAGACCATCACTGTCCCACCACGGGAGCTGTGACACCGAGTCCCCAGAGCCACACGGGGTGAGAGCATCTTGGGGAGGGTTGTGTCTAATTGGAGGGAGGTTTGGAAACCCCAAGCCCACATGGTTAAACAGCTTAATCCTCAGATGGTCACCACACTGGCTGAGAATAGGAACAATTCCCAGTGTTATTGCAGCCACAAAACTGGCTAACTGTCTGCCCGCAGGAATATATTTATTTAAAAAATTATCCAAAATAGGCCTCCTTTACTTCAAAAGATCTACACATTCAATTCCCTCAGCCTTGAATATTAGTTGTATATTGTCTCAGAAATGGCTGGAAGAAGCCCACATATTGTTAATAGGATTTAAAGCATAAGGACAAGTTTATTTCTCCTTGATTAAAGATATCTGTAAAATATACAGATGTTTTCTGATAAGGGAGTTTGACTCAAAATTTTTCAATTTCTCCCTTCAGAGCTCTTACCAGCATTTTATCTTCCTGCTAAATAATGGAATCTATTCTCCTGATCAGCGTGGTTATAATTTGTACATAATGATTTATGTGTGTGTGTGTGTAAAAATGCTGACCAACTGCTAGTGTCAGAGAATGATGTTGTCAGAAGGTTGGAAACCCTTGGTCTCAAATCTAGCAAGAGTGGCTTTTTCTTTCCAGGTACCTTGAGGGTATTGTGTATTTAAATAGTCAGCAAAGGGCTGGTTTCTTGTGAAGAGAAGGTTCTTATTCATCCTGTCTAATATATTCTTGGAGATGTCACATCCTGAAATGATACCTGCTCCCAGAAAGTTTTCTTTGGACTTAAAGAGACTAATCTTTAAGCCACTGACCTTCCAATGTATTCAAAGAAGGAAAACAGTGCAACAAAATATATGAATGGGGTATGTTTACATAATACACATGCTGGAAACATCAAAGTAGTATTTGTAGGATCAAAATTTAAACATTTTCCTATTAAGTTTGCCATTCTCTCAAGAATTCTTGTCCTTAACTGAATGAGAGAATAATCTGCACTTGAAAAAGAGGGCTGAATTTTTCCATTTTTATTTCCAAATCTGCTCTGTCCTATTCTGACGTGCTCTGTGACTCTGTGGACCACAGCAGACAGGCTCCTTGGCCCTCTATCCTGGAGTTAACTTTAGGTGTATGGAAGCACCAACAGGGTGGAAGACCAGGGGATGGGAGGAAAGGAATTGAGTCCCTTTTCCTCACTGCGGGGTTGTGGGTTGGCTGAATCCCTCTCAGAAGCCTGGGACCCCTGTCAGTCAGCCTCTCTTATAGCTACAATCTCTTCAGGTTCCAGGACCTTCTCCCTCCCGTGTACCTGCATGCCTAGGAGTAGTAACAGATTGGATGTTTCCCCACCTTGTGGTTTGGTTTCCTTTAACCAAGATTCCTTTACATTGTTTCTTTACCAAGCCCTCTTCCACACCATCCCTCCCTTTGTGGTTTTTTTTTTTTTTTTTTGGTTGCACCACGTAGCATGTGGGATCTTAGTTCCCTGATCAGGGATGGAAGCTGTGCCCCCAGCAGTGGAAGCACTGAGTCTTAACCACTGAACCACCAGGGAAGTCCCTGCCCCTCCTTTTGGAGTGGGCACCCACATGATTGGAGATCGATGGCTAAAAACATTTTTCAATCAGTAATGCCTCAACAATGACTTTCTGAGCACCTTTTACATACCTGGCATTGGAGGTTAATGAGGAGGGTATTAAAGAAGAGTCCTTGTCAACCAATAATATTTAACTTTGTTAAGGAGTGTGATATTTGCTACTCACAGAATAAACTCGACTAGCAGGTGCTTGTGCTTTAATGCTGGATTCTGGGAGATGGCCCAATGTGGACCAGGATCGCTATGGATTGTGACCTTCTAAAATTTTGTATGTTGCAACCACTGTGAGTCCCCAGTCATGGAGGTGGGGCCACTGGGAAGTGATAAGGACATGAGGGAAAAACACTCATGAATGGGATTAATGTCCTTATAAAAGAGACCCCAGAGAGCACCCTTGCCCTTTCCACCATGTGAGGACACAGTGAGAAGACCACGGTTTAGGAACCAGAAAGCAGGTTGGCACTAGACACTGAATCTGCCGGCACCTTGACCTTGGATTTCCAGCTTCCAGAATTTTAAGAAATAAGTTTTGTTGTTCAAGCCACCAAGTACAGGCTGTTTTGTTATTAGAGCCTGAATGACTAAGACAGTGATGTTGCCAGCTCAGCGGAGGTGACAAAAGTTATGTCTTATTCAAGACTCAAGGTAATAAAGAGATGTTAGAAAATTAAAGATAAAATGCAGTCTATTTATTATTAAAATGCTGGAACAAGTATTAATCTTTGTTTGCTTTTACATGCTAATTTTAAAGGATAAAACCTGCCTTCATAAATAATGGGTCTAAACACTCATCACAGAGAAGAAATGGTGTTTTGAACTCACTTTTCACTCTGTTGTAACTGCCTCATTAGCAGCTTAGTATCTATTTAGGGTTAGTGAGAAATATTCTCTCTCTCCCTTTTTTTTTTCCTTTTTTTATGTTGTTTGCAAGTAGACAAAAATGTTTTCCCCAATGTTAGCATTTACTCATATTTATTCTGTTCAGTTGGAAGAAAACATTTTTTTCTTCTGTATATTTTTAATCTATACCGGTCAGGACTCTTAGAGCTGTACTTTACGAAACTGAACTCATTCTAGCTTAGGCAGACCAGAAAATGGCTGGTTCTTATAAAGGAAAACTCTAGGGTTCCCTTTGACTTCAGGCAGAGTGAAAATCTGGAGCTTAGGTCGCTTCATCCTGGTCTCTCTATTTGGATTTTTTGTGTATTGTTTTCATTCTTTTCTGCAGATGATGAGCAAAGCCAGCTCCGCCCTGCATTTTTCCTGTGACATATGATGCTAGGGGATGAAAGTATCTCTTCTGATTCCTGTGTTGGCGGTGATCTGGGAGGACCCTCATTGTCTTCTTGGGCCCTGTGTCCAGCGCATCCCAACCACTGTGTCCAGGTCAACAGATGTCTCCAATTATCCAGGCTTGGGTCCCACAGACACTGCCAGGGAGAAGGAAAGAGGGAAATGAGAAGAATTGGTAGAGGGTGGGGGACAGGAAAGGTTAGCTGTAGCTGGACCAGAACTGGCAAGTGTGATTCCAAGATAATTCCACTCATGTGGCAGCCTTTGGGTCAATGGTGCTGCCATAGGTGTAGGAGGTGGAGCCCAAGCTGTGGGATGTTCTCGTGGCAGCAGCTGAAGTGACAGCCTAACAAATCTGAGTCTAGATGCCCACACAGAAGAACCCAAAGGCTTGCAGGAGAACAAATGAAACAAACTCTTCAGATTACACTCATAAACCCTCAGTGGGGCAGTTGGGTAAGAAGATCATATGGCCTAGCCCACCCTCTCTGCTGTAGGAAGAACTTTTTCATTAATATCAAGACCTTGTCTTTGACAACCAGTCCGCAGCCTCTCTCCTTCTCTTTGGGAGGCTTTGATTAAGACCTTCTCAGTGCAAAAGAGAGGTGTTAATACCTTTTAGATCTCAAAAAGGAAGGGGCAGGGATCTTGGTGCTTTTACTTCCAGAGCCCTCTTTAGCCCATGAGCACAATGACCCAATTTCTTCCTTAACTGAAAGGAAAACATTGGGAGAGACAAACTTAATTGACCCACAAATACCAGTTATAGCAAACTCAAGAGTCAAATTACTCACTTGTCTCATACTTATTAACCTAAGAGATGCCTCTACATAATTGTTTATAGGAAAAAGAGATAATAACATATTTCAGAGCATCCTTTTATTGTCAACGTGCCACTAACAAGTTTACCATGCTATCTTTAGAATAAAACCACTTAACAGCATTAATAGAAAAATATTAATTACCGTATGCTAGGCATTATGCCAAGGATTTGGAAATAAATCAGACCCAAAAAAGGAAGGTTCTTTCCTTTAAAGATGCTGTGTAGTGTAGGAAATGAGCAATAAGGAAATACAGCAGGGCTTCCCTGGTGGCGCAGTGGTTGAGAGCCTGCCTGCCGATGCAGGGGACACGGGTTCGTGCCCCAGTCCGGGAAGATCCCACATGCCACGGAGCGGCTGGGCCCGTGAGCCATGGCTGCTGAGCCTGCGTATCCGGAGCCTGTGCTCCGCAACGGGAGAGGCCACAGCAGTGAGAGGCCCGTGTACTGCAAAAAAATAAAAAAAAAAAAAGAAAATACAGCAATAAGTAATTAAAATAATTTCAGACTATGGGAAAGACCAGGATGAATATAAAAAGAATTCTGTGATAGAAAAACAAAAAACAAAAAACCACAAAAACCAGACATGTAGGGAGGACTCCTTTAGAAAGAATAATTAGGAAAGGCATGTAAATGAAATGATTTTTATGTTGAGATCTGATGTTTAGAAGGTGAGAGCCTTTGGAAAGAACAAGCAGAGAGAATTCCAGGGGGCATGAACAGCAGTGTGGATATAGAGTGAGGAAGGGGCTTGGTTTGTTTGTGGATCTAGAAGAATGAAGAAGAATGATGTGTCAATGGAACAAAGTGTGTGAGGTGAAGAGTAGTATGTGACTCACCAGACAATTGTGTGTTAATTGAATGGAAAACTTATTGTTAAAATGTTCATACTAGACAAAGAGATCTATAAGTTCAATGCAATTCTTATCAAAAATCTTAATAGCATTTTTTTACAGAAATAGAAAGAAAATAATTCTAATATTCATGAGAAACAACAAAAGACTCCGAATAACTAAATCCATCTTAAGAAAGAAAACAAAGCTGGAGGCATCATATGCTCTGATTTCAAAATATATTATAAAGCTATGGAAATTGAAACAGTATGGTACAGACAGACATGTAAAACTGAAGAACAAGATAGAAAGTTTAGAAATAAATCCATGCATTGATTTTTGATAAGAGTGCCAAGACTACACATGGGGAAAAGTAGTCTCTTTAGTAAATGGTGTTGGGAAAATTGGATATCTACATGCAAAAGAATGAAATTAGACTCTTATCTTATACCATATACACATATTACCTCAAACATAAGAAACTGTAAAACTCCTGGAAGAAAACCTGGACAAGTGGGACTTCATCAAACTAAAAAACTTCTGCTTTTTTAGTTTGATGGAGCAAAGGAAACAGTCAATAGAGTGAAAAGCCAAACTACAGAATGGGAGAAAATATTTGCAACCACTATATCCAATAAAAGATTAATATCCAAAATATATAAGAAACTCCTACAACTCAATAGCAAAAAAATCTAGTAAACCTATTGAAAAATGAGTCAAGGACTGGAATAGACATTTCTCCCAAGAAGACCTACAAATGGCCAAGACGTATATGAAAAGATGGTCAGTGTTATAATCACCAGGGAAATGCAAATCAAACCCACAATGAGATGTCTCCTTATACCTGTCAGGATGGCTACTATCAAAAAAGCAAGAGAAAACAAGTGTTAGTGAGAAAGTGGAGAAATTGGAGCTCTTGTACATTGTTGGTGGGAATGCAGAATGGTATACTGCTATGGAAAACAGCATGGGATATCCTCAAAAAATTAAAAACAGAACTACCATATGATTCAGTGATCCCGCTTCTGGGTATTTATCTGAAAGAATGGAAAGAAGGATCTTGAAGAGATAGTAGCACTCCCACGTTCATCACAACACCAGTCATAACAGTCAGGATGTGGAAACAAATGAAATATCCATAGATGGATGAATGGCTAAAGAAAATGTATATACATACAGTGGAATATTTTTCATCCTCAAAAAAGAAGGAAATTCTGCAATATGTGATAAAGTGGATAAGCCTGAAGAACATTATACCGAATGAAGCCAGTAACAGAGGGAAAATAAAGCATGATTCCACTTAAGAGGTATTGAAAATATGGCAAATTCTTAAAAGCAAAGAGTGGGATGGCTATTGTGGGGGTTTGCACAAGAGAGGGAAGTGGGGAATTGCCAGTCAAAGGGCATAAAGTTTTATTTAAATAAGATGAATAAGTTCAAGAGATCTTCTGTACAACAATGTCCCTACAGTTAACAAAACTGTACTGTACACTTAAAAAATTTGTTAGGAGAGTAGATTTCATGTTAAGCATTCTTACCACAATAAAATAAAATTAAATTTGAAAAAATCATTAGAAGACAGATGAGGCAGCATAATATAGACCATTGTAAGGAGTTTGATTTTATTCTCTGAGTCACTTTCCTGTTTCAGGCAACCAGACATTCTCAATTTAGAGAACTATCAGGTGTGAAACAAGACCTTCCCTGAGAGAAGGAAATCCATGAAAAACTGAAAATTCACAGGGTTCTATGTGCCCCAAACTGAATCCATCTATCACCAGACCACCAACCTCCACGTACTGCTTTCCCCCCTCCCATTTTCTAACCTGGTTCAGACTATTATTCAGTTTGATTGTATTATTGTCCTCAAGTGTTTACTGGTCCTTTCTGTGACCCATCCCATGGATGTCATACTTGGCCATGTGATTTGCCTCATCCAATAAAACAACAGAAGAACCAACACGTGGTACTTCCAAGAGAGGCCCTGAGAGCCCAGCGGCTTTACCATTGCTTCTTTCCCTCTGCTCCAAGAGTGGCACATCCCATGTAGGAATTGCTCCTTCACCTTCAGTCCCAGAATGAAGATATATTGGAAGAAAGCTGGAGCTTTCCCAACAGCTGACATTGAACATGAAGGAGAAATCATCTTTTGCTGTTGTTAAGCCATGGACACTTGTGGGTTATTTATTAGATGGTATAATGTAGCAGAAACTGACAAAGAATTGGTACCTAGAGGTCAGGTGTTACCATGACAGCAATGACCACAACAAAACACTAAAGCGTGTGGCATTAGATGTTGACAGAGTATTGAGCAATGAGGAAAATGTTATTGGATGCTGAACCATATTGCCCTGCTTTAGACAGTGGCAAAACTCAGGTAAACCTGTCTTCTCTACCTCCAGATGCATTGCTCAGTGGGGACCTCCCCACCCCTGACGGAAGATAGGTGATTGGAAGCTAATCGTGAAAAAACCTCAGAAAAACCCAGTGAGGAACATTCTATTAAAAGAAGTGGGAGGAGGGTGGGGCTGTGGTCTTAAAAATGGTCAATGTCATAAAAGACAAAGAGAAGCTGTGGCAATGTTTCAGATGAAAGGAAGTGAAAGATATATGGAAGTAAACACAGTACCTGCCCTTAGCCTGGATGCCGTGCTGGAGAAAAACACTGTGAAGGGCGTTAATCGGTCAACTGACAAACTTGGAATAAAGGTTAATAAGGTTAATGTTTGTATCAGTGAGAAGATGACTGGAGAGTTAGGGCCTGATTGATGGTAGTTTCTGTGCCTCAAAGAGCACTCAGGTATTAGAAAGATCAGTGCCAAGTTTTCTGGTTGATCAAATCCTTGACTTTGTTTTATGGGCACAGGAAGTGAGTGTTGGAGTGGGAAGGGATGAAAGAAGAAACAGAAACTTCTAATTATTTTGAGGCCTGAGGAAGGATGAAGGTTTCCTTTTTTTCTAGCAATAGAGCCTATATTGAGCAAAATGTTTATTTTACAGCAGCTGTATCAGCTAAGAGAAATTGCTCAAAGACTCTTTTCATAGATTAACTATCTGTCCTAGGATAAGGTGGTAAGCATTATCTTCTTTTGCTTCATCATGTTTATTTCAGTGAATCTCGAAAGAAGCTATCTCAGGGGGTTTCTATCTGTGTCTTACTCTTAACAGGACCTAAAACCATACATTTGCAGTTGTTGTATTGAAATAGTTAATTCCTATCTTTACCTACCTATCCAAATACTGCTCATAGTTTGTTTAAATAAACTTGAATACTATATTGTTAGGAAATGACATTAGTGTCTACCACAGCTTATGCTAATCCTTTTCCTTCCCCTTCTCTTTCTTTTTTTTTTAAGAATTATCTGCAATATTAATTAGGCTCATATTCACTCAATGAATATACTAATTCATATTTACACTGCTTTTGAGGGGCTAGTATGTGAAAGAAACTTTGATAGTCATTTGAAATAGATATACACACCTTATCATCCAGGAGCTTATGGATTCGTGAATAGAGACTTGAAGAAAGAGCAGATAATTAAATACATATAATTCCAGAGTGCTGAGAAGATGTACAAGGAAATAAAAATAATGATAGTCCAGATGAGTAGTATGGAAGACAGACAAAGAAGATCAAACCTAAGATTTTTTTAAGGTATAAAAACCATTTTATTATGTGAAATTTAAATAATGAGTGGATAGTGCTAAATATTTCTCAAAGAAAATATATTATTTTTGATGCAATTATGCTTAAAATGACTATAGTTATAAAAAGAGTCAAAACAATGCAAATAACATGTGCACTGGGTTAAAATGGCAGGAAAAAAGAGCCAAAAGTTCTACAGTGATAATTGTCTTTAAACTATACATTTTCCAAGTGACTCTAGAATAAGGAAACACTTTATAAATTAGAAAATAACAAAGAAATATAAACAAACGATTTTGGAACTTAAAAAAAACTGCTTACAGATGGTTTTAAAGACAATTTCTTTCAACCCATCAAGGAAATACATATACTATATTCAGAACTCTTCCAGTAAATGGAAATGAAGGAAAATGCTTCACTGCTTTAGTAAACTAGCATAGCCACAACACAATATTGTTTTGAAAAAATAACGTAAATCTAAGTCTACTTTACATATTGGTATAGATGAAAAATACTTTAAAATAACAGAAATTAATCATTTAAGAAGAATATTCTTAATTAAAAAGTACTGTTTCTGCCAGTAATATAAGATTGATGTAATATTAAAGTGAAACATAAAGTGGTAAACATAATTTTCGTTTCTGAGAGGAAAATCAATAGAGGCAGGAACTGTATTGCTCTTATTCACCATTGTAGGCCCAATGTTATAACAAAATAAGTGGCAATAAATATTTAATAAATAAATTAATTAGATAATTAAGCTCAGCTGTAAATGGGCCTTTGAGAGTATTCAAATCTATTCTTGATATATTTTGAAGATCACATCCTCGTATTATAAATACTATTGGGTTGGCCAAGTATTTAAGATTTTATGGAAAAACCCGAACACACTTTTTAGCCAACCCAATACTTATATAAATCCAACAGTCAACCTCATATTTAAAGATGAAACCTTGGAGGTACAAAAATCAAGAATAAAATGTGGATGTTACTGTCACAATATCTTTTAACATCGGCATAGAGATATTTATTAGTCAATATAATGAGAGTGAAAACACAAGTAATTTTTTTGTAAGTTAAATTATTATCTAGAAAATCTACAAGTAAAATAAAAACCTATTAGACATAGTAGAAGATTAGCCTAATAGACATTCGAGTATGGATATAAAAAACTTTTCCATATGTTAGAGTTTGAAAATCCTACAGAACAAAATTGACCATATGCTGAGGATGTATGAGAAAACCGTATGTAGCTCTACAGATGGGTATAATTTGAGAATATAAAAAAGAGCCATAAAATAACATGTGAATTGGTGCTAAACATGGAGTTGTACAAAACCCTAAAATATCTGGCATTGGCTTACTACTGTATGGTGGGTGGTAAAGAAAATGATATGGCCTGTTGGAAAGACGATGAAGCATTATAAAATATTTGGGAGGCTGATCTTTAGATTACCTAAGATATTTGTGATCAAGGGGAAAAGACCAGAAAATAAACACTAATCGTGGGTTTTGGTTGCTATTAGCAGTCTTTGGAAAGGTATCACGAGAAAGAGATGAGCTCTAGAAAGAACAGGACAGTTTGCAAGAGGGATGAAAAAGGGAGAGAAAAATGCCAGAAATCTGGGGCCTTGCAATGTTGAAAAAACTGACTACTTATAAGCTCCAGATAGTAAGAGATACCGTTGTAAGTTGTGTCTTTGAAATATAAAGGCTCCTTATAATTCGGCCTTATGTTAAAGGTATGTGTCTAATCATGGGTAAGGGTTTACGTAGATTCAACACACCTTCTATTAAGTTCAGAGAGGAAAAAATGTGGGCAAGAACGCAGAGAAATGCTGTATGGAAAATGTATTGTCATGAAAAGAAGTGAGGGGCTCATTAACTTTACCACATAGCATGTTATAACTATGATGTGAAGAAAAGGTCCAATATTCAAAGGAGTAGGACATTGGTGATTTAAACACTATCTAACATATTTTTCAGAATTCACATGCTAATGAGCCACATGAATCTCCAAGAAGGGACTATGGGAGATAGTGTTTCTCAAAATCCGTGTACCTAAAATGTTCTATATCTCTGTTCCATTCACAAAACAGCCATCAACATCCCTAAGAATATTCTTTCATAGACCATAGTTTGGGAAACATTAGAAGCTAATCAGATTAGCTGATTAGCACTGATTAGATTAAAAATTGCTATTTCAGCAAGTAGAAAGGTACTAAAAAGAGAATGTAAAAATAAATGAGGCAAGATCCACCTTCCTATGACTGAGAAAGCTCTTACCAAATCAACCCTTCCATAGACAACCACTATAAACTCTGAGCAAAATACAAACAGCTCTCTGAAGGCACTGGAGAGTAATTTAAAATGTCAGTAAACAGCCATAAAAAAGGACAAAATAATGCCATTTGCAGCAACATGGATGGACCTAGAGATTATCATACTGAGTGAAGTAAGTCAGACAGAGAAAGACAAATATATGATATTGCTTATGTGTGGAATCTAAAAAAGGCTACAAATGAATTTATCTACAAAAGAAATGGAGTTATAGATGTAGAAAATAAACTTATGGTTACTGCGGGGTAAGGAGGAGGGGAGGGATAAATTGGGAGACTGGGACTGACGTATACACACTACTATATATAAAATAGATAACTAATAAGGACCTACTGTAGAGCACGGGGAACTCTACTCAACACTCTAATGGTCTATATGGGAAAATAATCTAAAAAAGAGTGGATATATGTATATGTATAACTGATTCACTTAGCTGTACACATGAAACTAACACAACATTGTAAATCAATTATACCCCGATAAAAATTTTAAAAAATATGTAAGGTTACAGATGATCTGAAGGACATTGTCAGCCACTTTGACCAAGTTGACATTTATAATATACCCTAACTCTCCACAACCGCAGAATACACATTTCTGCACACACATATGAGCATTCACCACAATAGCTATAAAATAAATGTCAAAAGAATTAAAAATGGTTGAAATCAGTCAGTCTATTCTTTGGCTACAGTGGACCTAAACTAGAGATCAGTTGCAATAAAATATCTAGAAAAACCTCAAATATCTGCAATTAAAGAAATTTAGGAAATATTTTAGATTGAATGACAATGAAAGTCCACTATCAAATTTTCACAAATTATAGTCTAACACCCTTCTGAATGATCCCCTGCTGCAGAAAACCTGGATATAACACTAAAGAACAGCATCTAAAGTTGTCAGGTGTGAGAAGCAAACAGACTTTTGGTGGGAAATTCACATTTGGAAGAGGAGAGATGTAGAACGAAATGATACAAGTGAACTCCTGTCTCCCCAACCCTTAGCATGAAACTAAGTTCAACTGTCAGGGCATGAATAGCAGCCCCAGAGGACACACTTGGAAAAACCCAGTCTTTCTTCCCTGGAGAACCAGAAAATGAAGTTGCCAAGCTACAAACCCCAAAGAGAGTGGAGGACCCTCCAAAGAAAAGAGCCAATTAAGATGAGCAAAGGATTTCAACCGACACTTCTCAAAAGAAGATGTACAAATGGCCTTTAAGTACATCAAAAGATGCTTATCACTTATTATCAGAGAAATGCAAATTAAAGCTCCAATGAAATATCATTATTCACCTATTAAAACAACTAAAGTTAAAAGGTCCAACAACACCAAGTCTGGGTAAAGATATAGAGCAACTGGAACTCTCACGCATTGTTGGGGACAATGCAAAATGGTAAAACCACTTTGGAAAATGGAGTTATGATACCTTAACATAATTCTAATTGGTCGGTATTTAGCCAACACAAGTAAAAATGTGTATCCACAAACAAGTGTATTTGTGAATGTTCATAGCATTATTTATAGTAGCCCAAAACCCAAATGATTGGCAACTAATAAAAAGATAAATAAATTGTAGTATATCTATACTTTGGAATGCCATTCAGCAATAAATAGGAACAAAATAAATTCTGTGTAAAACAACATGATGCATCTTAAAAATATAGTAGTATGTGAAGTTTAAAAAGTCAATCACAACAAATCGTACCTACAGTATGATTCCACTTATATGAAATTCTAGAAACAGCAAAACCGCAAGGCAGAAAGCAGATCACTTGTCCCCCGAGGCTGTGATTGCAAAGAGTGGGGACTGAGTGCAAGGGGCCATGGGAAAACTTCAGAGTGGAGAACATTCTCTCTTGACTGTGGTAGTCCATTGCCTTGCTTGGGTGCAAAGAACCCCTCACCTTCCCTTGAACACAAGCTCCTGAGCCTTTTTGGATGCCTCTTCCTCAGTCTAAATTCTCTTCTTTACATGATGAAATCCCTCTCAGCATCCAGGCTCAGCTCAGATGTGATTTCTGCTGTACCCACACCTGATCAATCAGAAGTTCCTTCATTAGTTCTCCTTTCTGTAACACCTTGTACCAAATCCTAATCACATTATATTTTAAATGTCTGGGTTTTTTTTCAGTCTCTTTTAATAAACTGCTGCTCCTTAAGAAACTGGACTGTGCCTTATTTTTGAACTTTTGCAAACATCCAGCTAAAATCCCCAACGAATAGAACATAATCAATACATTTATTTTATGTTGCAATTTCTGATTTCCTAAGGAACAATTTTTACTAGAGTCTTCTGGATTTTTAAATTTCCCTTTCTTTTTAAGAAGATGCCATTAAATTGTCCTTTGTAGCCTTCACTTTTACCATTTTTTTTTTTGTTAACGGACTCTTAAAGCCTTCTTTCGAAATGGGAATAAATAATTCTCATCCTTGAGAATAAGCATTATTTAATATCCTAAGAGAATCTTTTTATTCAATAGCCCCATATATTTTGTATAGAGAATTGTAATTGAGAAACATGATTTGTCTGTACTATTTGACTTCATCTTAGTCTGTGTCCTACAGTAGAGCCCATACTGCTTGAAATTACCATATATAATTTTGCATAGTATCATTACATTTCTCAACAAGCAATGCCTTGTCTCCATTTCCCTAAAACTTTCTTATAATATTCACATTTCCTTTATGTTAATCCTTTCTAGTTCTTCTCCAGCCTCTTCTTACCAGTAGGCATACATGACTGAACAGCTACAATTCACGTTAGCCACTGTTGATATGGTGAATTACACACCACAATTTTGTTAACGTATCACGGTATCATGCTAGCTGCCTTAATAATGGCACTATTTCTAAGAAATCCTCAGTAGGAGAGTTTCTTGTTAATGATAATTAGACTAGCAAAGCATAGGAGTGGTGTATTTTATAAAACCTTCATAGGTTAAGGAAGACTTAGCAACTCCTTTGAGATTAAGAGGTGATTTAGACATGGTGAGAGCAGTCAGAAACTTTCTGACTAATCCTCGCTAGTGAACCATTGTTAAGAGGAGAGTCTTTTCCCCATTTTCCAGTTATCCTCTCAGAAAATCTACTGCCTATTTTATAGATGAAGCAATGGAGGTTAGTAGAAATTGCCTGATGGAAATAACTTTCTCCTAGCCAAAAATTAAATGGTAGAGCTAGATTTGAATTCACGTCTGTCTGATATCAAACTTAATGGTTTCTCTGAGATACCAGGCTGCATCTCTGCGACAATCTTTACCAAAAAATATATTTATTACAAACCTTTCCAAACACACACAAAAGCACAGAGAACAGTATAACAAACAGCATGAACATCCATCAGATTATACATTTTATCAAAGTTCTGCCTCATTTTCCTCATCTATTTCTTGGTCTCTCTTCCTTTTTCTTTTCTTTTGTTGTAGTATTTTGGAACAAATCTTAGATGTCACGTCTTTTCACTCATATATTTTCCCATTCATTTTTTTAAAAATAAAATTTTTCTTTATGACAATGCCTTTATGGGCTTCCCTGGTAGCGCAGTGGTTAAGAATCTGCCTGACAATTCAGGGGACACGGGTTCGAGCCCTGGTCCGGGAAGATCCCACCTGCCACGGAGCAAGTAAGTCCGTGTGCAACAACTACTGAGCCTGAGCTCTAGAGCCCGCAAGCCACACTACTGAGCCCGTGTGCCACAACTACTGAAGCCCAGGCGCCTAGAGCCCATGCTCCACAACAAGAGAAGCCACCGCAATGAGAAGCCCGCACAACACAATGAAGAGTAGTCCCTGCTCAATGCAACTAGAGAAATCCTGCAAGCAGCAGTGAAGACCCAACACAGCCAAAAATAGATAAAACATAAATAAATAAATAAAACAATGCCTTTATTCTACCGAACAAAGTTAACAATGATGCTGTGGTATGAGATATCTCAAAAATATCTACAAAAGTTGTTTTGTTCAAGTCAGTAGCCAAAGAGTCCACACATCATATTTACTTGTCTTGACACTGAAGAGTTTTAAAATCTAGAGCAGTGCCATCTCCCACCCCCTCCCGCCCTTCATTGTGTTTATACATGTAAACATTCCTATCAGCTCTAAAGCCTTGATTAGATTCAGGTTCAGGTTCAAAACATTTTTTTTCTTCCAAAAATCCATCATAAGCAGTTGCACAGTTGTCCCATTTTTAGAGATACTGAGGCTGAGCATTTTCAGGTGCTGAAAGCCTGATCTTTTCATTGTCAAACTTCTCATCCATCTTTCATCCCACTGAGGATCTCTTCACAACTGAATTGATTCATTAGGTGTTGCAGAATGGTGATTTTCTGATTTTGCCATTCCTTACACATTTATTGGCTACCTTTCTTCTGTAAAGAAGAAATTCATCATATCAAATAGCCTTATGTGACTTAGAGTGTACATGAGAAAGTCGGAATAAATGCTTAACTTTTCCCTTTCATTGACAATTTTCAATTTTCAGTGCACAGAGTTGGTGTCCTAGATATTTCATATCTACCCCCACCCCCCTCTCTCATATCATTGTGAAGTTATAGGTTTTTACATATTCAATATATTTAAATAAATTATTCTTTTTGATGCTAAAGTTGATCCATCTTTGGCTCTTGGATGATGAGAGATCTTCACGTTGCCTTCTTTGTCCTTCAGGTTCAACTCATCTGTCTTTGATCACGCTCTTGTTTTCTGGCATAAGACATTTCTAAGCTGATCATGTTTATTTCCTGCTTTACATCTGGAATTAGCCATTACTCTAAGAAATCCTAATTCATTTTAGTGGAGAATGGCATTTGGAAAACACTATCTGGGCACTAGGGTTGCTCATTGCTATCGAGTTATCATTGGTTATGGACATTTTTAGGGGACAGAGCTAGTACATAGATATTTAAAATAAAACAGCAATTTATATGGATTTTCTAGCATCCAGAAGTTTACCTGACTCTTTGATTTTATACATCTATGTTTTGTTTTGTTTTGTTTTTTGCGGTACGTGGGCCTCTCACGGTTGTGACCTCTCCTGTTGCAGAGCACAGGCTCCGGATGCACAGGCTCAGTGGCCATGGCTCACAGGCCCAGCCACTCCGCGGCATGTGGGATCTTCCCGGACAGGGGCACGAACCCGCGTCCCCTGCATCGGCAGGTGGACTCTCAACCACTGCGCCACCAGGGAAACCCTACATCTTTGTTTTTAACTTACACTAAAAGTATTTTTTCTTAACAACGTTAATATAAGTTTTTATTTGTGTCATCTGGAAATATATATACATATAAAATGGTTCTAAAAATAACAAATATTACTACTAACAAATAGACTACGGAATATTTTAAGATATGTTTACAGTTTTATGTGTTCCTCGAATATCTTCCTCTGTGTACATCTATGGATGTTCAGTTCATATACCATGTTGTGGAGTCACTTGAAACAAGGGTTCACAGATAAACCGTATAATATGATACATTCAGAGAAGTCTGTCTTCCTTTGTTAGCTCCTGTAAGCTACACCCTCCTTCACAGTAGGTTACTATTTTTATTAGGTGACCATTTTATTGCTCTGTTCACCTATTCATTAACCAATGCCAAATTACTGCTCTTTTTTTTTTTTTAGGATTTTTCTGTCTATTCCTGGTGGTTTAATCTCCCATATAAATGCTATATTCTACCTCTGTAACTAAAAAAAAAAAAAAAAAAAAAAGAAAAGAAAAGAAAAAATGCTGTTATTTTTGTTGAGAATCATAATAAAGTTATATTAACTCAGTAAAATTGAGATCTTTAGGATTAGCCTTCCTATGCCATATATATATATTTTTTCTTTTTCCCTTGCGGTATACGGGCCTCTCACTGTTGTGGCCTCTCCCGCTGCAGAGCACAGGCTCTGGACACGCAGGTCCAGTGGCCATGGCTCACGGGCCCAGCCGCTCCGCAGCATGGGGGACCCTCCCGGATGGGGGCACGAACCCGCGTCCCCTGCATCAGCAGGCGGACTCTCAACCACTGCGCCACCAGGGAAGCCCCTATGCCATATTTTTATACTTATTCAAGTCCACATTTGTGCCTTTCAGAAATATTTTAATGTTTTCTTCATATAAATTTTGGACCTGTATTTTAAAGTATATGCTTAGGAATTTTATCTTTTTGTGTTATTAAATGAATTTCCTTCTATCTTCTATTTGATATTTTATAGATATGATAACTATTTCAGTATCTTCATTTTTACATATGGCTGTACTTAAATTCTCTTATTTTATTTTTGTAATGGGTTTCCGCTTCATTCCTTGATTTTTGTAATAGCCAATCATATCATCTGTGAATAGAGATAACAGTACCTCTTCCTTTACAGGTTTTATACTTTTAATTACTACTCTTATCTAAATCCTCCATGGTTCTGTTAAAGAGTAAACAGTGGACAATTTTGTCTTGGTCAAGACTTCATAGAGAGGGCTTTAAACACCAGTGAGATATTACCTCACACTTGTTAGAACAGCTATCATTAAAGTCTACAAATAACAAATATTGGCGAAGATGTGGTAAAAAGAGAACACCTGCTGGTGGGAAGGCAAATTGGTGCAGTCACTATGGAAATGAGTAAGGAGGTTCCTCAAAAAATTAAAAATAGAACCACCATATAATCCAGCATTTTGACTCCTGAGTATACACCCAGAAAAAAAGAAAACACTAATTTGAAAAGAAAAGATACATGCACCCCAATGCTCATAGCAGCACTGTCTACAATAGCCAAGACATGGAAACAAACCAAGTGTCCATCAGCAGAGGAATGGATAAAGAAGATATATATATATATATATATATATATGTAATGGAATATTAGTCAGCTATAAAAAAGAATGAAATTCTGTCTTTTGCAGCAACATGGATAGACCCAGAGAATATTATGCTTAGTGAAATAAGTCAGAAAAACAAATACTGTATGATATCACTTATATGTGGAATCTAAAAATAAAACAAATTGATGTATATAGCAAAACAGAAACAGACTCAGATATATAGAAAACAAACCAGTGGTTACCAGTGAGAAGAGGAAAGCGGGGAGGGGCAAGATAGGGGTATTGGATTAAGAGATACAAACTACTATGTGTAAAATAGATAAGCAACAAGGACATACTGTACAGTACTGGGAATTACAGCCATTGTTTTATAACTTTTAATGGAGTAAAATCTATAAAAGTACTGAATCACTATGCTGTACACCTGAAACTAATACAATATTATAAATCAACTTTACTTCAATAAAAAAGTTTTTAAAAGGCAGAAAATTTTTAAAAATAGCAATGCCTTTAATTAACAATTCCCAATTGAGATGTTGTTTTAGGAACTGTTCAGGAAATATTCAGTTATTTCTATTTTATTGAGTTTTAAAAAAAACATAAAGATGATATTTTTTTAAAGCAAATTGGTCCTCATTTTTTGCATTTTCCCTCTGTGTGTGTGGAGGAGGCTCCTCCTCCAGTCTGGGCAGTAAACCAGAATCTTGTGAAGGTGCGTGTGCTTCACATTTCTTCTTTGAGTTGACTTTGGGAAAGAGTATTTTGGGGATGACTTGCAAAATACAATCACTCTTAAGTTCTTAATGTTAATTTTAGAGCACCTCCTGGTTCTCAGAAACCATTCTTCTTGGATATGGATACACTTTTTAATGAAAATACTAAACAGCCCTACAAACTGTGTGTGTGTGTGCACACACGCTCACGTGTATGTGTATTTATGTTTATATATTACAAAATACTCTTTCTAAATGATTAACACTTTGTTAGGGAGATAATTTCTGAGAGCACCTTCCATAATATAATTATTGTAAAAAATTATATGCTTATATAGAAAATTCAGATTAAGTGAGTGGTTCTTAAACATAGATTATTCGGCAAGTTTCACAGTAAGGTCACTGACTTTATTAGACAGCTAAGTTTACTTTTACAATATAGTATTATCTAGTTATTCCGTGGAATAACTAGTTATTCCACGGAATAACTAGACATTCCACGGAATAACTAGACATTCCGTGGAATAACTAGACAATACAAATGGCAAGCAGAAAAAAATTAAAATGATTAGATACAAGACAATTTTTTTTGAAAAAGTGTTTGAATTGCATAGTCTCAGAAATCTGTCAAGAAATTAATAGAACTTTCATTGTCATGAAGCTTAATTTGAAGGAGGTATATTTTCTTTTCTTAAAAAAATAGCTTTTGTTTTTCATGGCAGAAAATCCTGGTTTGTTGGGAAGGTTTTGAAGGAGCCTTTAGAAGAGGATGACAAAATAAAAGCCTTTTCAGTGGCCTGTGGGAAGGCAGGGCCTGTCCTGAGATGGAATTTGGAACACAATAGTTCCCTGGGCAAACTGTCACTCAGTTTTCAAGGTGGAATTTAAATAACCCCATTGTTTTCAAAGAACTCCTACTTTGACTAGCTATTCCGCAGAATTAGAACTGCATTGATCCCCTTCCAAAGCATTTACTTTCAAGATTCCTTCTTGAGTATTATGTTGTCCTATTTGAGACTTGTCCTCATCAAAATAATGGATCCTATAAATAAGAATTCTGCGTCAAGGAATTTAATTTGACTTTCCAGAGGCCAAACTCCAAAACTGAAGTCCTACAACATGTGAATATAACATGTAATTTCAAAAAATAAATAAGACTTCTCGACAGGGGAAAAGAGAGGAATCCTCCTCATTTAAGTAATGGATTAGCTTTTAGAAGTTAGTTACTGTGACCCCAAGAAGAGAATGATTATATGTTTTTTTCCTAGTATTTCAGAGATACTGAATAGTTAAAAATGAAAGATGAATCAAAAGTCAATATTCAGTTAGCTAAGATCTTTAGGACAAAATAGTTGAATCCAAATAGCTGATAATTTTGAACATTTAAAGAGGGCTCTAGAAATGGTGCAGAGGTGGGGAGAGGAAGTGGCAGGAGAAAAAAAGAAAACTTTCATTTATGGAGTGCTTGTTATGTACCCTTCCGTGCATACATTTTTATGTCATTTAATTTAATCTTCAAAACAACACTGTAAAATGTGTACTATTGTTATACCTATTTTATGGGTGGAAAATGTGTCTCTAAAGAATAAATAACTTGTCCAATTCACACCATTAGTAAGCATGGTAGGCAGAATAGTCAATAGTACGATGATAATAGGGTGACAAGAGAGGATTTTATACCTGCAGGCCATATTCTTCTCTGGAAGTTCACAGCATCAAAAGCTACAGGGATCCTATAAATTTCAATTTCAGATGTTTATTTTAAACCAATATTTGCAATAGTCATCTTACAGGAAAATTTGTTTTCACGGTATAATATCCTGCATGGTATTTATTTATCATGTTGACATGATATCGATATAAACAGGTAATAGGTCACTTTTGGCCTCAGGGCCACAGTTTGCTGACCCTGGTGTAAAGATGTACAACATGTTTTGGGGTCACACAACAACCCATCTTTTGTGTGGTTTTTAAAAAGTAAATTTTCAGATATCTCAAAAGACAGCTCACTTAGCTCCTTTTTTTTAGATTAAAAATAATCTTGATGTGAAAAATGATTTGCTAAACCTGCCTATCTGCCCTCACCTGAATGACGAGAAACAATCTGAGTGGCTGGGGGCTGGGGGTTTCAGATGAGCCTGCATTAAGAAATATCAGAGAGCAGTGGCTTTGCAGAAATAAGGTACATAGAAATGCAAGCTTGGTTTTGGATATACGTTTACAGACCGTGAAATGCACAGATCTTAAGTGTATAGTTCCAAAATCTCCATCATCCCCAAAATTTCCCTCAGGCCTCTTTCAATCCCCTCCACCAGCAGAGACAACCATTGTTTTGAATCTTTCCCCATATATCCTTGTTGCTTGTTCCAGAACTTTATATTATATCTTTCAGTATTCTTTAAGTCTGACTTTCTATCACTTATCTATTGCAGTGCAGCAACTTTCCACAAATGTAGTGGCTTAACAAACACTCACTTATTATCTCAAAATGTCCAGGTGTCAGGAATCCAAGCACAGTTTACCTCGGTCCCCCGTTCAGGGGGTCACAGGGCTGCAGCTCAGGGTCTTCTTCCAAGCTTATGTAGGTGGTTGACTGAGTCCAGACTGAGGTTCTCCGCATTGGCAATTCACAACATGGTCCTTCACAGTTTCAAGGCTAACAAGGGGAGAGACTTCATTGGATAAGTCAGACCTACACAGTATAATTTCTCATTCTATTAACTCAAAACCAACTGATTGGGGACCTTAAATATTGCCATATTATGCAGCCTAATCCTAAGAGTGATATCCTTCCTATTCACAGCTCCCACTCACCCTCAAAGGGAGGAGAGCATACAGGGTTACAAGGGGTGGGGCTGTTCCCATCATGAGGATGTATCACAGAATTCTTTTACATTTGCAATATCCATCTGTATTATTGATGTCACTGCACATATTTGCAGTTATTCATTGTATGAATATACCATAATTTCTTAATTGGCTCTCCTATTGATGGATTTATTTTTGTTTTTTCCGATTTTTGACTATCATGTATAAAGCTACTATAAATAATCTTATGCAGTTTTTGGTGGAATTTTTTTTTTTCATTTATCCTGGATAAATACCTAGAGGTAAATTGGTGGGCTGTAGGAAGACTATAACTTCTTTATAAAAAAAACCAGCCAACCCGTTTGGCAAAAATGATTTTACGATTTCGAGTTCTCAGTTTTAGTTCTTTATTCATTTATTTTAATTTGAGCCATTCAAGTGTGTGGAATGGTATCACATTGTGGTTTCAATCTGCATCTTCTTTATGACTAACAATCTTCAGTGATGCACTTTTTTGTGGGGTTTGTGGCCATGCCCTTGAAAAGTGTCTGTTGAAGTTTTTGGCCCATTTTTTAATGCAATCATGGGGCTTTTCATTACAGAATTTAGGAATTCTTCATACATTATGGGTACAATTTCTTTGACCGATATATATTTTCTGAAAATTTTCTCCCAGTCTGTGGCTTCCCTATTCACATTTTTGAGAGTATCTTTTGATAAGCAAATATATTTAATTTTGAGGTGTCAACATTATTGATTTTTAAATTTAATATCTGGTATTTCTATGGCTCTTTTAAGAAACCTTCGTCTACTGAAAGGTTAGAAAGATATTTTCCTACATTTTTTTCCAGTACCTTATGATTAGAAAATATTAAAGACTTTGTTTCTCTTTTCGTTGTTGTTTGAATTGTCTCTGTTGAGAAGTCAGTAGTATTTTTATTACTGTTTCTGTGTATGATAACACTTCTTCTTGCTCTGCAGTTGTTTTTTTTTGTTGAGTTTTGGTTTGTTTTTTGTTTTTTACAATAAATAGGTATTAAGCTTTGTCAAATGCTTTTTAATACATCTAACTGATACAGTAATTTTATTTTTTATTTATCCCATTTCATTTTTTATTTATTTAATGATACTTATTATATGAATTAATTTTTGAAATTTTTTTTTTTGGTCACGCCATACAGCATGTGGGATCTTAGTTCCCTGACCAGGGATCAAACCCACACTCCTTGCAGGGGAAGTGTGGAGTCTTAACCACTGGACCACCAGGGAAATACCAATTTTGAATGTTGAACCAGCTTTACATACTTTTTTTTTTTTTTAGATGTTGGGGGTAGGAGTTTATTAATAATTTATTTATTTTTGCTGTGTTGGGTCTTCATTTCTCTGCGAGGGCTTTCTCTAGTTGTGGCAAGTGGGGGCCACTCTTCATCGTGCTGCACGGGTCTCTCACTATCGCAGCCTCTCTTGTTGCGGAGCACAGGCTCCAGACAAGCAGGCTCAGTAGTTGTGGCTCACGGGCCTAGCTGCTCCGTGGCATGTGTGATCCTCCCAGACAAGGGCTTGAACCCATGTCCCCTGCATTAGCAGGCAGATTCTCAACCACTGCGCCACCAGGGAAGCCCCTAGCTTTACATACTTTTAACGAATCCCATTTGATTGTGGGATTTGGTGGTTAATATTGAGTATACATTGTTGGATCTGATTTTCTAATGCTTAGATGAGGAGTTTTGAATCTACGTTCTTGAGAAATATTGGTCTGTAGTTTTCCTGTAATGTCTTTGTCTGGTTTGGCTATACAGTTTTTATTTTACACTGGATATTGCAGTTGATGCTACAAGGTTCAGCAAATGGAATTTTTTTATACAGATGTATACTGTGATCTCTGATTTGCCCTCTTAGAGTGACCACACTGCATTGCTTGAGCAAGTTCTTCCAGGCAGAAATGTGTGGGTAGTGTAGCAACCACATAGTGTGTCTTCCTCCACTCTGCTGCCTAGTTTGCAGCTTCTGAAAATAGTTGTTTTATATATTTTGTCCAGTGTTAGAGTTGTTTATAAAGAGAGGTTATTTCAATATCTGTTACTCTGTCATGGCCAGAATCAGGAGTCCGAGGCTTTATTTTAAGTCTTTTCTTGGCATTAAGTCTTGAGCCTTTGAACTATATTTCTTAAGACCAAATTAAAAATGCAAAAATTTTTTTTTAAAAAAGTCAAGACACTGCATGCTCATTTACTTAAATGTTTTGTAACACCTGGATCTTCAGCACTTCCCTTTCTCCAAATCTGCAAATGCTAATTTAATCTGAGCTCTTCATCTCCAATGAAAAAATTTAAAAAGCCAATCTAATGTCCAATATTAGTAAAACTGGATAAAACTACGTATGTATTTTTGCTGAAGTAGAAATAGCTACAAAATCTGGGAGTTCATTTCAAAGATCAAGAAATCTCTAGTTATGGAAACACAAAACAAAACAAACCATCTTTACAAGGATATGATGCTTGATCATTGGTACTTTACTACTTAGATGTGCTTTTCTATGCTTATAGCCCACTTTATAATATGTTCATACAAGTATAATTTTGTGGAAAGATACAAATGTCATTTCAACTTTTTATCAGTGTTGGTAAAGAAGTTTCCAGAATGGTATGAAAATGGATCCAGGTGACAAGGTCTAGCCTCTCTTGTACGACATCATGATATGGCTATGCTCATAATCTCTTCCCCTGAGTACAATTTCTGATATGGGACAAGAGAGGCACCACCATTACATGGAAAATTACAGGCTTGGGTGAAAGCTGCACTTTGTATCATTCTTCGAGGAGACCTGGGTGAAGAACTTGTAGTTTTATTACTAATAAACACCCCCCACCCCCCAAATTGCATGACTTGCTTGGACTCTATTTCAAATTTGTTTTTAAAACTGTACGCTGCTCCCCAATCCTTATGGCAATAATTCAAAATAATGTGGTACAATACAGTAAATAAAACCATTGTATGTTTACAGATCTTTTTTTTTTTTTTTAAAGTGGGGAAAGTCTTGCCTGTGCAGATAGCCAAGGGCCACCACTTGGAAGGCAATGAGTAAAGTGGAAATCCTGTGCTTACCTGCCCTGTGGCTCAGGCCAGCAAGGGTCAGTGAGCGCCCTTTCATTTCCTCTTCTGTTCTCTGACCCCATCTGTTTGAAGAGCACCATAGGGACGGTATCAATTTCCTTATGCTAGCAAAAACCACCCGGAAGGATCCATTTTCTCAAGCTGTAATTCCCCACTCTTCCTTTATGTGTAAGTCTATGTGTTCACATGATTGTCATGTATACATCATAATTTCATTGGAACGAAAATTTCAATTTGTAAATATAAGTAAAGGAAAAATTCTGTTACTGCCACCCAGACAGCAGGCAGACACCTTTATAATATGGCTTGTTCTGACAATCAGCATTTCCTTCATATCAATCTAGAATTATGACACTCTTGGGAGAAAATTGGTTATCACCAATGTTGTTGCTGAAATTCGTCCTCGGTTTACCAGTGTGAAATAGAAACTCAGAGAGAAGAGCTTGGGGTGAAGTAGAAAAGAATAGTTTTATTGCTTTACCAAGCAAAGGGGGCCACAGCAGGCTAATGCCCACAAGACTATGTGTCCTGACCTGAAGGGGATCGTGAGGAGTTTCATAGCGTTTAAGGAGCAGGGTGTGATCAGCTCGTGGACACTCTTCTGATTGGTCAGTGGTGGGGTGATCAGGAGTCAGCATCATCAACCTTCTGGTTCCAACAGGTCTGGGGTCTCAGTGCTCGTGGGCAGCAGACAGTTAACTTCTCCCACCTGGAGGGGGTTTCAGTATCTGCAAAACTGCTCAAAGGACATGGCTCAGAATATTCTCTATAGTCCTTGAGGAGGAACTAAAGGTCCTTGGCTGTGTTTAATGGCTAAAGTATTATTATTTTGTCTTGCTTGACTGTTTTCCTTTCTTTCTGCATTTTCTCACTTCTCTGATTAAATTTATCCTTTGACTAAAATTTTTCTACAGACAAAAGGCAGGTGGAGGACATGGGGTACCGGGGTCTATTCTGGGAAGGCCCCATAGTGTCCTGCTCAGTACAAGGTAAATGCAGAATCAGTGGGAGAACTATCAGCAAAAATATTCACTACTTTCCAGGTCATAGGAAAATTTATTTTTTAAAAAGAAATCTTTCTTATGTAGAAGAAAGCTTATGCACACATTTCTATGCTACAGCTTTTGAATACTTTAATTTTTTGGATGTGTCATGAACACATGGGCTCTACTTTTTGAACCCATTCCTCTCATTCATTTTAGCTCTCCAATTGTGCTTCTGTTGGAATATATTATACTCTATGTCAGGACCTTTGCACTTACTATGGGTAAAGAAGATGTGGCCTATATATACAATGGAATATTACTCAGCCATAGAAAGAAATGAAATTGAGTTTTTCGTAGTGAGGTGGATGGACCTAGAGTCTGTCATACAGAGTGAAGTAAGTCAGAAAGAGAAAAACAGGTACCGTATGTTAACACATATATATGGAATCTAAAAAAAAATAATGGTTCTGATGAACCTAGGGGCAGGACAAGAATAAAGATGCAGACACAGAGAATGGACTTGAGGACATGGGGAAGGGTAAGGGTAAGCTGGGATGAAATAAGAGAGTAGCATTGACATATATACACCACCAAATGTAAAATAGATAGCTACCGGGAAGCAGCTGCATAGCACAGGGAGATCAGCTTGGTGCTTTGCAACCACCTAAAGGGGTGGGATAAGGAGGGTGGGAGGGAGACACAAGAGGGAGGGGATATGGGGACATATGTATACATACAGCTGATTCACTTTGTTATACAACAGAAACTAACACACCATTGTAAAGCAGTTATACTTCAATAAAGATGTTAAAAAAAAGTGTCAACTTCTCTCTTTTTCATCCTTGAAAGCTTAGTTCAAATGTCATTTCTGCAGGAAAGTCTCCCCTGACCTGTCTCTCCCTTTACATATCTTTAAAAACATGGTTTGCATTTTCTATTTATAGATTTGTGTTTTTATGTGATGAATTCCTGTTTCTACCATGGATTGTATGCTCCATGAGGGCTGAGACGTTGTATCTTTTGCTCACTATTTTATTCTTGGGAACTAGTGCAATGCATAACACAGAGTAGGCCCTCCATAGACGAAAGCATTTCTAATGTTACAAATATTTTAAAATAAATTTCTCTTGCATTCATAATTCCTTAAGTAAACTGGGTCTTTATTTCCTCTTTCTTTCTTTCTTTTTCCCCCGTCTTGGTTCCTCCTCTTATTCTTTTCTTCCATTCTCTGACTTCCATAGAAGATTCTGAGTTAGACTTCTCAAAATGTAGGAGATGGGGATATCTTAAAAAGTAGGTCTTGTCTATAGAGGCAAAAAATTTATTAGGTTTAATTCCACCTTAAACTACTCCAGCAGAAAACTTCAAGAACTAGAATCTAAGGTCTAGAATGCAGATTCATATTTCTTCACAAATGTATAGAAATTTTCTAGGACAGTGCCTGGCAAGTAATACTAGGCGTTCACCACGTATTTGTTAAATGAATAAAACAATAAAATAGGCAGAAGAATGCCAACATTGAACCACTGTGCTCTCACTGGCTTATAAAATTTACTCTTTTAGTTAACTCCTTTAATAAAAATTAGTTGTAACCTTTTGCCAGAAACCTTTGAATTGTACTAGTGGGTATAAAAAATCAGATGACTTCCTGCAACTTCAGCAGCTGCCATGCCCAGAAAATTATTGCTCTGAAAAGTTTCCAGTAAGATATATGAAAATATTTGACACTAAATGCTTCTAACACATCTAAGTTTCTAATAGTTAGCTGTTTCATCATATTAGAAGACAAGGCATCTTAATGGCTCAAAATTGTATCAATGCTCCCCAATCTATTTAATCTCTGGATAGTCCATGCAGTTATCATGGTGGGAGGAACCTACATTTCTATGTTATTTTCCATCTTCCTTTATTTGTATAAAGAACTTCTAAAGGGTAGAACTTATGTTTTAAAAATGAGTAATGAACATATGCATCCTTAATGCTATTACTTATTTAGTAATTTCTTCACCCACTTAGATTGAAATGTTAAGCTTTAGTAATGTAGCAGCAGTAATTATTTGTGTTGGCCAGGAAGTGCACAGTTCATGGGGAATACTGAATCACTTGAAAAGTTGGATTGGCCAATCTTTCTAGAAAGCTGCTTCAATGGAGATACCAAGTCATTCTTTGCAGTTGACATATATTTGTTGAGGATGTTGTAGCAGGTGATAATTACTTGAATAGGGCACCTAGTCACAAAATTCTTCTTCTCCAGTAAGAAAAACTGTGGACACATTGTTAAAAAACAATAGGCAATCTCTGTCTTGTAAAATAATTTTAAAAAATTTTTCATTTTCTTCGATATGGACTTTATTGTTTTTAATTAATAATCTTTGTTATTTCAGAGTGGTTCCGTGATTACAGAAAGACTGAGCAGAAAGTACAGAGATCCCATATCCTTCTCCTATCTTCCCACCTTTGGTTTCCCTTATTATCATTTTGCATTGGTGTGAAACATTTGTTACAATTGATGAGCCAATATTGATACACTATTATTAGCTAAAATCCATAGATGGCATTAGGGCTCATTTTTTATGTTATATAGATCTACCGGTTTTGACAAATGTATAATGACATGTAGCCACCATTATAGTATCATACAAAATAGTTTCACTGCCCTAAAAACCCTCTGCTCTACCGATTCATCCCTACCTCCCCCTAACCCCTGGCTACCACTGATCTTTTTACTATTTCCATAGTTTCACCTTTTCTAGAATGTCATATAGTTGGAATCTTACAGTATGTAGGTTTTTTAGATTGGCTTCTTTCTCATAGTAATATGCGTTTATGATTCTTCCATGTCCTTTTGTGGCTTCATAGCTTATTTCTTCTTAGCACTGAATAATATTTGACGGTATGGATGCATGCTTGTTTATCCATTCACCTACTGAAGGACATCTTGGTTACTTCAATTATGAATAAAACTGCTATAAATATCTGTGTGCAGGTTTTTGTGTGTTCATAAGTTTGCAACTCTTTTGGAAATCCCAAGGAGCTCAACTGCTGGATCAAATGGTAAACGCATGTTTATTTTCCTAAGAAACAGCCAAACTGTCTTCCATTTTGAATTCCTACGCACAGTGAATGAGAGTTCCTATTGCTTCACATTCTGTCAGCATTTGGAGTTGTCAGTGTTTTAGATTTTAGCCATTGTGATAAGTGTATAATGTATAAGTGTCTAATGGTGTCTCATTAGTGTTTTAATTTGCAACTCTCTAATGGCATATGATATTGAGTAACTTTTCATATGCTTATTTGCTGCATAGTTTTAATGATTATAAAGTATTCTAATATTTTTTGAGAGGGGACAGTATAAGACCTCGAATGATTGAGAAGACTCAGTATAGATTTTGGGGTCAAACTTCTTAGTCAGTTCCTATAGAAAACTGTTGTATTTAGCAACTGTGTCACTAATTTGACAGGTACAATACAGTTTGTAAAATATCAGACTCGATTGTGTGTCACCAGCCTCAGCTTTCAGTCTGTGCTTTTTCCTGTGAAAAATGCAAGAGCTGCAGTGCCGCCCATGGTAATATGATGATTACCTCTCAGAGTAATAAAGGAGTTTTAAAATGAATGGCATCCTTTATGGGTTGATAATTCATGTGGATAGCTTGTGAGTGACCTGTCTGCTCATTTCCTTACTACTGTCCAGCTTATGTAGGCCTATCAGGCCTGGAAATGCTGCATGACTTTGATCTCTGTGATGAAAGAGGTATATACTCAGAGAACTGAACCCCAGCATGCCTGGTCCATAACCTCTGTATCCAGCTACCTACACTGATCTCAAAATATTATAAATGAGATTGTCACTGAGAAACATTCAATTTTTGTATTAAAGTTTCATTTGAACATCTTGCTTCCCTGAGGAAAGGTGTGACACATTTGAGTAGGTTTCTCTGTGAAACTGTATAATTTTATTTCCTAGTGATTTTAGGAATGAGGTTAAACTATGCTGGCAGAGTTTAAATGCTCTATGACTTGGATTAAAAGCACACCAAGGTCACTTTCTGCCTTGTGATTCTTCCAAAGTAGCTTTTATATTTGAATGTCACTCTTGTGCACTGTGTTTAAATAGCAGAGTTCATAACTTCTTATCTTAAGGATTATTAAAAAGAAGTTAGGATAAACAAGAGTAAAAGGGATTGAAGATCATCTTTCAGTCCCAAGAAACACCTGACATGGTTTATTCTTCTAGCAGAGCTAAAGGCTCTTAAAATATTCCTGGCAGACTGTTGTTCTTAAAAAAAAACATTTACCATCCCTTGTCAAAAATAAATTAAATCATGCTAATCTTTACATGCACTTAAAAAGGGACCCAAATTATGAGATGGTTTTATATACCAGATTACTCCAAATATTGCCTCTCTCTTGAAAGAGAGGATAAAAATGAATCAAATATCAAAAAAGTAAATTGTTCCCTTTTATTGCAATCATTTTCTCTTCTATAGAGATAATTAAATATAGCTTAAGAGACAAAAGTGTGAGAGTCAGAGATAGACAGTGATTTCAAAGACCAGAATTGAATGTTTGCTTGCAAGATAGACCTATTAAAGACACACTATCAATAACATGTTAACTTTATTTTATATTATGACTGCTGAGATGACCTAAAACGGATACTAAATGTGAAAACAGACAATTCTCTCTTAGGACTGACTATAACCTAGTGCTTTTTTAGTAAATGAAACTTTATTGAAGCGATTGTATTGTTAGTGATAATTCGATTTCCTTTTCCCCACGTTCCATTTTTGTCTTTGAAAAAGCGGTCATCTGTTTTATATATACATATTTTAAGGATGTGGGGTGGAAGATGGGCTTAGGCTAAAAATAGTAATATTAATACAAATTTGATGCAGTCAGAACAGTTAACCAAATAGTTTAAAATATAGCTGGGAAATTTAAGAAAAAATTTAAGAGAAAGGACTACAGAAGACCCACAAATAAAAGCTAGGTACCAACATGTTTTCAAATTTCTCAAGAATAAATAAGGTGGCGTTTGCACCCAAGATCTTGAAGAAAAACACACACATGTACAAGCACAAACACACACACACAGAAGAAAAAAATGAGCAAGGAAATTCTTTCCAATCGTTGGCTTCATGAATACAACTGCTCTCCTGTTCCTGAAGCTGTTACTCGCCAAATAAAACATCACGATTCCACTAGGAAATGGCCAGCTAAACAGAAAGTTCCATGAATCTGCTGCTGATGAATATATGGGCTTCTCCATGAAGTCCCCTGTGTCAAAAATTGTTATAGAGGCTTTTTTGTTGTTTTGGACATTCCCAGTACTGGTTGCTCAGTGTTATGTAAATGACAAATGACTCGAAAAAATACGGGCATAGGTAAATAAGGAAATCAGTTTCCTAATGAAAGGATCCAAACAGGTTCAACTGCCATCTGAATGCAGCTTCTTAATATCTAAGAGATGTTTGTAATCTTTGGTGAATTTGGATATTGTTTTATTAAAGCAGCATGAATTTACCTAGATGGATCGTCAAGGGGAAAAAAATCCAGAAACATGGGTTAGAGCCTTTTTGTTTATTCTTCAAATGGACCAGATTTAGTTTTATTTGTACCTGCAAATAAAAGGTTGAGAATTTTGTAACCAGGTGAATCAACATAACAGATAGGTTGTATATTTATCTTTTTTCTGTTGATAGGTCTTATAATTGATTCTGTAAAGTATTACTCATGGTGAAAAGATTCATTAGTACATTTTCTCTTTTTGCAAAAGTTGTCCATGCTCCTTTTTGTAAGAATTTAAAATGTATTTTAATGTGTTATATCTAATCATTTTATTTATAATTGTCACATATTCCAGATTTGCACAAAATACCAAAAATAACAGACTCAGATGCAGCAACCGCCTGTATCAAACAAATGTTAACAAAAAAATAAATATTGTATTTTTAAATGGTTGAAAAATAAAGTTAAAAAATACTTGAACAAAGTAGCCACTGTTTTTTAATACCCTAGTCCCACATCCAGGAAAGAAGGTGAAATTAAAAACATAGACACCTTCCAATGAGAATGACATTTAACCACACAAAAATGAATTACTACAAACCTTAAAATAGTATGAACTGTAAGGGGAGGATGGAAAACTTTATATTGGAAGTTCTTTCAGCTGAAAATATCTAATATGTAGGCGAGGAACTCAACTATTTAACTTGAAGATTTGTTTTGCAAATCTAAAAAGTAGGCATTTTAAAAAAGTTTCCCTACATCATATCTTCTAAGTAAACTACATCAGGACATATTTTTCTTGTCCAGATTTTGTATTTGTTGTTTTGATTAAGTGAATTTTAAATACAAAGCTGTCAAAGCAAGGGAAGTCTCCATATTTAAGAGACTGTTAGTTGAGAGAGGTTACCAGCTCGGTAAAGATTTGACAACTGAGACCAGGCAACTATTCCTCATCTTTCTTGGTCCACCCCTGAAGAGTATCTTCAATGTCGCACATTTTTGACATGTCCAAACCACACAAGGACACCCACCTCATTTTGTTTGTGTTGCCTCTTGATGATTTAAATATAGATTATCCAGCTTATCTGCTCTTTATTACATTTGACTGTGAATGACTTGAACTTTTTACCAATTTCCAGTCTATCCTCAAAGCTGAAAGACATGACTTATGACTTGGGCTATTTGAAAGAATACAGTTACTCAAAAAAGATTTTAGAATGCTTGAAGCGATAGTAGCTTATTTGAAATATATATATTTGATATATATATATATATATATATATATATATATATATATATAAAGTATATATATATATCAGATATGTACATATTACCTTACAATGACTAATTGGAAGAGGCAACGATCATTTATATATTTATTCATTTATTCAGTGGACATGTAGGGAAATAAAGACGAAGATGCATTTCCCAACAGAATTCTACAGTCACATGGCTGGACAAATTAAGTGTCATGAGTTCATGAAGAAAATTACTCAATGCTACAGTCATCTGTGGGACTCCCCTGACCCCGCCTTAGCCTTCCCTCTGTCCGGCAAGTTTCTTTGCTGACCTTCACATGCCGTTCTCCCCCCAGCCCGTCTGCCTTTGATTGCCCTCTGCCTTGCTGAACAGTCTTTCCAACATGCTTTCTAATTATCCCAGTGCTTCCTACTCCCCTTACCAACATTAGGTCACACTTGGTCCACAAAACCTTCCCCAGTTTCTCTGACTCCTATATTCTTTGTTATCTAAATTCCTTCAGGACATCCTGCTCAGCACTGGCAGATTCAGTGTCCGGAATCCTTGTCTGTGCAGGTGTGACATAGCCTTCTCCCCCAGAAAACTAAACAAAACAAAAAAACAAAGCACCAAAACAAAACTACTTAATTACTTGGAACTTAGAATTTAATATTAACTTTTGTTTAAATAAAATGACAACCTAATCAAGTTATAACTTTTTTAAAAAACAAATTGTCAGAACCTACTGTAGAGCACAGGGAACTATATTCAATATCTTGTAATGACCTATAATGGAAAAGAATACAAAAAGGAATATATATATATATATATATATATATATATATATATATATATATATATATATATATATATATATACATAAAACTGCATCATTTTGTTGTACACCTGAAACTAACACAACATGGTAAGTCAACTGTACTTCAAGTAAAATAATTATTGTCTATACTTTCAGCTCTTATGCTAGTTAATGCTTTGCCTCCAAGGAATCTATTTGGTGATGGAACAACATGTGACTTATATAGGTGTCATAGTGAAGAAGCAAAGAAGAATTCATAAAGAAGTTCTTTATTAAAAACCTGTTTGTGTCAGGTACTATGCTAGATTCTGGGATAGATAAAATGGGGGTACGATAAGAAGACACTCATGGAAAAATGAGGGTCAGGGACTAGCAGAATTTTGTAACTCATTTACTGACTATGAGGTTGTGGTGACATCCAGAACCAATACACCTTCACTCTCTTTCAACCCAAGTCTTTCTTTCTCTGTAGAACTTGACCCTGCACCACAGACCCTACTGAATTGTTCTTTTCTTTGACCTCCATTGAAACTGATGAGCTTTACCTCTCCTGGTCCCTTCTTGAATATCAGCCCTCTTTGGTTGTTTTTTGTTAAGTCTGAGTTTGAAGGATTAGACCTTAAATCATATAACTGTGATTCTTACGTGCCATTCCTAAGGAATAACGAGGTTTGAAGAGATTGTTTTTGCCACTGCATGTGTTCACGGAAAAAGTAAAGAAAAATGCAGTCAGATGTGGATTTTAGCCACACTGTATGCTGGCTTTAGGCTGGTGTGTTCTCCTGTAGTGAGCTGTAAATTTGGCAACTTCAAGGACGGGGAGAATTCTTACTGGAAGCACAGAAATATGAGAACTTTGTGGCAAATGAGCCTCCAATGTGGAAAGTGGCAGGGCTGCCACAATTAGGCAGTGCACAACCTGTACAACCTTACGTAGGGACCCTGCTGGCAGGCATTGTGGTGGAAAGGGTTTTCACCAGGAGCACTTGGTGATGACAGTGAGACCTATGTGTGGACTATGGGTGATAAGAGAGGGCTGACATTTAGACAAATTGGATAAATAACAGGTAGAGAAGAAAAAAGAGACTGATGGAACCACTGGTGAGATAGGAGATAAACCAGAAAGTGTGAAGTCACAGATCCAAGAAAAGAGAAGACCTCAACAAGGAGGAAGACATACTGCTGCAGATCAAGGAAGATATGATGAGTAAGTGATAAGAGGTAGAAACAATCTTCGAATTGTACCTGCTGCGTTTTCAATCACATTTCACAAATCCACATGCCAGTCTTGGTAATCGTGATCTGGGGAGATCATCAACATTTTTCAGTGCTGCATGTTGCAATTTTTAAATTATTCTCAAGCAGAGAGATGATCCTACTAAGTCACTATTATTAAGACAAACTTCAAGGTGACCTTTTTCCTAAGGTACAATAGCAGTAGATTGGTGTCTATGCATCCACACTCTCTCTCCGTCATCGTGTGGGGAAATTTTGCCAACATTTTCATGACTGCTGAAGGTTTAACCTGGAGTCACAAAGCAGAATGAAACTGAGTGCTCCCTGACAGGCAGGGAGTCAGGGCCCCTGGCACTGTCCTCTTCTTGCCTAACTGGGACCAATGGGATCAAAGAAGCTATCAGATTACATAGGGTGTCTCACGGACAAAGAGTTAATGCAGGTATCTCCAGTGTCAAATTTGCTCTTAGGGAGTTTGACTCATTCTGTAAAAGATGCAACCAATTCCAGGACAAATAACTTTGATTTCCAACATATTTTTGCAAAAGTTTATCCCTGGTGCTAGGAGTTGGCCATGAGACTGCTTAGTTCCTCTCCACCTCCCTACCCTGCTTTTCACCCTGGGGAAGAGATATTTATGGGCTTGTACTCATGGCTCCCTTGCCCTTTGGCTCTGCTTGCTTTGTCCAGTGGGAAGAGCTGGCAGAAGATCAGAGGGAAGGAAGCTGGCACCTCGGCCATCAGCCCTCTTCTGCCTTCTTCTGGGCTCAATTTGACAGTCACTATTTTCTCTCTGGAGGTCATGGGTTCTCTTGTGAGATTCCGATGGCCCTGCTCCAACCTTGCCCTGGGTGTGGGACTGTCTCCCTGCTGTGACCAGCCACACACAGATGCTTCACTCTGCCTCGTTTCTTGGCTTGATCCTCTCACGCCTTTGGAAAACAGTTCTTCACTCAGCCTGCCTCAGGTTGCCCTGTGTGTGTGTGTGTGTGATCCATCTCCATTTTGCCAGGACCCTGACTGACAGCTCCGTGGTGCTGGACAGAGCACGTCCTCTGGCTCATGGCAAGATGGTTGAAAACTCTCTGTGATCCACCTTTTGCTCCTTACAATTAATCGAAGTCATCTGCGCTTTGTTATCAGAAGAGTTACAAAAAATAATGTGTATCTCACAAGTCACTCTCTCAATTTCATTTAATTAAGGATTAAGAGAACAGTTATGAAGATGTTTTTTTAAACGAATGGTTCTACAAAGCTTCAATTCTCTTCGTTAAATCTCCTGAATCTTCCCATCTTAATGTAGACTTAATTGTTAATGTAATTCTACAGAATTTAGGATTTCATTTACGTGCACAGGCAGTTAGGTTTCCTCCCTTTTAAAATCGCTTTAAAAATGTAAGATCTTAATATGTCTATGCTCTACCTTCTGCCCTACAGCCTATGGTGTTTCCTTAACATCTTTTCTCTTTTCTTTCTCCTGAGTACTGCAGTTGCTATCTCTCTCTCTGCTTTTTTCCCATCGTGACTTCTCTCCTATCTGTACCTTTTCCGACCTCTCTTCTGCTCTGCTTCAGTCACAGATATTCTGAGTCCTAGTTAGCTTATCTCTTTCATTCTGTTTTCACTCTTTGAAGAAGTCACATAAAGAAATCTCTACCGACTGGCCTACTGTGGCAGATCTTACTGCTTGTGTCCTGGGCTGAGTGAGGGTTAAAAAGTCACACATCCTTCTACACTAAATTCATTTATTTTGATTTTGTTTCTTCCAGTGGTTGCTTAAGTTAGATATCCACCTTTTATTTCCACACGTGCAAGTGCTCTAATTTTAGGTTTCTCTCAATTTCGACCTGTTGTTTGTTCTATAAACAGTTATATGCGTGTTGATCATATGCCCTGCATTGCCCTTGACAAGGCGAGCTTCCAGAAAAGAGAGCTCTGAATGCATAACTGCCTTCTCTGAAGCCCAGATCTGAGCCATGAGATCTCAGAGAAAGTGTTTTCATGATTATATGAGTTATTAGGACCCGATGTAAAATTTCACTTAGAGGCTCCCATGAATTGCTCTATATGTCAAAAACCATCTCACACAATATTATCTTGGTGTCTGTGGCTGCCATAATCACAGCCCAGGATGTACTAGCTCCTCATGTGATAGAGATTAAATCACTTTTGGGGAACCCTAATCATTCTTACTTTTAACAGGCAATTTGGGTTTTATTAATACCCTTTGTGTATCAGAAAACACAGAGGAAATAGGGGATGAAGTATTTTATCAAATGCAAATCTGTTTTCCTTCCTAAGGAACCAGTGAACACTGAGGGTTATAAAAATACATAACTAATGCCAAGTGAATACTATTTAAACACAACTGATATATGAAAAAGTATTTATATTAGCGGCCCATGAAAAGGATAGTGAGGGAAGCTGTTGTAGTTGAGTATTATTTTAAGTGAGACTCTCGATTTCTGAAACTTGATTTGCTCTTTCAGTAAATTAAAATGCCATTTGTCATTATCATCAACATCAAATAACTTTTCTCAAGCACCACACACGCTGGCTCTCTGCTGGGAGTCTTCTAAAGCAAGGTCAAGGGAAATGACATCCCCCTGTCAGGAGTTCACAGTAGATGCTAATGACATGGACAAATATCCAGAGTCTAGTCACAGGACTATGTAAGGACTTAGTGCTAAGTGGGGTGGTAAAATATTATTTAGAAACATAAGAAATGTCATATTTCATTGGTATAAATAATTATACCATCATGAAGGGCAATTTGGGACCATTTACTACAACTAAAAATTTACATATTATTTTGACTCAGTAATTCTGCTTTTAGGAAAATTTTATCCTATGGCTATCCTCACACAGGAGAATTTATTCATTACAGCATTGTTTGTAACAAAAGAAAATTTAGGCCTAACCTAATGTTCATCACTAGGGTCTTGTTGAATACATTGTGCTGTGTCCATAGAGTGGAATATTATACAGCTTTACAAAAGAGTGAGGCAATTCTTTATGCACAAATACAGAAAAATCTTCAAGTGAAAGTAAGCAAGATACAGAGTTGGCAGGATGTGCTGTGTTTTTGTGGGGAAGATAAAAGTATGTGTCTATCTGTACATGTGTTGCAGCTGGGGACAGAGATGGAAGAGAGACCTTCCCTGTACACCTTCTAGCCTTAAAAATTTTTTCTAACTCATGTGAAAACATTATATATTAAGACAAATTTTCAACTTTGACCTAATATTTTTAGGGAAAAGAAGAGATTCTATATAAGTCAGAATATGCATCTCTTTAACTTAGTGTGTGTGTGTGTTCTTTAATAGTGAAATGTTCACTACGTCAGCCACCAAGTGTTGCTATGGTTACAACAACATCTTTTCCCTGCCCCTTTCCCTGCAAATTCTTTTTTTTTTTGCGTTACGTGGGCCTCTCACTGTTGTGGCCTCTCGCGTTGCAGAGCACAGGCTCCAGATGCGCAGGCTCAGAGGCCATGGCTCACGGGCCCAGCCACTCCGCGGCATGTGGGATCTTCCCGGACTGGGGCACGAACCCTTGTTCCCTTCATCGGCAGGCAGACTCTCAACCACTGAGCCACCAGGGAAGCCCCTTGCAAATTCCTTACTTCTCTCACCCAAGCAAACTTTTTCCTGCAATAAATTATGCAGATTACCTCATGGAACCCAGTTTTGAGTTTATTTCTGTGGTCAGATTATTTCACCTCTATGATAACAAGTTCCTTAAATTTACTACCAGCTTGATGAAGCATCTCTTCTTTTATTTGCTCTGTGGTATTTTTCAATTAATAATCAACCTATATATACAAATTGCACATCTGCTCTGTATGTTTGTATACATAGAACACACCTTCAATAAACTGCAAAGGGAGCATTTTAGTTTTAAGATTTCATAGAATAATCAGTAATGACCATCCACATCCTTTAAGTATGTATAACCCAGATGATGCATTTTATATTTTTGCATAGAATATTGTTTACTCTCTCCTCATATGGCAGACCTCCATGTCTTTGCATCCTTTACTCAATGAACGTTTCCTGGCCATGAAGAGGCAAATTTAATCCAGTTATGCCAGTAGGAGTGCAAAAGCTGTTTAATGGTTTAGTTCTGTTTTTGTTTCCCATTACTTTCTTAAGCACGTCCTAAATTCTGGAATTATTTCTGAGAGATGAAGTGTGAGCTGGCTAGGCGTGAACTTCAGATTATAGACTTAGAATCACTTCTGGATGGTTGGAAGGAAAGATAACAGAAAAAGTCACTGGAAGCAGAGTTTGGCTGATTCCTTGTCACCCTTGGACACTCTCCCTTGTCCTTGCTTTGACTAAAGTTCGTTGGCCACTTTTCTACTCTTTCCTGGGTTTCATTGTTATCAATTTAGCATTTCGCTACTTGGAGTAGCGTATGAGCAACAGCAACTTTCCAGATAGTTTCAGAAACTAATTTTGGTTGCAGAATTTGTTCTTTGAGAATTTCTAGTTGACAGTTTCTCAGAGTGAAAAGAATGTATTCATTTCCAATCTTTGGTTCCCTTTTCTGAGCTGGTTGTTTATCCGGGACCACGCTTCACTCTGACACCAAACCTCCTCCATTTTGAATATTTATCTTGCCCGGAATTTTTGCAGGCTGTTTTTTAATCTAACAGCAACAGGGCCACCAGCTGTCACTTGTTTCTTTGCTTATTTATAAACACCTCCTGCCCTCATCAATGAGCTCTGGTAAGATTAGAACGGAAGATCCCCGAGGAAAAGGATTCATCTCCAGGACTTATGACAGGGCCTGGCACAAAGCACACATTCAGTAAATATTTGTTCAAAGGCTAAATATTTGTTGAATGAATTAGTCAGACATGATTCCTCTGTATTGAAAACATGTTCCAAATCCCATCATAAATCACACTAGATTTTCTCTTGTTTGGTAGGGAATTATTGAAGGAGGTTGATCTCCAAAAAGTATTTGAAAGAGTGGGTCCTTGCAGGATATATTAGTTTCCTAGGTTTGCTGTAACCAATTGCCACGAACTGGGTGGCTTACAAAAACAGAAATCTGTTCTTTCACAGTTCTGAACTTTGAAAGTTTAGCTCTAGGGGAGAATCCTTCTGTGTCTTTTCCAGCTTCTGGTGGCTGTCGGCAATCCTTGGCTTCCTTGGCTTGTGGCCATGTCACTCCAGTCTCTGCTCCGTCTTTATATCAACTTGTCTTCCATGTGTTTTTATCTCTTCCCTTATAAGTATGTGTCCCTGGATCTCGGATTACATGGGCAATCCAGGATGATCTCATCACAAGATCCTTAACCTAATTACATCTGCAAAGACCAAAGGCCTCTTTTCCAAAGAAGGTAACATCATAGGTTCTGGGGATTTGGATATGAACATATTCTACCTCACAAGGATTATTGAGAAACTGCATTCATACTCAAATGAGCTACAATGAGAATATGGAAATTATCTATGGAGCAGTTAGTTGGTTTTCTGATAAACTCTGAAAGGTGCAGATCTGGGGACTACTCCACAAATGGCAGAGGCCTTGAGAACCCCCCACCCTGACACAGACACACACACACACACAGTCATACAGACACACACACACACACACACACACACAAGGAGCTGCTATACAAGGGGGACAAACGTGCTGTCTCTAGAGGTTTTGATTCAAGAATAAATTGCACCATGCAATGCCTTATGTTTGCCTCCCATGGCCCTCTCCATTTCAGTGAAAAGCGGTCCTTTCTGCTCTTCATTCAGACTCACTGGAGAGGCAGAGCCCTGGAGGAGGCTGGCAGTGCTAGTCTCCAAGCTCCATTTGTAGGCAGGTGAATGCACAAAGCATTTCAGTCTCTGGGGTTGTTAAATTTGGCATTTTATCCAAGTTCTGAATTTCCTAAACTAACAAATAAATATTTTTGAGCCTATTTATATTTTGTACCCAAATATGAAGCACAGTGCTGGCAAAGAATATGTAAATGCTTTTGAAGACCCTCCTCAGCTCTAAACCCGTAAATGGAAATCTTTGTCCTTGTTGGGCTTGGTCAACATCTCCAACTGTATATCTTCTTTGGAAAAATGCCTATTCAGGTCTTCTGCCCATTTTTAAATTTGATTCTTTGTCTTTTTGATATTGGGTTGTATGAGCTGTTTATAAATTCTGGATATTAACCCCTCATAAGTCACATCGTTTGCAAATATTTTCTCCCATTTGGTAGGTCTTTTTGCTTTGCTGATGGTTTACTTTGCTGTGCAAAAGCTTTTAAGTTTAATTAGGTCCCATTTGTTTATTTTCGCTTCTATTTCTTTTGCCTTGGGAGACAGAGCCAAAAAAAATATTGCTACTATTTATGTCAAAGAGTGTTCTGCCTATGTTCTCTTCTAGGAGTTTTATGGTTTCAGCATTCTACTTAGGTCTTTAACACATTTTGGGTTTATTTTTGTATATGGTGTGAGAAAATATTCTGATATTATTTTATCATGTAGCTGTCCAGTTTTCACAGCACCATTCATTGAAGAGACTGTCTTTTCTCCACTGTATACTCTTGCCTCCTTTGTCATAGATTAATTGACCATAAGTGTTTAGATATATTTCTGGGCTGTCTATTCTGTTCCATTGACCTACGTGTCTCTTTTGTGCCAGTACCATGCTGTTTTGACTATTGTAGCTTTGTAGTATAGTCTGAAGTCAGGGGATGTGACACCTCCAGCTGTATTCATTTTTAACAAGGTTGCTTTGGCAATTTGGGGTCTTTTGTGGTTCTGTATAAATTTTGGGATTATTTGTTCAAGTTCTGTGAAAAAGTCATGTGAATTTTGATACAAATTTTATTAAATCTGTAGATTGTTTTGGGTAATATGGACATTTTAACAATATTAATTCTTCCAATTCAAGAACAAGGGATATCTTTCTATTTCTTTGTATCATTTTCAACTTCCTTCATCAATATTTTATGGTTTTCAGAGTATAGGTATTTCACCTCCTTAGTTAAGTTTATTCCTATGTATTTTATTCTTTTTAATGTGATTATAAATGGGATTGTTTCCTTAATTTTTCTTTCTGATAGTTCATTATTAGTGTATAGAAAAGTGACCAGTTTCTGTATATTAATCTTGTATCTTACAGCTACTGAATTTTTTATTAGTTCTAATAGATTTTTGGGGGGAAGACTTTAGGATTTTCTATATATAGTGTCATTTCATCTGCAAACTGTGACTGTTTTACTTTTTTCCTTCCAATCTGGGTGCATTTTATTTCTTCTTCCTATCTTATTGCCATGGCTAAGACTTCCAATACTACATTAAATAGAAGTAACTAGAGTGGGCATACTTGTCTTGTTCCTTATTTTAGAGAAAAGGCTTCAGCTTTTCACCATTGAGTATGATGTTAGCTGTGGTTTATCATAAATGGCTTTATTATTTTGAGATATGGTCCCTCTATATCAACTTTGATGAGAGTTTTTATTATGAATGGATGTTGAATTTTATCAAATGTTTTTTCTGCATCTATTGAGATGATTGTGTAATTTTTATCTTTCCTTTTGTTAATGTGATGTATCACATTGTTTGATTTATGAATATTGAAACATCCTTGTATCCCTGGGATAAAGCCCACTTGATCATGGTGTATGATCCTTTTTATATACTGTTGAATTCAATTTGCTAATATTTTTTGAGGATTTTGCAGCTATATTCATCAGAGATATTGGCCTGTAATTTTCTTTTTTGTACCATCTTTGTCTGGTTTTGGTATCAGTGTAATGGTGGCCTCATAGAATGAATTTGGAAGTATAGCATCCTCTTCATTTTTTGGGGATAATTTGAGATAATTTGAGATCATTAACTCTTTTTATTTTTTTGGTAGAATGTCCCTGTGAAGCCAGCTGATCCTGGACTTTTGTTTGCTGGGAGGTTTTTTTTTTTAATACAAATTCAATTTCCCTACTAGTTATTAGTCTGTTCAGATTGTCTGTTTCTTCCTGATAAAGTCTTGGGTGTTTGTATACTTCTAGAAATGTTTCCATTTCTCCTAGGTTGTTCCATTTGTTGTCATAAAACTGTTTCTAGTATTCTGTTATGATTTTTTGTATCCCCGGGGTATTGGTTGTTATTTCTCTTCATTCATGTCTTCTTTTTTGTTGTTGTTGTTTATTTGGATCCTCTCAGTGTCTTTTGTTGAGGGCTAAATGTGTCTCAATTTTCTTTATCTTTTCAACGAATCACCTCTTGGCTTCCTTGTTCTTTTCTATTTTTTATTTTTTTTAGTTCTATTTTATTATTTTCTCTCTGGTCTTTATTATTTCCTTCCTTTTGCTGACTTTGGGCTTTGTTTTTCTTTTTCTAGTTCCTTTAGATGGGAGTTTATGAACTGTGGGTAAAGAAAAAATATATATGCGAAATATATTTTGTTCATCTGAATGATTTCTTAAAAATCACAATCTCACACAGGTGGATTAAAAATGCAAGTGGAAAACCTAGCAGACAATTGGATATATGTATCTGAAGTTTAGAGGAGAGGTCTGAACTAGGTGTGTAGTGTGGAAATTAATGCAGATAGTAAAAGGGAGAGACTCCAACTTTGAAACATTGGAGGAATGATGAGGAGCCAGCAGAGAAAATTTAGAAGCAGCAGTCGGTGAGATGAGAACAAAATAAGGAGAGTGGTGTTCTGGAAGACAAGAGAAGATAATGGTTTAAGGCAGAGCATTTAACTGAATCAGATCCTGCTAGTAGGTCTAGTTCAATGAGGGCCGAGGAATAACAATTGAATTTTTTAATATAGAGGTCGCTTAACTGACCTTGATAAAAACAGTTTTGTTGGTACTGGTGTAAATATCTAATGGGAGCAAATTCAAGAGAAAATAGGGAGAAAGAAACTAGAGACACCAATACAGATGATCCTCATCAGAAACTTTGCTTCAAAGAGAGAGCAGTCAATGGACAGAATGATTAGACCAGGTCAGCGGTTAGCAATACACAGACGTTACTGTGGTAGAGACAGAGCTGTGTGTTCTCTGAACTCCAAGTCCTTGCCCTGCTAAGCACACATTTAGAGATTAGCTTTGCAGGCTCACTAGGCATGACTGGATTTCAGTTCATGAAATGTGGATGGAAATGCTATATTCCCTTACTGGGCCTCAACTTTAAAAATATATCCTACCCCATCCTTCAGCTTTTTCTCTTTCCTTCACTTATGACTGGTTGCCTTGAATCTGGCAAGGATTCAGGGATCTTGGGGACGACGGGGTCTTCAGTGTCTACATGGAGCAGAGTCTTGCCACCAACCCACTTTGGATTTTATTATGTTGACACGTGACACTGAGAGTATGGAGGCTCTCTTTTATAATTACTAGTTTACCATGACTAATTAACCTTGAATTTAACCCTCTCAATGAAAGGACTCTACAATCTCTGGTTAAGATTGATATTTCCTAATCTGTTTAGTATTTTGCTAAGATTTCAGTATTGAAGTACAATGCTTAAAATTTACCTACATGACCTAATGAGTCACAGCAAGAGTTGTAAAGCTGTATCAGTGGATGGATTTTGAAGTGTTCCTGAATTTTAAAAGTACTTGGCCTGTGGTTGATTGGGTGAATTTCCTCACGGAAAACACATGAAGGCTCCCTCACTGTCCACTGACCATGGGCTATACCTTCTGAAATGACATTCAGGGCCTTCTACAATCTGTGCATAGATTGAGTTTCCTGCTTTGAGTTTCAAAGTGTGGCTGTCTTCTCCCACCTGCGCCACCCAACAAACACTGAGAGTCCTGAGTAGAATCAAGTAACTTCTTTGATCAAGTTATAAACTATGGATCCAGCAGTCAGTCAAAAGAAATAACTTTTATTCCTCTTATAACTCTCCATAAACCTTTGCTAAGATTTTCATCGATTTAAATTACTATAATAACCCAATATTTCAGGTAGTCTGGTTTTGAAAGAAGGCATTTTACATAATATACATCGATTACTTGAAAAGACATTTCTGTGTGAAGATCAGATACAATCTGTAACTTTCAAATGCAGATTTTATAGTGTCCATCTCAACCCTGGAGAAGCAATTGTGCAGGATTTCAGCAGGAAGAAGACCACAGAATAATAGGTATCATTTTTTAAGTATGAGCTTTAATATCAGGCTTTGTGCTTTTTGCTTTATAAATACTAAATTTCTTTAATTCAAAGATGCTGTGAATTGAAACATGCAACTTTCTGGGGGAGAGGACAAAAGAAATGCACTTATTACCTTCAGTGAAAACCACGATGGCATGAAGCATCAAGATTTTAAAAACGATTATAAATGCATGGAAAACATGTATTTCTCAGACAAGGAAATAGATTATTATCTCAAGTCTACACAGTACAGTATCTACAGGTACTGAGGTTCAGGCATAACCTCTCTGAAGTCACACACCTTGAGAGGGGCTGAGGTGTGGGTCACACACAGGACTGGGGACACTCTGGACTGTGCTCTTTTCACCTCCCCAAGCTGGCTCTCCCCGACGTTTGTGCTTCAAATTCTAGATCATGACTGACTAATTAGAATGTGACACTACCCCCAAATATCGTTAAGTCTAGTGAGTGAATCTGTTTTAAAAAGTGAAAAAGAAATACATTTTACGCCATTGATAATTTTCTAAATTTTCTTTCCCCGATTCATACATTTAGTGGTTTTTGAGCCAAGCATTTAAGGCTTGGTTGAATCTGAAGATAATGTCAACACTTTGTCAAGCATTTGAAATGCTTCCAGTATATTGTAGTATAATCCTCTGTCCACAAACATCCCTTCATTATTGCCTAATTACATGCAAATTTCATAAAATGAATGAGTTTTAAGGACTTGTCAATCTGTCATCCTAGGAACCACTGAAACATTTTGACTGCTAGATAAATAATCAGCAATAATCACACTATGCAAATTTGATATTTTCTGTACAATTATCTGAAACCATAAATAACTGGACACAAAGACATTTGGCATTCTCTCCGAGAGACTTGACCTACGGGGCTTTTTCCCTTTTCCCTTTTCTAACAAACGTGCTAGTGGGAAATTTGCTTTTCTTTCTTCCTTTTTTTTTTTTTTCCCTTAATTCCAACTGTGCAAATGTACTGGTGGAAAAATTATGAGTACATAAATGCAAAGAGAATTTTGTTTATTTTTAATGTGTTTCCCCTTGGCAAACATTTTTTGTTTCCATTTTAATTTTTGCTTTTCGTAATTTTCATTTCCTCTCTCTTGAAGTTGTTGTTTTTCTTTTTTTTTTTTTTCTCACTAGTAAAGAGAATATAGGTGGGGAGGATTCAGTGTAAGTTTATTTATTTTCTTTAAATTTATTTTCTCCATATTCTGCATCTTATTTAATTTTTTCTCTATAATTCATTTCTAGACTGTCTGTTACACGTCAGGCACTTAGGAGCATCCAAAATTGAAAGGCTAATTATCACTCTACAACCAAACTTGGAGACATATAAATAGTATACTCCAGTGAATTCACCAGGTCTGCAACTGACATTTTTTCTTTTCTGGGGTTGATGCCACCTATGTTCGTGTAAGAATGTGAGCACCATCTTTCGCCTGTACTTTTTCATAAAAGCAAGCTGAAGAGTTTTAATTACTAACATAAAGCTCTTTGATAATGTATCTGCTATAAAGTCCTCCAAATTGAAATGGCGCTGAAGCATTCAGGACCCATATTTACCTTTGCTTTGTGAATATCTTCAAATTTATACAGCTCAGACATCCCACAAGTTTTTTCAGAGTTTAAAGTTCAATTAAAGCCATCACAATTATTTAATAAAAGCTTCGATTGACTGATTGATTGATTATAGGAAGAGAGACTTGTTGGTTATCGTTGGCAATAAGCTGCCCGCTATGAGTAGACATGAATCCTTGCTTCTGTGGTTTGTTAATGGCTGGGCTCATTAATGGAAATAAATCCAACGTGCCACTCATTTTTAAACCACTGAAGAATCGTCTGATATGAATGTAGGGCATTAGTTTTCTTTTTAATTTTAAGATATATAGGCAAATAAAGTACTTAGTTGATTTCACTTAGGAGGATAATGAAAGAGTGCCATTCAGAAACTTAGAATTTAAAAATGATTAATAAAGTGCTTTGCACCACATCTACTCATTTTCTTCTGTAAGTGAGGCCATCAATCAATAGAGAGCCAAGCCTGACTCATTGATACTATTATTTCTAAGTCTCTGCTAAACGCGAAAACATGTATTGTGTTTTTCTGCCCCTAAAAAGCAGAAGGTTAACTGAGTAGTTTTTCATGCTCAAGACAGACAGCCAGGAAAGAGGAGGTAGCTGAGGTCCTGGCTACACTCTGCCCGAATCAAACATAAGCTGGCAACTTGGGCAGAAAAAAAATGATGTTTCCTTCCAGTGCAACTGACAAGTCCAAAACTAGCTCATGGAGGCCCTCTTCCTTCAGGGATTCTACTGGAAGTATTGCCTTCCCTTTCATTCCAGTTTTTAGTATTCCAATAGAAGCACCCAAAGCAGGCATATTGTAATGTGCAATTGCAAATTACTTCAAGACCTGAGATGGTAACATTCTCGTCTGATAAAGGAAGATGAAATATGTTTCATCAAAACCATCTTAACAAAACATATAAAACTCTCCATATGGGTGAGGTACAGAAATGAATGTTCAGAGGTTACAGCCGACCAAGGTTATTTAATCCTGGAAGAATGGCTTTGAGGATACCTACAGATGCATCTATTTATGATCGTGCATGTTCTGTAAAGTATAATTGTGATTTGCACCTTGTACTATTTTAGAATGTAGTGATATTCTTAAAAAATTAAGGCATTAGTACAATAGTTGTATTGCTTCTTTACACAATGCATATTTTGTTAGGCAAATTACAATGCCTATTTCATATGCACCATTAAGTAATACTGTTGGGCTTCCCTGGTGGTGCAGTGGTTGAGAGTCCGCCTGCCGATGCAGGGGACGTGGGTTCGTGCCCCGGTCTTGGAGGATCCCACATGCCGCAGAGCAGCTGGGCCCGTGAGCCATGGCCGCTGAACCTGCGCATCCAGAGCCTGTGTTCCGCAACAGGAGAGGCCACAACAGTGAGAGGCCCGCGTACCGCCAAAAAAAAAAAAAAAAAAAAAAGTGGGAAAAAAAAGTAATGCCCTTAAATAACATTAAAATATTATGCTTTGGGTTAACATTGGAATTTAGAATATGCACCTTTCTAAGCCTTTTTAGACTATACATTAGGGAGTATAAATTGTCCATAGGTGCCCACAGAGTTCTTATCATACAGAACTCTTCCTGGAGGTTCACTCTCATTAAGGACTGATGCTCTATAATGTTAATGTAAGAATCTCTCACTGAAACTTCAGCTATAGCATGTGTGTGTAATTCCTTGGATTCTAGGTATGAATAAAAGCCTAAGCAATTTGGAATCAGACAATTTCAACTGGCAAATCATCTATTCACATTGGCACACACCTAGATATTGTTCATATGAAAAAGTCAAGCCCCTGCTTTGGTATTTCGATTCACAGGCTAAGCTTTGGATGTACATGGCTATAATTGCAGAGTTCTAGAAAGTGTCAAAATTTTGAGAAAATATGGACATTTAGATAGGGTATGTTTCCCTTGCAACTGACTTGGAAAAATGATGGTTTATTTTTGTTCATGCTATTTAAAGCACACTCATTATTCCTCTAGAGATGATAAGATAATACTAATCATTATTTTAAAAATAAGGCCCATCAATTTTATTGTTTTTATCCTGTTCTTGAGTATATGTTATTGAATTCTCAAACATGATTACTGCCATTATAGTCACTGAAAAATGATTGTTTTTTTTTTCAGAGCATTCTTTCTGAATTTCATAAATTTTTGCTTTCTTAATTGATATTCTGAATAGAGAAGCGGGTCATGGCAATGTCAACAGGCCCGAGCTGCCTCTGTGCTTGCATCCTCGAGAACAGAGGTGGGACTTTGTTAAGCTACTCAGTGACATAAACCTTCTGAGAGCCAGAATGCTTGGGAAACAGTCATGTGAGAACTCCAATTGAATGGCCTATAGGTTTCAGGTGCCGTTATTAGCGCCATCATTAGAGATGTGGCTTGGAGTAAAAAAAAAATATCTTCTTATAGCACAAATAAGGAGAACAAAGATAAAGTTTTTTCCTTTTGTGTGTTTAGATCACAACTTCATCTTGAGCACATGGTAGCTTGTTTTGATGAATCATATTTAACTTATTTGCAGTCATAGTTCTGACTATGACCTATCTTCCTCTCTTTGTTTCTAAAGAAAGAGAAATATCCCACTTATTTTTAAATGCACCACTGATAACAGTTATAATTTTTCTTTATGAAGCATCAGAGCAAGTTCTTTTTTCCCTGTGAAATAGAGCATACAACTAGAAAAGTGCAAAACATATCTAAGAATAATTATAAAACAAACACCACCACACTGAATATTGCTGTCAACATCTCAGAAACATCCCTTTGCCTCTTCAGCCTTCTTTCCAAAGTCGTAAGAGTACCTTGATTTTATAATTATTTCCTGGCTTTTCTAAAAAAAATTTTTTTTATCATATCGATGCACTGAATGATATGACTTAGTTGGATAATGCATTAAAAAAATGGATCCATGGCCCTGTTGATTCAGTGAAATTCAGTGGTTACATCTGCCTTACCCCAAACGCCCCCCATCCTTCCAGACTTGAAGACGGAGACATGCATCCATGGCCCCTACTTGCTGGGTAACCTTATCTAATCTCACTGGTCCCTGGTCCCCTCAGCCAAGGGCATAATACTTTAGGCAAGGGTTTTGTGAATATCAAACAAGACAGTATGTGAAAGCAATTAGCAAATCACCAGGCATAATAAAGGTATGTACAGTCCTCCAAGATAGAATTTGAAGGTCATTGGTCAGTGAGCGTAAATCCAGAGACAAATGACCAGGCTGGTTGACATCCGGAGTGAAAAAAAAAACCAGAGTGAACATAGATAACGTTAGGTTCCAATATCTGAAAATTTATCATGTCAGAGGGCCTGCCTGGTGTGGTTTTAGATGGGGGAGCCATGAGAGCAGTCCACATTTTTTAGGCAGTGGATTGTAGACCAGTGTAAGCTTTCAGAATTCTGAGCAATTACAACTCTTCAAAAAAAAAAGAACAAGGTGAAGAAAGCATGAGTTTTGAAGTCAGATGGACCTGAATTTGGATCTTGTTCCTAGCCATTGCTGGCTGCATATGTATGGGCAGGTACATCTCTAAATGTATGTACATAATATGCTAATAAGGATAAATACCTCTGTATAGACTATGAAATAAATTAGATAGTATATGAAAAGCACGTAGGATGGTGTCTGACATGGAATTTATATTAACATTGAATGAGTTCCCCAGCCTGCAGAGGACTCAAGATGTACTGAGATGCCATACGCAAGGAAGCTTATATGAGCAGAAGCTACATCCGACTTGGTCATTATTGTATCCCCAATCCTAGTACCTAGCAGATTCACACTTAATGTTTTTATAATATGTGAACCAATAGAAAGGATATCTGCTTTGAGCTGAACTTAAAATAGATCATATGTATGTGATTCTTTTTTTTTTTTTTTTTGTGGTACGCAGTCCTCTCACTGTTGTGGCCTCTCCCGTTGCGGAGCACAGGCTCCGGACACGCAGGCTCAGTGGCCATGGCTCACGGGCCCAGCCGCTCTGGGAAGATGTGGGATCTTCCCGGACTGGGGCACGAACCCGTGTCCCCTGCATCAGCAGGAGGACTCTCAACCACTGCGCCGCCAGGGAAGCTCTGTGCATCTTTACTTTTGAAAAATATTTAATTCTTGCCAATAGCACATGAAAAGGTGCTCAACATTGTTAATCATCAGGGAAATGCAAATCAAAACCACAATCAGGTATCGCCTCTCACCTGTCAGAATGGCCGTCATCAAAAAGTCTAAGAATAACAAATGTTAGGGACGACGTGGGGAAAACAGAACCCTCGTGCACTGTTGGCGGGAACGTAGACTGGTATAGTCACTGTGGAGAACAGTATGGAGGTTTCCCAAAAAACTAAAAATAGAACTAGTACATGATCCAGCAATCCCACTGCTGGGTAAATATCTGAAAGAAATGAAAACACTAATTCGAAAAGCTAAGCGTACCCCAGTGTTCATAGCATAACTATTTACAACAGGCAAGATATGGAAGTAACCTAAGTGTCCATCACCAGATGAATGGATAAAGAAGATGTGATATATATGTGATATATATATATATACAACAGAATACTACTCAGCCATAAAAATGAAATTCTGTCATATGCAGCAACATGGATGAACTTGGGGGACATTATTTTTAGTGAAATAAGTCAGACAGAGAAAGACACATACTCTATGCTATCACTTATATGTTCAATCCAAAAAAATAAAACGAATATATATAGCAAAACAGAAACAGACTCAGAGATGTAGAAAACAAACCAGTGGTTACCAGTGGGGAAAGGAAAGGGAGGAGTGGCAATATAGGGGTATGGGATTAAGAGGTATGAACTGTTAGGTATAGAGTAAGCTACAAGGAATCAAGATATGATGGGAGAGTTAGTATCTGGCAAAGGGGAATGTAATAGTCTTGATTGACTTAGACCAATATTAATCCCCCTGGTCTGGGCCCATTAGTGCCAAATTTTGGGTTCTATTAGCAATAGAAGAGGGTCTAAGCTGTTAGTTAGGCAATAGTATAGTGCCTGCTACATTTTCCCAATATTAAATCCACAGACCTACATGATTCTGTAACCATTTCCTCTTTTTTCCTTTCTGTAACAACAGAAGGCCATCCCTTTACCTGCACTCTGAATCCTGTTTCCCTCCCTCAGTTCTCAAGGACTTCATCTTTTCACTTGGTTATCCCCTTTCTTCCCTACATCAGAAATCTTCTCTAGCTACTGAATCATGCTCTAGGCATACAAACATGCTCTAGGAGTGTTTTTCATCTTTAAAAATCCCTTCCTTATGGATAGATAAAAAGATATGATAAAACAAACATAGTAAAATGTTAATTATAGAACTTAGTGAGATTTACTGCAATTTTTCTGTATGTTTAAAACTTTGATAATAAAACACTTGAAATAAAATCCTTCCCTTGACCCCTCCCCCCCAAAAAATAAATAAAATAAAATAAGCTACAAGGTTATATTAATTGTACAATACCGGGAATATAGCAAGTATTTTATAACTATAAATGGAGTATAACCTTTAAAAATTGTGGATCACTATATTGTACGCCTACAATTTATGTCATATTATACATCAACTATACTTCAATAAAAAAAGAGAAAAAATTTAAATCTTGGATTAGCTGGGCCTGACTGGGAAGGTGGAAAACAAATGCAAAATGGAGAGCTTCATCAACGGGATATGCCATCATTTGTTTAAAAGGAGCTGCAAAATTCACCTCTACCCCTACTATGAACTTCAAACTTAGGAGCCCTTAGTGGACAAACTGTGCTTTGGGAGAGTACTTTGCAAATTTCACTGTACACTGAAATCCTCAGAGGGGATTTTAGAAATCCCTGTGCCTGGTGACATCCTAGACCAGTTAAATCAGAATTCCTGAGGGAAGGACTCAGATAGGACTCCGTGTCTTTACAAGCTCTCCAGGTGATTTCATGGTGCATCCAAAATTCCAAATGGGGACCTTAGGATTTACCGTATGCCAGGCCGTGTTGCAGGTGTTGGGCAAGACGCCGCAAAGCTCCTCGCTTAAAGAGCTGTCAGTTCTCTGAAATGTTCCATCCCTGGTATGTGCTACAGGTGGTGTCCACTACCATCCACCCATGGCCAGTCCTGTGGGTGATTTCCTCTGCCACTCCTGGAATGGGGAGATGCAAAGTGGATGTTCACAGAAGTGGGAGCTGAACTTGACTCAAATAGAAATTAAAAGATCTTTGTTGAACAAATATTTTAATGCTATTTGACCTGAGGTTCCTACAGAAGCATCTAATTGCCTAATACCCAGCATCCACAGCCATTATAAGCAGCTACCTATATGGAGTTAGTTGAGTGTTGGAAAAGTCCCCTCGATCCCAGCATCTGTCCTATAAAAATTGTGTAATGGCTAAACATTTCAACGTCGATCATTATTTGTCACTTCGACGTGTGTGGTCATTTAAGACATCAGCCATTTCTAAGTGACTCTTTTTTTTTTTAAGAGTTTTTTTTGACGTGGACCATTTTTAAAGTCTTTACTGGATTTGTTATAATATTGTTTCTGTTTTATGTTTTGGTTTTTTGGCCACGAGACATGTGGGATCTTAGCTTCCTGACCAGGGATCGAACCCGCACCCTCTGCATCGGAAGGCAAAGAAGTCTTAACCACTGGACAGCCAGGGAAGTCCCTCTAAGTGACTTTTACTCAAAACAATTATGTGACATTTTTGTAGGAAGTCTCAAATGAAATAATAAATGAGAGAAGATATATACATTGTGAAGATTTATTGACATGTAAGCCATTGTTATTGTAGTTGATCATGTCTACAATGGCAAAGACTGGACAATGGAATATTAGTTGGGTAGATTTCAGGGAACAGCAGTGGCAAGTTTGAAGCCCAGAGCTCTGAAATGCTTTGGAGAGGACCCCCCAGGAGGGGTTGCCAGTTCACAGTGAGGTTGGGAGGTGAGGCTCAAGAGAAGGAAAAAGGTGGTGATGTGACAATGCCAAAATCAGAATGTCCTTGTTCTGGTTTCTACTGGGCGTGTGAATACCTCTGCAAAAGGGAGCTCCCTTTCATGTGACTGAGGACACTCTGCTCCTCCTTGGATAATAACGGACCCTAATCCCCTCTTAAGTCCTAACAGACTCTTTTTTTTTTAATCTTTATTGGAGTATAATTGCTTTACAATGGTGTGTTAGTTTCTGCTTTATAACAAAGTGAATCAGTTATACATATACATATATCCCCATATCTCCTCCCTCTTGCATCTCCCTCCCTCCCACCCTCCTAACAGACTCTTTTGTTGTTGGGAGGTGCTGCCCGGAGTCAGCTGCCTCTGCTTCTGTCTCTCCCAGGAGCAGGCTGTCTCATTGGTTCTCAAGTTGGACTGAGACTCACATATGGGTTTTATAAAAAATGCAGAACCCTGACCTCTCTCCCAGGTCTACCAAAGAAGAATTGCATATTAACGGAGCCTGGCAATCTGCATTTTAACAAGCTCTCCACCTATATCTGATGCATAGAAATGTCTCAGAAGCACAGGTTTATGAGAATAATCACTTTAAAGCATATATTATTCTATTTAGTTTTTATAAGTAATAAAACACATGCTACTAATCTTAAAATATCCAAAATGAAATGTAGTGCCTCTTAATCACTTATCCTACCATTATTATTCCTCTCCTGGGGACAGACACTGTTACCAGTTTCTGGTAACACTTCATCCAACAGTGTTAAGATTATGAACTCTGCTTTCATTTTGTGTACACTTGCCAGACATTCCTTTGCACATTTTCTTTCTTTTCTTTTCTTTTTTTTTTTTTTTTAGTATTTTAAGTCATTTTTTAGGGAGTGGTGGTCAGGGAGCATCTTGTATATAGTATGTAATTGGGTTTTGGTTGAAACCCAGTGAGTGCCTTTTTACATTGCACAGACTAGCTTAGCACACTTATGTTCATTTATGTGATAGATTTGTCTATTGATATATTTTATTCCATTATTTCTGTTTTTAATTTTTAAAACATTTCTTCACATAGTCCATTTTCTTTGGTTTTGTGTTTGCATGCAGTTTCTTTTTGAGAATATGAAAGTCTTGCACTTTAGTACTTTGTAGCCATGGTGTGGTGGTACACGCTTAACAACCAGCTCTCCAGAGAAAAGCCCTGGATTATAGCATTTGCCAGTTTCTGCGAGATAAATATTACCACCATAACTATACATGTACATGTACGTATGTACAAGTACGTATATCCATATTCTAACTTTATATGGTTTCTTCTCTAGACAATATCTAATGAGTAATGGCCAAATTAGTTTATTTTCACTTCATCAGCCACTTAAATATTTCTTCTGTTGACTTCTTCTGATATATGATATTTCATGATCAAAAATTACATATTTTGGGTGTTAGTAAAATAAACATGTTCTGGGGGGTGATGCTCTTAAGTGCTGCTAAGTTGACACCCTAGTGGCTCAATGATTGGGTCTTTTTGGTCATTAAATGAAAACCCAATGGGAATGAACCTGTCAGGCTGCACACGTGATTTGATGAAAATAGAAAGGTCTTTGGAGTCTCACAGACTAGGATATGACCACATACAAGCTGGCTGCCTTATCTTGGGGGAATTAAACCATCTCTCTAAACCTTTGGTTCCTTTTCTGTAAAATGAACATAAACTAACCACTTCACAAGGTGTCAATGAAATAGTACATATAAAACACTTAGCACAGGCCTGGCAAATAGCACGTGCCATAAATGTTGAAGTGTGATGCTTGAAAAAAATAGAAGGAAGACACCGATGCATTTTTACATTTTTTACATCCTTCACAATTTTTAGAGGCTGGGTCATGTTCCCTCGAAACTCAGGTTGCAGTCCTAACTCCCAATACATCAGAATGTATTTATGTGTTGGTAGCATCTTTAAAGAGGTAATTAAGGAAAAATGAGGTCATGAGGGGGATTCCTAATCTAATAGGACTTCTGTCCTTATAAGAAGAGGAGATTAGGACATAGACACACACAGAGGGCAGATCACATGAAGACACAGGAAGAAGACAAACATCCACAGACAAGGAATAAAGCCTCAGAAGAAACCAACGCTGCAGATACCTTGATCTCCAGCTTCTGGTCTCCTGGACTGTGGGAAAATAAGTTTCTGTTCTTTAAGCTACCTGGTCCCTGGTACTTTGTTATGACAGCCCTAGAAAACAAATACAATAATTTTGCCACTCTTGAATTATATTGTATACTTTATTAAAGTGTATCTGTTAAATGTACAACTAATTGTAACTTAATGTATATTTTATGTAGTCCCTGTCTTTATTAGACCATGCATGTTCATTTTTAGCTTAAAAATCTGGCCACACATCTAATATGAAGAGCACAGCACAATCAGGAACTCAGGGGCCTCGCTGAGGTGAGTGTAATGATCACAGGCCGCTAACACCCTGGTGAATATCTGCACCAACATTCAACAGTTAGGGTAGCAGGGCAGGAGGGTCATCCATGTGCCTGAAGAATGCCCAGGGCTGTACTAAATAGAATGTACAATGGGAAAGGAACAAACAATGCATCTTTCCCATTGGGTTTTTACTATGTGAAACCTATACAGGAATTATTCCTATTCTTCCAGAATGGGAGATCCCAGAAGCTCCAGTGCTGATGGGAAATACATTATTATACTGTGTATAAAATAAATAAGCTGAAGGATATATTGTAAAACACATGGAATATAGCCAATATTTTTCAATTATAATAGCTATAAATAGAATATTACCTTTAAAAATTGTGGATCACGATGTTGTACACTTGAAACTTATACAATATTGTACATCAACTACCCCTCAATTAAAAAAAAACAAGAAAAGAAAATGCATTATTATAGACAAGTAAGGGATTATTGTTATAGGCAAAATATTTATTTTGTGGAGGAGAATTTAGTGCTACTCACTGTTCCCTTGATCTATTTCTAAGTAGCAAATCATCCCAAATTTCAGTGGCTTAAAATAACAACAATGACCCATTTTATTCACCAAATCTGAAATTGGGGCAGGGCTCATGGTGACAGCTTATCTCTGCTCCCGTGGGATTTAGCTGGAATAGCTCAAAGGCAGCTAGGTGACTCTGGATACTTCCTATCAGCTGGAATTCAGCTCTGACTGTGGCTAGAACACCTACACATCACCTTCTCACGTGGCTGCTGGGCTTCGTTACCACATGATGGCTCATTCCAAGGGACCCGTGTCCCAAGGGGGAAAGCTGGGTAGAACTTTTTCTAACCTAACCTCTGAAGTCGTGACATGTTACTTCTGATGTATTATATTAAAACGAGTCACTAAGGTTGGCCATATTCAAGAGAGAGGGCTTAGACTTCACCTTTTGATGGAGCAAGTGTCAAAGACTTTGAGGAAATGCTTTAAAACCACCATATTGACCTGTTTTCAGTTGGCTACATGCTTTGGAATGTTTTCGTTGTGGTGTCCACGGGATCGTGCATTCAGCAAATCTTCTTGATCTTCCTGTGACCAGATGATTCATATCTACAAAAAGACAGGCTAGGATTTTAGGGGTATATCAGTTTGAGACCAATGAGAGGGATATCTGTTTTTCTAAGAGAAACAAAGAGGCTCATGCAGCAATTACATTTTCTACTTTGGCATTATTAGCTCATGTCCTCACCCCTTCATGTCCAGAATGGTGAATATGTAAAATACATTTTGAACTATTTAAAATGTGTGGTTGGTGAATAGTTAATGAAATTATTTTTTTCTGCTCAATTTGGCTGAGTTTCTAAGGTGGGATTTAGATTTTTATTGAAATTAATAGAGATTAATGTTCTTTGGAGTATTTCTGTAGTGGTGGGCTTGGTACTATTTATTATGTATCTCTGTGCTATCTCTGTAGACGATACCATGGGCTAATTTATTGGGGAAGATAAAAATAATGATTGCACAATTTAATTTTTTAATTGAAAAGGAAAAATTCTAAGGACATTAGGAGGTTGTAAAAGGGATGAAGCAGATGAGAACAAAGTTTTAAAAACATGGAGATGATTTGTCTCGAAAGAAGAAAGCTGTTTAGAATTGTCTTACCGATGTTTTGTTTTGCTCAGGCAAATGAACCAAAGAAATGAAGTATAGGACATGTCCAGTTAGCCAGAGGCTCTGGGCTCTGGAAAAGAAAAAGAAACAGACACATTCAGTTCAACACCTAGTTTAAATTTCTCTTCCTTAGCTTTCTGGGAAGATTTCTATAGAGCCTTCTTATTATAGACTCTCCTTTTTTTTTGAGGACAGTTATTTAATCATCTCTCTCCAACAGCCATCTGTTCTCCAGGACACATTGTCCCAACACATTCCATCTTTTATATTTTCCATATTTGTACTCACATTTTTTCCTTTTTCAGGCTTAAGTAAATTCTATGTCTCCCTCCCCAAATCTACAGGCTTTTCTATAAGAAAAACTATAGGTAGAGAATATGTACAAACTATCATCAGCTGCCAGGAATTTTTGTGATGTTTCCTACCGTCAAGTTAAAAGTGAAAGGAAGAACATGTCTATTAAAGAAAAGGCAGAGTTGCCCTTTCTGCCACAGATCAGTCCTCTGGTGTCCTCTGTACCCTGGCAACTATAGTGGTCAACATACTTGACGTCCCTTTGAAATGCACTTGTCTATAACTTTTTTATTTAATTTAATTTTGTGCTGTTTTATTTTAATTTTCATATAGTTTCATATACGTATGGGGTATAGTTTATTTACAATGTTGTGTCAGTTTCAGGTGCACAGCAAAGCGAATCAGTTACACAGATATATATATATATCCAATTTTTTCAGATTCTTCCTGTATGGGAAAAGTATCTATAACATTTAAATACTGTTTATAAATGCTGTTGCTCACTAAGAAGACTTAATTTTGAGAGTTGGTTCAAATTGCACCTACAATATTAGAAAAAGGGACAATCTGTAAAATGAGGCCACATTTCCAACCTGGGAGGCTGGGGTCATGACCCTGCCATCCCCTGTGAGGGTGACCATGGGAGGTGAGTAAGTTTGGAAGCAGGAGGGGGAGAGGAGGTCAGCTTGGTGAGAAGCTGATGTTCTCGTGCAATATCCAGGTGGAAATGTGAACTACACTATTGGACATGATTCTGAAACTCAGGGAAGTGTTTGGAGCTGGGACTGTAGCTTTGGGAGTTGTCAACCTACAGATAGTAATTGGAACCATCAAAGTTAAGGAGATAACTCAGGAACAGGAAGAGACAAAAAGAGGAATTGGAAAACAAAGAGCATAAGGTGTGACCAAAATCAAGATGGTAGAGAACTTGAAGCAAGGAGCGATCGACAGTGCAAAATGCAGAGATAGTACCTCATAGGATTAGGAGAGGAAAAAAATACCTATGGGACTTGGCAATTAGGAGTTTCTCTGTGTCTCTAGTGATGGCCATTCTACATGAATTTTGGGGAGAGAATATGGTTTGTTAATGGGCCCTTAAAAAAGAGTAAAGTTCCAGCGAGTTTAGAGTACTTATTCTTCTCATGTTCAAAGTTGTCCTTCATGCAGTTTCTGGAATAGAAAGTTACAATAAAGATTACTGTGTTGGTTTGGGAAAATTTACTCGAGTAAGCTTCCATTTCAAGTAACAACCAGAGTTGTATTTCTCCAACTCCTAGCTATACCTGAACAGTATGGAAGTATTGAATGGAAACTCTGCTTAATAAATTTAATAAACCCATGACTATGGGAATACAAGCTACTTTGTATAGCCTTTTTATTATTCAGATTTTAATTTTAGTGTCACCTCCTCAGAGAGGGCAATTTAAAGTAGATTCTTGGACACCTCTATCATATTATTTTATTTAAATTTTCTGCATAGCAACTACAATTATCTGATTTTTCAAAATCTATTCCCCCACCTGCCCATTAGAAAATAAGATCCAAGAGAAGAATCCTTGGCATTCTTGTTCCCTGCTGTATCTTCCAAACCTTGACTAGTTCTTTCTTGAATTGGAGCATTGCAACCTGGGATATCAAGAAATATGTGTTAAATGAATCAATGGACTGATATAGGGTCTCCAACCTGCAACTTCCAGACTTATAGTGTGATTTGAGATCAATAAACATAATAATTATAGCAAATGGAATGAGTACAGTGTCCCAGGAATTGTGCTAAGTACATATTGAGTCCTCCCAATAGTAATCCATTGCATTAATCCCTAAGCATTAATTTGGTCTTCTTCATAGAAAAAGTATCTGAGGCTTATAATAAATAAGTATTTTATTCAATAATAAAGAGCCATTAAATGACAGAACTTGGATTTAAACCCAGGTTTGCCTGACTTTATGGCACATAACCACTGTGCATCTGGCCTCCTCTTTCCAATGAAATGTTGCATTGAAACTGTGTCATAGCTGCAGGTACACTGAGCTGAGGATGGGTACATGAAGGCTGGCACTTACAAGTCCATTGTTCCAGGAGCAATATCATAAGTTAATTCCAGTCTTTAGTTAATATTTGTTTCTAATATGGTGTGGCAAAATAATTAAGCAGATTATCCAACCATTCAATAAAAATCATAATGAAAATATAAAAATATGATATTTATTATGGAAATACATAAATATGATACTTATTATAGCCATTGCCCTAAAGTGCTTTATATATATTAACTAATTTAATCCTCACAACAACTCTAAGAGGTAAGTATATTATTATGTCCACATTACAAATGAAGAAACTAGGATAAAGGAGTTAAATGACTCCTCCGAGTTGCACACCTAGCTAGGAAGAGGTAATTCTAGGATTGGAAACCAAGAAGACTGGTGTCAGAGTGACTAAGTAACCCAGGCCAACAGAATCAAATATACATTAGGAAATTTGGTGTCTTCCTAAAGTCAATGCAGTCCAGACCATGTGTAAAATTTTACTACCTCAAAATGTACACCTCTATTTAATTTTTACTTCAGCTTGCATAAAGATAAATATGAAAGATCTTAACTAAAAAAAGGAAAAGAAATTATGATTAGTTATCCCAAAATGTTATACTTCAAATCTCCAGAATATTAGGTAGGTAACTGGACTGAATCTCTGACATTTGCTGGTTTTGTGCCTTAGACAAGTTTTCCTGCCTTAGATGGGACACTTTTGAAGCCATGATTAAAATGGTTGTCTTAACAGATGACATAGGTTTGTATCATCTACACCAAGACTGTCCAAAGAACTTCTTGTGATGATAGAAATATTCTATAAAATATATGACTGTAGGGCACTTGAAATGTGGCTCATGTAACTGAGAAACTAATTTTAATTAAATTTAATTTTAATTAGTTAAACTGTAAGTAACTACCTGTGTCTAGAGGCTACCATATTGGACAGTATAGATTTAGACTACTTACAGGCATATAAGATTTTGAGACTTACTTGACACAATTAGAAAATATAAAAATATTAGGAAACTGGGCACTAAAAACGTTATTACACAAAGGGATAGTGGAACAGATAAACTATAATCCTGTAAGCAAGAATTAAAGGGTTTAGTACATGGAGTAGCAACAATTTTAAGTAAGCCAGAGGTATGTCAGTTCCATTGATCTCGTCCTACAGAGACAAAAGCTGTTCTGATTGCAACCAATAGTTAATGGAGAAAATTGGATCTAATCATCCAGATCTACAAATAACTGACTGATATGTGTAAATAAAGAGTAATCCTGGAACTATACTCAATATTTTGTAATGACCTATAAGGGAAAGGAATCTGGAAAATTATATATATAGATATATATCTCTCTATATATATCTATATCACTTTGCTGTACACGTGAAACTAACACAACATTGTAAATCAACTATACGTCAATAAAAATTTTTTTTTTAAGTAAGAAAAAAGTAATCCCATGTATCATAAGCATGATGACTAAAATCATTTATTCAAAACAGAAAACCTGTAGCACAGAGGGGCATCCTTTTCTTGGGAACCTATTTCTAGAGAACACTGCATACCTCACAAGTGCTTGCTGTAAAAAGGTGAAGGATAAGGAACTTCAGAACATTAAAGAGATGGATTAGGAATTGAAATCTACCCTTTCAAAGTAAAGGAAAGCAGCGTGCTATTATCAGTTACATTGCTTCCAATGGTCAATCCAGGAATGATAATTTCACCCAAGATGGTAGAAAGTGCCTTAAGCTGCAACAGCCCTTAGATGCTGCAACAGTCTACTGTAGGGAAGCAAAATTTTCCATCCCCAAATGTCTCTTTGGCATGAGGACTATTTCCATCTGAAAACAATCATGGCCCAAAAGACTCAGGAAGAAACTTTGACTTTCCCCCTGACTGCCTAAAAAATATTTAGTTAGAGGGCCTCTTCCTGGAAAAGAGCTACCCCCAGAGATATCTGCAGAGAATATGGGCTAGGTTGGTGGAGGAAATCCTTCGGCTGGACCTACAGATCAGAGTTCACATTATCTGTGTCCTGTTATCTCTGCCTGGTCCCGCAAACATTCGTTTACAAGCATTTGCTTTTCTATCTTGAAGTGAATTGCTTTCCTCCCCTTCGAAGTCCCAAACCACTCCCCTCAACATCCTCTTTTGTCTTTAGCTGAAGATGGTATTGAAGGTTAGAGTTTTAGCCATTTTGGTGAGCTGCTCAGTTTTTCTGGGTCTCCCCCCTGTATACATGTTATTAAACTTTTGTTTGATTTTCTCCTGTTAATCTATCTCATGTCAGTTTTAATGCTTAGACCAGTCAGAAGAACCTAGAAGGGAAGAGGAAAACTTCTTCCTCCCTGCCCCTACCATGTACATGTGTGTTTTGGCATTGCTTAAGGAAGCTTATTTTTGGTATATGTATTATAGCACCTTTTCTGGAATATAAATATTATTTTCTCACATTGCCTACACACACACACCACATCTAAGCTTACTTTTAAAAAATCCATTCAAAAACATTGAAGATTTAGGGTACCTATTTTGCTCTCAAAAAAATTCTTATCAAAGCCTTTCATTTCATTAATTAATCAATCTTTTTTTTTAATTTGCTTCTTTGAATTTAATAAGATAGCAGGAAGCAAAGACTTACCCGAAACTCATAAGTTGCTATTTTGATTACAATTATAAACATAGTTCTTTTTTGGTTCTAAAGGGTGGTCTCTTGTCTATAGATGTTCATTTTTCAATTTTGTTTATGTCGCACCTTCCTATAGAAGTAGAAAATGAAAAGAATAGAAATATCTTAAACTTTTGTAGTTTTATAGGACACAAATACAAATAACATGTTTTTAATTCCTCAGACATACCAACCATTGAAAGCTTACACTAATTACCTGTAGTTTCGTTAATGTTTTAAGCTGTCCTTCATCTCTCCTACCCAGACACACCACTCAGTTTCCTAGGCAGATATATTCAACAGCTTCTGTTCACACCTGACATCAATTTCCTTTGATGTTCACAGTCTAAATGAGAATGTTACAGCAAGCTGTATTTGTGAAGTATACAGAATGCCTTTAAAATGATGGCAGGTATTTTCCTCATTAAAGCAGCCATAACAGATAGTTAGATATGATGCTGTCCCTCACCTTCTGACTAATTAATGACTATGATTGCAACCCAAATAAGATCAGGCAATTAAATGTGATAACATTTCAGAAGCAAATATACAACAATCTTGAAATAGCTTCTTACCGATAAATAAAGTTGATCTTTGGAAAATTACCATATAAATGTACTACTCTATCAAAAAAATCACACAAACTGCGAAACATAATAATTTTACTTTTAATTGAAACATGAGTTACAAATCCCATTAAATTAAAATGTTATGAGTTGGTTATAGGAAGGTATTGTAAACAAGTTCTGCTGCATCCTGCAATAGGCACAGTGGTTAAAGCAGGGGCTCCTTCAAGCATGTCTTGAAAGGCACTTTGGGACTATGTTATACTCATCTTAGGGAAATATAGAAGTGATTGTTTTTTGTTTTTTTGGGGTTTTTTTTGGTAACAGATTTGCGACTCAGTTTTGATAAAAATGAAAGTCGACCAAGGAGAAACGTGCAAGAAAAATGATTGACCCCACTGGGGTTTGTAAATATGCAAATACCAGGAATATTAAAGAAAACCTTCCAGAAAAGCTAGCTCTGTAGGGAAACAAAGGTGAACAGACCATTATGTAACCAACAGCTTTTTAATTTTATCAATTACAATGCACTTTTGCCTTTCTATTCATTTTAAGTCTAGATAACTATTTTTATTAAAATACACAGGAGCCATGTGCATCAGTTGATTACAACTGTCTTGTTAGATGGAGACCTCCTTTTCTGATCTTGAGAAGGGTCATGGCTGGTCATGCCAATACTTAAAGTTCATTCTCCACCTCGTTATCTGAGCTATGAAAGGAGTCCAGATGCAAAGAGGATCTCATTCCTCAGGGCACTTCCCTTATCTGTCACTTGAAACCTGGTTTGGATAGACCCTAATCCTGGCCTTGAGGAAAAGTCTCTATTTAATTGTTTGGTCTACATAAACCTCTATGTCATTTCTTAATGGTGATAATGAACAGCACATTAAAATAACAGCAGGAATCTCAATCAAAATAATGTGCTGGTCTGAAGTGCCTATTGTGAGAAGAGCCTGAAAAAAACAGCTCATATAAAAACACTCTTGCACCAACTCCTTCCAAGGGTGTATATGTGACTTGAAGTATTTGGGGATGCAGCATATCGTGGCTGTTGTTATGCTTGGTTCTCTGGAGGTGTCAGTGGCTATGGGATCGATAGAGCCACTTCTCAGAACATGAGAAAAAGGAACGTGCCCGAAAGAATCTGATCCCAATCTAAATAATGTATATATGCATGAATATAAGTAGTCAATGAATATATATTATGAATGGATACGTGTGAGCAGTGAGTTATGCATAAATCGTGTATGTGAATAAAGATGTGAATTATTTAAAAGCAGAAGACCTTATATGCTGCTTGTATTCTCTACCAGAGCACAGAGCAGTGCCTGGTGATTAACAAAAGGCACTGAAATTTTGTTGAATGAGCACACACACACACACACACACACACTCCCACATGCAGGCACACAAGGGCGGCTGTCGTAGGGCGCGTTCCCTAGGAACACTGCCTCCGTCTTTTCCCTGCGTCAATCTCACAGACCTAATGGATGTCTTTGTCGTTAGCTTCTCCCTCTTTTTATTTGGTCTCAAGGCGGTATTCTTTGTATCTCCCCCTATTCCTCTCTCCCCACGGAATAACTGTATTTGCTCCTGAAGACATACCAAGCTTGGAGTTGATCTTGGTTTTCTGTGAAAACAGAGTTTTCTTGTATTCCTTTGGACATGAGAAGTTAGGCAACTAGGGCACTATTTTCAAACAAGGAGGGGAATACCTAGTTATAAACAAAACTACAGGTGAGTTAGTTGTATGTTTCCAAAGAACATAAATGTTCATCTTTATTGAAAATAAGTTTAATGTTGTTTGATGTTCAAATATCTATCAATAAGCAAATGTTTATTGTCCTTTTATAGAGAAATAATTATTTTTACAATTGGCCTGGTGGACTCCAGAAGAATTGGTTTGCTATCCTTTTATACCTCTTACATTTTGGGTATCCTGACTTAATTGTCTTCATTGCACCAAGATATGGTTTCTTCAGTGAAAGTGAGAGTAATATATAATTCAATGGTTTTGTGGGCATCAAATGAGATAATAAATTGCCAGGCACTATACATGTCTAGTACATGGTGACACATTTCAAGAAGGAAACTGAAAAAAAGTGTAAATCCAGAGAAAATTGATCACAATTCTAAGAGATCTGCAGCTACTAGCTTGTGGGGAAATTATGTTTGTTGGGGGAAAAAAATAGGATGAACTTGAAACCTGTCTTCAATGACTTAAGGGGTTTCTATATGAAACAGAAATGAGTTTTTGTAATTTCACATAGCAGAACCATGATCAATGGATCAAATCTTCCAAGAATGTGACTGGAGATCAATGAAAAGTGGAATTCTTAGCAAATATCATTACCCCCAGGGAATGGACCACTTAGTAAGGGGTTTGGAATTTGGATATAACTGGAATCCAGTCCCAGTTCATTCATTGGCTGGTTGAATACATTGAGCATGACATTAATCCTTCTAAACTTTAATCTCCTTATCCTTAAAATGGGAATAAGTGTCTATATAGAATATTAAGAAATATTAAATTAGGTAGTACAAACAAATCGTTTAGCATAATGCCTGAATTAATTAATTAATTAAGGAATTGTATTTAACTATTTCCTATGACTGGAAGGACTCCAGCCCAGTGATGTGGTCACTAAATCAAGGATGCTTCAGAAGGGCAGGGACCATGTCTGTTTTGTTCACAGTAGTATTCCCAGCCCCAAGAGAGAGTTGGGATTCACTTACTATTTCTCAATTAAATGAATCGAGATAAATGATAAATGAACAAATAGAAGAGATAGCTCCATTGAGTTGGAGTTTAAGATGAATGACTAGAGTCCCTTACAACTTCAAGATTTGGTGAACCTGACTGGGAAGTAGAAAAACAATCCTAAATGTTGGAACTAAACCAACTAGGTAAACTCCCATCTTTACCTTTGTTTAAAACAAACTGCAAGAAAACAATGACTCCTCTTCCTTGAAATGCCTATTTAAGGGGTTCTTAAGAGCCAGATAACCAATCTGTGCTTTAGAAATCAAATTCCTAGATTTAGATTCCTTTTAGTGGGAAATAACATAATGGCAAATATCTTTACTTAAAATGTCTTTGAAGAATATGAGTCAAGAGCAGATTTTTTTTCCAATTAAAATGATTTCTATTGATTTGGAAAACATAGATGATAGGATTCTCAGATACTCACAATTTTTGGTAGAAGACACAATTGCCAATGAGTTCTCCTAATTCCATTAGTGGCCATTAATCAACATTATTTCAGAAACACAGATATGTGAACACTGCACATAAAGGCAGTAAAAGGTTTCCAGACTTGATTTTATTTCCTTTTTTTTGGATTGTTTTTTCTTAAGTGAGTATGCTTTTTCATTGCTGAAGGATCACACTTAACACATTTCTATACATACACAATACTAATAGCAAATCCATACAAAGGCAAGGCTGGCAAAAAGTCATAACTGCTAAAAAAGTTCTTCTGTAAAATGCCATGAGATTATTTAGGTTAGTAAAAAAAAAAAAAAGAAAAACAAACTAGCAAGGATTGTTAACAACTCCAGAAGGATCTAATCAAAGTGTGAGACTGTGCAACATAATGACAGATGGAATTTAATGTAGATAAGAAAAAGGTAATGCATTTGGGGAGAAATCATTTAAACTTTTCATATACATTGTAGGATCTGAATTAGCTGAACTTCTCAGGAAGAAAAGAAGGGGTAATTATGGATGGAAGTATTCATTGAAGACATCTGCTCAGTCTTCAGCAGCAGTTAAACCTAATAGACTGATGGTTGTATTAATAAGGCAAGGGAAAATAGTATGGAAAATATTATGACATTATGCTATATAAACCACTGATTTAATTTCATTTTGATCACTGTGTTAGTTTTTGGGTTCCTAGCATTTTAAAAGATGTAATGCTTCCAAAGTAAAATAAAAAAAAAAAGTAAGAAACACACACACACACACACACACACACACGTACACAAAACAAAAAAGAAACCAGAGCAGAGCCAGGGGAAGCATTAGCACCAGAGCAGGTAAAGAGTAACCTTGAATACAGGAGGCTACATTTCCCACCTCTACCCTCACGTAATCTTACTGAACTCACACTTGCAGCCTCCATGGATTGCAGCTTTCTCCCCAAAATCATTCCCAGAAGATTATTTACCAATGAGTTTTGTTTTGTTTTGTTTTTGCGGTATGCGGGCCTCTCACTGCTGTGGTCTCTCCCATTGCGGAGCACAGGCTCCGGACGCGCAGGCTCAGCGGCCATGGCTCACGGGTCCAGCCGCTCCGCGGCATGTGGGATCTTCCCGGATCGGGGCACGAACCCACGTCCCCTGCATCGACATGCGGACTCTCAACCACTGCGCCACCAGGGAAGCCCTATTTGTATTATTTATCTAATCACTCCCCATACTTTCATGAGCTACTCCCCTTTGTGTGCTCAACATGATGTGGCACAGAGAAAAAGAACGTATTGAATGGATTCGTAAATGTACAACATTACAGACTTGCTTCTTACCATAAACTCATGGATACAGCAAATTCAAAGAACAAGAAACAAACTTTAAAAAGAAAATCTTAATCTCATGTAATAAACATAAAAACATGGATAATATTTACTTTTCCTGATCTTAGCTTTCTAAAGAACTATTATTAAAGAAGCAAGGATTTATGACTTTCTGAAAACATGAAATCAGTTCCTACCAGAAGGACTACATTACCATCTCTAAGCCTGGACCAAATCATATTAAAATATTTGAAGCCTATTTGGGAAAAACAAATGAGCACCAATCTGCAATATGTGCAAGATTCTGTTTTTCTCTAAAAGTTCACCATGGAGGAAAAATGGAAGGTGTCATTCATTTATATCCTTACCTATTTTGTTGTGTATGCCAACCTCCTCTTTTCAATGTTGAGAATTGTTTATGCTTCATTTCCTACATCTTCTTTTATAATGACTAACCATGATGTTTCAGTGTTTCATATATGAATGAAAGAAAAGAAATAACATTTTAAAAGATCATTTCTTTCATTGAATTTTCCCATTCTTTGGCTAGCATGAATTACACATTTTCAAGGATGAGGATCATTATATTAGTCTGTGGTGAGTGTTATATGAGATAAAAGAGAAAGGATGAGATCAGCTCCTATACAGCTGCTAGAGATACCCTCTTTATTGAAAGATGTGTTTTAAATGTCTGCTCTTCAATGGCTGGGCGACGATTTAAAAGACAGCTGCTGGTTAAGTAACAGAAATGACACCTGGGTTCCAACTGGGCTTAGGTGTGAGCAATTTTGAGAATAGGATCAGAACAGAAAGCAATGAGGTAAGGGTAGAAATACTTTTGCCATTAAAGTCACCATCAAAGTCTACAGAGATCCCAATTTTCAAGGTAGCACACTTGGAAATTCAAAGCAATTTTGAGAAAAGGCATGCACCATGATACTGAGCTACATTTTGAGTTAAAAATATTAACTGAATTAATGTTAGATGATTGAGAGGGATTTTTAAATCATGCAAATGAAAGAGATATTTTTCTCAAGGCAATGAAATCCACGTACAGAGGAACATTACTAATCATTAGCATGAGGAAAGCATACTTCTGCCTAATCAAATGTCCATTAATAGTGAGAATGTCTGTCGTTTTCATTGACTGCAGTTTAAAAAGAAACACATGAAAAGGTGGTCACACAAGATAGAGACGCCTTCATTAGTTCACATGAATGACACACCCTTCTTCTTAATGTTCTTTCCTTCTCTTCTATTTTTCCTCAGAGCTTCATGAACAGTGGTGTGTGTAAACTCTCTCTATAAAATGCAATTAGTAAATTAGGGATAAATCAATCACATCTCCTGTTAAAAAGTCCCTTTTCTGCAGCATCTTAGACAGTATTTTTGGTCATAGGGTTGGATTAGACTTTCCATTTATCTTTGCTGTTGAGTTGGTCATGACCCTGGGATGGATGCAAGAAAGTAGGATTCCCCCCTGTCAATGTTAGTGACAGGAAACAGTAATTTGGAGATATGAGCAGCAGCATATGGCATAGTGGACGGAACTGTGCTTTACTGTAATGCTAACCAACGTCCAGATCCTGCTTTTTCTTCCTATTAATTGGGCACCCTTGGGGAGGTAAGCTATTTGATCCTTCTGTGGCTCAGATTCCTTATGTTTTCATTACACAAATATTTAGAAACTTCTGCTCCTTGTCAGGTACCATTCTGTGGTCTGGCATTTCATGTAACCCAAGCAGAGGAGGTGTCTGCCTCATGGAGCTTAAGTATTAGAGGGAAAATTTAGCAGTAAACAAACAAATGCATAATGTTTTCATTCTAAGTGGTAACAAGTGGAATGAAGAAAAAATAATATGGGTGACATGGAGACAGCGATGGAAGATGCTGTTGGAAAAAGTAGTTGTAAAAGATCATGATGTCGACATCTTAACTAATGGGATCTCAGTGAACACATGGAGGGTTCCTCATTTCGTTTTAATTACTCACTATAATGGAAATAATAGTAGCTATGTTGGTGAAAAATAAGACAGTTCATGTAAGGCACCAAGTAGAGCGTAGGGAACTCAATAAACAGTAGCAGCTCTAACTGTAAAATATCCTGAAATGTGTGGTCCCCCATTATACTTGAAATTCACCTCAAAGTTTGGGTTCAAATATGATTTCCATCTCTTCAAAAACAAATTTGATGCTAAAGATAGTAGTATTAGTCAAATTCTTTTATTTCTGTTTGATTCTCTTGTCCACAGTAGAAAAGTTGAGGTAATTCTGCCTTTGCTTTAACACTGGACCATTTCCTCTTTGTTTAGCACTAGGGATTGGAAAATGTGTTAAGCGAGGTTAGATTAATGACAACAGCATTTGTGTCACCTTCAGTACTTAAATATTTCTCAAATATAAATTCTATAGCTTTTCCCCCTGCCATTTGTGTTTTGCCAATTGAAAGACCCTGAATCTTGGTCTCCAGGTCTATAATTCAACAAAGACAATATAGGCAAGTAAGACATGCCTAGCCAGATAGGATTTGGACCATGAATTAGAATTTACAGTGGGCTCCAAGAAAAATTTGAAGGTCAAGGGAGAGACATTAATGTACAGCAGGAAAAGCTAATACAAGTATCTCAGATAGATAGTGTGAAGCCAAATCCACTCAGATGGATCAAAGAATGGCATAGGAGCGTAGGTGGTCAGGGGAAAGGTAGAAAGTAATGACCAGGGACAGGGAAGGTAATTTTTAATGCACAATAGGCAATTATAGAAGTCATGATTAGTATTCAGCAATGCTCCATAACGAATGAATAACCCGGGCTTAAAGAAGTAGGGAAGGGGTATTTGAGTCATAACCACTAGCCACAAAATGAAGAAGGGAGTCAATTTTCCATCACAGTGATCTAGCAGAAGGGAGAGCAGAGACATTGTGAAGGATAGAGGTACGAGATAAGAGGATTTTGTCTTCTCACTTCATCTTCTCCCATAGTCCTTGAATGAATTGAGGGGAGAGTCTGTCACTTCCATCAGCCATCGTGCATTGTTGAGTGACATGAACTAATTATTGACCACTTAAGGAACAGATCTAACACTTACTGGGGTTTATAACAGGTTCCAAACTCTTTAATTGAGTATTAAGTCTTTTAACCCTTGGAAACATTTTATCAGATAGAAGTGATGATCCCCATTGGACACAGGAGAAAACTAGAATCCAGAGATGTGTGACTTTTCAAAGATCACACAGGAATTTGCAAGTCTTTTTTCCTCACCTAGAGAGTCTGACTCCAGTGGCCTTGCTGTTAATGTACTCTGTACAGCCTTGTGCTTGCTAATTTAAGTAAGTACTTTATGAAATCTGGGTGGTTGGTATTATTAGCCTCATTTACAAATTTACCAAAGAGTCACGGAGAGATTAAGTAATTTTTTCCATGAAAACACAGGTTGCATGAAGCATAGTAAAAATAAAACAGCTACATTTTCTAGATTGATGTTCTCATACTTTATACTACACCATACTGGGAGAAGACTAGATACTCTCTGTATTATTTTCTACAGTTTGATAGCAAGGATACTGCTCCTGGATCACTCTATTAGAATGATATTCTCAAGGACCAATACTTTAGAAGGGCAAAGCATGAGCCAAACAAGGCTGATTTCTCCTTCTCTTCTGCTTCTCCTCCACACCCCACTGGGGCACATGACACAATGTTGGAAGTGGAGTGAAGTCATGACACTATCCATTGCCCTCATTTCATAAAAGGGGGGATCCTGCTTAACAGAAATGTGACACAGTATTTCCCAGGTCACCTCACAGAGGACTACTCATATGTTTCTTGCCACTGTATCACATTTATTTATACCAGTTCTTTCAAGTCTTTATTCAAAACCACATATATGTTAAGTACCTATTATCTTCAAAGGATCTCCCTTGCAACCTGACAGGTAAAAAGATGATGAGAATCCTACCTTTAAGGCAGGTGTCAACCAAGCATGCAAAATCACACTGTATTATAAGAAGAAACATGGTATACGCTGTGTGAGAGAGTCACATTGCCAAGGATGGAGACTGGGAAATGAGAGGTGGCTTGCAATTGATGGGATACAGAAGGAAAGGTTTCATGGCAAAGTTAAATTTAGAGCTGGGTCTGAAAAGACAGATGCAACCACATATCAGATGCACATGGTCTGGAGGATGAGATCCCTCAAGGCAATGGGGCAAATCAAAGACCACAAATGGGCCAGTCTTTGACTTCAGTGAGGAACCAGGGGAGGTTTGGCTTGGCAGGAGAAATATCAGCACTAAACGTTGGAAAATCAGGTGGGTGCCTAATTGTTTCAAAGACGAACTTGAACCACAAAATAGGGATCATTCAGAATTAAGAAATATTAAGGTTAAGATATATTTATTGGAATCTGGTGAAAAGAATATCTCTACACACTGAAACCAAAACCTGGGACATTAGAACTAACACACTTGATTCAAAAGACTCATTGAGGCAGTAGCCATCACCAACAATATGAATAATAATTGGCCGGATCCAAGTCACTCACGCATTAAATTAGAACATTTGTATTACAGTGCTTGAAGCAGAATACACTTTTTTTATGCTAGATATATGAAAGGCAGAGTCATGATAGAGTTGCTACCTGGACTCAGAATGTGCTGGGGCAGACACATTCTCAGCCAGTCCAGACAGTGGAGCTAAAAACATATTTTGAGGGAATATGCTAATTTTCTTCCACCTAAAGGTTACAGGTGATCCCCAGATTTCTCTGTTTCACATTTGATGATCTGTCTAATAAAAAAAAAAACTGTTTCTATTTGGTTTTTTATTATGAGTGCTGTTGTTTCCTGGAGGTCAGTCCGTTTTGGTGTCTTCTGCAACACGGAGAAGCCTGCCCTCTGAACCAAATTTCTTTGGAAACTCTGAAAATCTCCAACAATCTAAATGGATTCCTTATTAGGAGACTTTGAACGCAGCAGATAGATCTGGGGGATCAGGCACTGTCTGTCCATTCTCATTTATGTTTTTGCTTATTTACACTCATGGGAGCTGTTTACACACCAGCCCTCTGGAGTTCATGAGAGTGGCTCCTGGAAAGCACAGGAAATCCCCAGGAATGTCAGGGAATTAAAAGAGCAGCTGGGAAACTGAGGGCACCCAGTGATAGCAGCAGGAAGCCCTGTGATGTGCACTCCTAAGCACCTTAAGATGTTTTCAGAGAAAGTGAAACCTAAGTTTGGTCGTGGGAATCTGTATGTGTTGAAGATCCCCTAACACTGCAATAGGATACACCCCTTTTTTGCATAGATTCCACTAGTGGTTCCCTTCGTTAGTAGTTACCTTAATGTGCATATACTTAAAGGTTCTCCTTTTTTGTGGTGGTTACAGATTTCCTTAAGAACGGCTCAAAAACCATGCCAGGAATCAGAAGAGTCTACAAACACCACCAGAACCCATTTGAGAAAGGTCTCCTTCTGGAAAATAACTATGCCTTGTGAAAGATTAAGAAAATATGCCGATAAGCTGATTGTGATAAGCAGTAAACATATATTATTCAGGAATGCAAACAAAAAAAATGTATAAAGGCAGAAGGAGAATGTCCATTCTAGGATTCCTAAAATACCTGGGGGATATATCTCCGTGTTGTCTTTTACAGAAATAAGACTTTATATTGGGTAGTAAACAGCAGAATTTTATTTTAGGGAAGGAATTTGATAAGCATACCAAATATTGATTATCTCGATAAATATATTTTGAGATGACATTGTAGTAGATGATGATGTTACATTTGGATAAGACCCTTCCTTCAAGGATCTTATCATCTATGTATAATTTATACTCTGAACTCTACAGAAAAGAATTCTGTATGAAAGTATTAGATTTATTAGATCATCCTTTGACAAATAAACAGAAATTTAAAACAAGAAGTGAAGCTGTATGTCATATATTAATTTTAAAATGCAAATTACTAAAGCAGAGAGTTCACCCAGGTAATGAAAGGACTGTCCATGTGTTCCAGGGTCAGACAGTTTCAGAGGTTAAAAAAAAAGTTTGGTTCTATTACAGTGTCTTTAACATTAACATCATAGCCTAATGCACCCCCAAAATGGTGACTAAGATAATTTTGTCTCTCAATAGTTTACCCAATAAGTATGTATTAAGTGCTTATGATAAAACAGGACAATTCCAGGTGATGATTCTACAAAAGTTAAAAAGTCAGACAATCTTTTGCCCTAATTTGACTTTATGATTTGAAAATATATTTATGTTTATGTATTGAGTCTATGTATTTTTCGATAAATAGCAGTAGCAACAAACCAGAAACTGAGTGTCAGCTGGGGATTCAACTAATAATAAGACCTAGTCCACCCACATCCCTGGGAAAGACATAGTCTTATGGATAAGATGGAAATTCAAAGAGATAAATATAATACAACTTGGACTCTTCTGGGTTTTTTAAAACGGCTTTATTGAGATCAAATTTATGTTCCATAAAATTCACCCTTTTAAGGTGTACAACTAAACTTTTTTAATATATTCACAGGTGCAACCATCACCAAGTTTTAATAATTTTAGGACATTTTCATCACCTTATGAAGAAACACTGCACCTACTAACAGTCACACCCCATCTGCCCACCACTACCTCTTCTAGGAAAATCACTAACATACTCTTTATAGATTTGACTACTCTGAACTTTTCATATAAATGGAATCATACAACACATGATCTTTTGAGACTACCTTCTTTCACTTAGCAAATGTTGTGAAGGTTCATCCATGTTGTAACATGTATCAGGATTTCATTCCTTTTTATTGTAGAATAGCATTCTATTGAGTGGATACATCACACTTTGTTATCCTCTCATCAGTTGGTAGATATTTGGATTATTGCCACTTTTTGACTCCAATTTTTTTCTCAAATCAGCTTTATTGAGGTATACCTGACAAATAAAATTGTACATGTTTAAGTATACGATGTGATGATTTGACATATATAAATATTTTTGTGAAATGATGACCACAATCAGATTAATTAACACATCTCTCATCTCACCTCACATAGCTACCTTTTTGTGAGTGTGTATTGAGAATTCTAAAGGTTTACTTTCAATGAATTCCAAGTACATAACTCAGTGTTATTAATTATAGTCACCAAGCTGAACATTAAATCCCCAAAGCTTGTTCATCTTATGTTATAAATGAACGCTTATACACATTGACCAGCATCTCGCCATCTTCACTCTGCCGCCCCAGGCCCTGGTGACTACAATTCTATTCTCTGTTTTTTTTTTTTTTTTTTTTTTCGGTACGCGGGCCTCTCACTGTTGTGGCCTCTCCCGTTGCAGAGTACAGGCTCCGGACACGCAGTCTCAGCGGCCATGGCTCACGGGCCCAGCCGCTCCACGCCATGTGGGATCTTCCCAGACCAGGGCTCGAAACTGCATCCCCTGCATTCGCAGGCAGATTCTTAACCACTGAGCCACCAGGGAAGCCCTTATTCTCTGTTTTTATGAATTTGACTTTCTTTTTTTTTTTTAAAGATTCTACATATAAGTGAGATCGTACAGTATTTGTCTTTCTCTGTCTGACTAATTTCACTTAGCATAATGATCTCTGAGTTCATCCATGTTGTTGTAGATGTCAGGATTTCCTTCCTTTTCCCTCATAGATGAATTATATATATATAATGTATAAATATAATGTCTGTAAATATATGTTGATGGACACTTAGATTCCATATCTTGGCTATTGTGAATATTCCTGCAATGAACATGGGAGTCAGATATGTCTTCCAGATACTGATTTTATTTTCATCAGATATTCAGTATATAACCCAGAAGTGGGTTTGCTAGATTATATGGTAGTTCTATTGTTGATTTTTTGAGGAATCACCATACTGTACCAGTTCACCTTCCCACTAACAATGTAGAGTAAAGCCTTTTCTTTTCTCTACATCCTCACCAACACTGGTTATCTGTTGGCTTTTTCATTAAAAAAATCCTAACAGGTGTGAGGTGATGTCTCATTGCAGTTTTGCTTTGCATTTCCCTGATGATTAGTGCAGTTGAGCACCTTTTCAGGTACCTGTTGACGGTTTGTAGGTCTTCTTTGAAAAAAGGTCTATTCAGGTTCTTTGCCCATTTGGTAATCAGGTGGTAATTGTTTTTAATAGTCTCTTATAATCCTTTGTGTTTCCGTGGTATCTGTTGTAATGTCTCCCCTCTCATTTCTGATTTTATTTATTTGATTCTTCTCTCCTTTTTTCTCAGTCTAGCTAACATTTAATCAATTTTATCTATCTTTTCAAAAGACCAGCTCTTAATTTTATTGAACTTTTCTACTGGTTTTCTGTTTTCTATTTCTAAATGATTGTCTTGAGGATTACAATTAACATCTTAACTTAAAACAGTCTAACTTAGATTAATACTAGCTTAATTGAAATCGTTTACAGAAATTTTGCTCCCAGATTGTGTCATTCTCCCCTCCTTGGTTTATAATTGTCATATAAGTTAAATCTTTCTACATTATTATCAAATAACACATTTTTATAATGATTGCTTTATGCAGTTGTCTTTCAACTTATATATGAGAAAAATATATGACCAAAAAATACATTTATATTCTCTCTTATATTTATCAAACTAGTTTAATTCACTGGTACTCTTTATTATTTCCTGTGGATTTAGCCTATTGTTTTGCATGTTCTTATTTTATTTTATTTTTTTGGCTGAAATGATTTCCTTTAATTTTTATTGTAGGTCTGCTAGCAAGAAATTAAGAAATTCTGTCCTTTTTTGTTTATCTGGGAATAACTTAACTTGGCTGAATGTAGCATTCTTGATTAATAATCTTTACTTTCAATACTTTGAATGTCCCACTGCTTTCTGTTCTCCATGATTTCTGATGAGAAGTCAGTGTTTCCTTATATTGAGGATCCTTTGTACAGGATGAACCATTTTTCTATTACTTGGGAGTTTCTGAAATAGTTAATGTTGACAATTTTGCCAGTGTTTTTGTTGTTTAAATGGATGTGTAGCTTTTTGAAGGCCTTCACTCCCCCATTCTGGAAGTCCTACCTCTAAGCTCTGTTTTTTGTTTGTTTGTTTGTTTTGGACTCAGCTGAGGTTTCTTTTATTTGTTAAAAGTCTGTGTTTGTGGGATTTAAATCTCTTAAAATTTTTTTTTATTTTATATTGGAGTAGAGTTGATTAACGTTGTGTTAGTTGCAGATGTACAGCAAATGATTCAGTTATACATATACAAGTATCTATTCTTTTTCAAGTTCTTTTCCCATTTAGGTTATTATAGAATATTGAGCAGAGTTCCCTGTGCTATACAGTAGGTCCTTGTTTGTTATCTATTTTAAATATAGCAATGTGTACATGTCTATCCCAAACTCCCAATTTATCCCCCCCAACACTCCCCCCGGTAACCATAAGTTCATTCTCTAAATCTGTGAGCCTATTTCTGTTTTGTAAATAAGTTAATTTGTATCATTTTTTTAAGATTCTGCAGATAAGCGATATCATATGATATTTGCCTTTCTCTGTCTGACTTACTTCACTTAGTATGATAGTCTCTAGGTCCATCCATGTTTCTGCAAATGGTATTACTTCATTCTTTTTAATGCCTGGGCATATATATATCTGGAGGAAATCATGGTTTAAAAGAATACATGCACCCCAATATCCAAGCTCTGTTTTAAGTGGATGTATATGAAGTGACCTGACACACATGAAGAGGGTACCGACATGGCCCTCAAATTTTTCGAGTGCAAATCAGGTGAGTAGCAAACGAGGTACAGTGAACATTGAAAGACATATCCCTTGCCTTTAGAGATTTTGCTAATCAATATCTATGTGGCTAGGTGTTTAAAACTTTTTATTTTATAATTTGAATCCTCCATCATGAGCCATTTTGATGAAGCTAATAGGTTTTGAAAATTTATTGTGTATATGTGATGATGGGAGTATTCTTAAATATACAAACATTCTATGTAATTATCAGCTATTAATAGGTCAAACAATCTCATATCTCCTTCATAGAGAAAATGGTCCCAACTTATTAAACAATTATGAAAATCCTATTTTATTATAGTTAAATACTTCATATATTTTTCTAACATAAAATTTATTTGCATTCAATGTTTGTAATAGCACCTATTATTAATAAATATGGACCGGGGTTTTCTGTATTTTCATGTATATTATCTTTCAAGAGAAGAGACAGAAAGTAAAGCTTCAAAACACTTACTACTTTGTGTTCACAAATTTTTCTCATCTTATAAGTCAAAACCCAACTATAATCACAAAATAAATCAGACTTGATAAATTAGTTTGAGTTTATGCTACATGTTTTGGGCAGCAAAAGAATATCTGAATAAAGCTATATAGTTTCAGGTGGGCATATCTGCCAGTATGTTTAGTATGTGCAGATATAGAGAGATGGTGTTTGAAGGTATTTGGCTGAGATTTCCTACTCAAAAATTATTGTATCAAATGCTCTGTTCCAATAACTATGGAGGAAAATCTACTCTGGATAGAAATTCTCAAAAACAAACTATGTAATTTTAAATCAATGGCTCATTTTGTTGTTAAAGCAAATTGACATAAATAAAAAATTTTATTCTCTCAAGGACAACTTATCTAAATTTTAGAATTTTTAGCATTAAGTTATGCAATCTTTTCTCTTATTTCCACAAATTTGTTTAAGGATAATTTCAGACTAGTTTTATTCTGTTTTATTTTATTGTTTTTCCTATTAACACTACCATTATTAAATAAATACATGCCTTGACAGGCTGACAAGTGGCTGAGAACACACAGTTGGAATTAGTTTTTCCCTTTCAGTACATGGACTCCTCTAAATATCAGGGGTGTTTGGACAAGTGATGTATAAGAACTAAAGTTTACTTTTTTTTTTTTTTTTTTTTTTAAAGTAGAGTGTAAGAGAGGTTGAGCAGAACGATGTGGGAAATCTGACTGCCCATTTTTATGTCATACCAGCTTCATAGATCAGGGGTGGGTCTACCAGGTTAAAGAGCCATAAAAGAACAGGCTCACGTTCATTTGGTTTTATGTTCACTCATTTTTATTTAATTTCATAGGAGTTCCAAAGAACCCATAAAGTATTTTCATAGTATATTCATATATATTAATATTAAATTTCATCATAATTTGCCCTCTTTCATGGAGGAGTCCTTGCATTAGTAAATTTAAGAAATTAATATATAGGGAGAGAAATAAAATCCTTTCAAAATGAAACTATTTGGATCAATGTGCATAAAATTCACTAAGTCTGTTTTATGTATATGATGTGTTATATTGAATAGTCATTCATATTTATAAAAGTTATTTCACACATAATTACTTGGCATCATCAAACAGAACTTTGGGCTGTATTCTTGACTGAAGGAGAGAAATGAGACAAGTACTCGAAGATGGTTAAACTTGCACAAGGTAAAAAGTTAGGTGAGGATAGAGCAGGTACTATAGTTCAGTCTCTGTGCAGTGTCCTTTCTGCTATTACATGTGACTCTAATTGTTTGCCCTCCATTCCTTCAACAGTTGTTTGTTATAGAAACCACTGCATGTGGCCAGGCTTGGACTGACAGTGCTGTACTGTTGATACAGAAGTAAAAGACGTAACTATTGCTGCCTGGTTGCTAAGAGCCTACAAGCAAGAATCAAATAAATACTATATTCAAAATCCTGTTATAAACCATAATGGAAAAGAATAGAAAAAAAGAATGTCTATATGTGTATAACTGACTCACTTTGCTGTACAGCAGAGATTGGTCCAACATTGTAAATCAACTAGTCTTCAAAAAAAAAAAAAAGAAGTAGTCCTTTATGATCACTGCTATGATAGTATTAAACAGAGTACCGTGATATGAAGTATAGAGTCCAGGTAGGGATATGTGACCAAGAAAGAGCCCAGGAAAAAGAATCTGAGTATGTTGGAAGGCAAGGAATTTGGTAAACACTGGAGGTGAAGTGAGTTTAACCTTGAACATCCATAGGTTGAGGAATCTGTGGAACATCCAAAGGGCGACATCAAACAGACACTCACCAATATACCTCTGAACAGGTAAGGCTTTGTCTAGGGATCTCGATACAAAACCCATTAGCACAGTAAAGATTGTGGCTGTTAATGAGATCACCTATGACAAGCATATTATAGAGAAGAAGGTTGAAGGAAGAGTTCTGTAAAACACCAGAGTGCAGATAGGAGAAGACAGCTGTGAACAGAAGGGTGTGGTGTAAGTTGCAAAGAACAGGCAATACAAATATAGGAGAATATCCAGTGAGTTAAGGGTTGAAACAAATCCTATGCATTTGGGAATTGAGGCACTTCAGTTTACCTTTGGCAGAGTTATTTTGGTGGGATGGTTGAAGTAGAAGCAGTGTGTTCAAGAAAGAAAACACTGAGAATGTAGAGAACGTATTATACTTTGCTATATCATCTTCCCTCCCAACTTTTTTCCGTCTTCTCTTCCTTCCTTGCTTTCTTCCTTCTGTCCATCTTTCGCTTCTTTCTTCCATTTTATTGTACCTTTTGAGCAAAGAAGGAAAGATGTGGATCATTTTAAAGGACTTTAAGTAATCTTTAACCTTTTAAAACCTCAGATCTGCCTGAACCTAGCAGACTACTTGAATTGATGAGGCAAAGCTGGGAGTTCACAAGACCAAGGCAGCTAAAGTCCACAGGGGAGAGTACAACAAAGGAGAGAACTTCCCAGACTGAGAGCTCTAGAAATCATCAGAAGGTCCCTGTGAAGTCTTCAGCTGATTACAGATGAACGCATGTATGTGAAGAAATTATCTGAGTCCTGGAAAAGGACCACCCCCAAAGAGTAGAGTAAACAATTTCTGGGGCTCACAAGGCTGGACATGTCTGTGTCACCACTAGTGAGAATAGAAAATCTTACAATTCAGGGAGCTTAGGTAGAATATTCAGAGGGGTATTGTCTCAGTAGTGGGGCAAAATTTAGCACTAAACTAAAGATTTTTGTATTTCTGCCAATCGAAGCTTAAAGGCAATCCTCGGAAGATTAAAGTGTTTTCAAACGACTAAATGCAACCCAGGTTAACATACAAGTACCATGACAGACACTAAAATTCCTAACATCCAATAAAGTAAATTTCCCAATGATGGGGTTTCCATATCAAATTACCAGGCATGCAAAGAATTGAGAGAATATAACCTGTAATGAGGAGTAAAAAAAAAAATCAGTGAGGAGAAATACACCTGATAATAAGTGATAGAATTAGTAGAGAAGGATATGAAAAGTTATTGTAATTGTAGTCCATACATTCAAGGAATTAGAGAAAAAAATTGAGCATTTTAAGTAGGAAAATGAAAACTATTTTTAAAAATGAAATCAAGCTTCTAGAGACACTAAAATGAGAAATGCATGAGTTGGAGGATTTATTTTATAAGAAAAATTTAGTAGTCACATTTCACCCTGCTTCTCCCATTACATACAGATAAGAAACATAAACAGAATGCATGGAAACAACTGCTTTAGGACAGTGGTAAGTAGCATGTCGCCTGCCCCCATGACCTTCATGCTCTGGCATTACAACTGTGACTATGTTACAGCTCAAGAATGAGTCCAAGGAGGTGTAAACCACTACATTGAGGTGCCTTGACACCCTCACCTTCGAGTAGTGCAGAAATGAAACCAATCATAAACAGGAGAATTACCAGGTTCTGGAATGATCATGGTGGCAAGTACACAAACAGAACTATATAACATTGCAAACAACATAACACTACATGTCCTTTTGAAATGCACATAAAATATTCACCAAGACAGTTCATATCACAAGACAAGGAACAAACATGAAGAAATTTAAAATAATTAAAATCATATAGGATGTGACATCAACAAATGGAATGGGATGCCTTCTACCTTCTTTCCCCCGCAGATACACCGATTCAACAATACACGGACCAATTCCCTATGCGAGAAATCCAGACACCAGTTGAGAGGCTCCTGCACTCCAGGAGAATGCAAAACCAGCCGCCTGAAGCTGGTTGGAAAATTTGAGACTGGTTCTTACCGCAATCTCTCGGCATGGTGCCACACCACTGGGTGGAAACTCCCAGCTCACAGCTTTTCCTGGGGAAAGGAAGGAAAGAAATGGACTGTATTTCCAATGTTCTGACTTTTCCAGGGAATGCCCAAAAGAATGGTTTCTACTGTTCCTGAATCTGAATACTGACAGGAATGGACCCTAGGTTGAAAGCTACTGGAAGCAAAGATGGTACTGTGGACTTGCATGCTTGTACTCACCGTAACTCTAATCTCAGCACAGAGCAAGCAGGCAAAAAAAAAAAAAAAAAAAAAAATTCCCAGCTTCTCCCTGGGGAAGAAAAAATTGAATCCTGCATACATGTTCCAACTTTTTCAAAGTGCTGGCCAAGACTTCTTTCTCATTTGTCTTTGTGTATTCTAGATCCTAGTCTCTTGTTGAATATGGATTCATAATTTTTTCTCAGTCTGCAGATCGTTGTATTAATTTCTTATTGTTGTTATAAAGAGTACCACAGACTTAGTGACTTTACACAAATTTATTATATTACAGTTTTGGAGGTCTTAAGTCTGAAATGTGTCTCACTGGGCTTAAACTTGGGCTTAAACTAAGGTGTCAGTAAGGCTGTGTTCCTTTCTCAAGGCTATTGGGGAGAATTCATTTGTCTACAATTTAGAGGTTCTAGAGGCTGCCCACATTCACTGGCTCATAGACCTTCTCTATTGGCAAAGCTAGTGATGTAACTTGAGGCTTTCTCACAATGCCTTCTGACAGTTTTCTGATTCCCTCTTTCACTTTTAGAAGATAATATCCTTATCTTAAAATGAGTTAACAGCCTTAATTCTATTTGAAATTTTAATTTCCCCTTGTCAAGTAACTTATACATCCAAAGGCTTTGGGGATGAGAAAATAAACATATTTGGGAGACCATTATTCTGCCTGCTACACTTTTCTTCTTATTTTCCTACATGGAGAATTTTACTTTTGCAGAGTAAAAAATTTTTTAAATTTGATGAGGTCCAAATTATCAATTTTTTATTTTATTGATTCTGTTTTTAGTGTCAAATCTAGAACTTTTTGCCTAACTCTAGATAGATCCCAAGAGTTTCATTTTTTTAAAAAAAATTATAGTTTTACATTTCATAATTAAACTATTGGTTCTTTTTGAGTTAATTTTTGTGTAAAGTGTGAGATTTAGGTAGGTGTTCATTTGTATTTCTTATGAATGTCCAGTTAATCAAACATCATTTTCAAAAAGTCTATCCTTCTAATGAATTGCTTTTGCAAATTTGTCAAGAATGTGTTGGGCATATTTATTTATGTCTGTTTCTGAGTTCTGTGTTTTGTTCAATTGATTTATATGCCTATCTGTCTGCCAATACCACACAATCTTGATTACTGTAGCCAAATAATGAAATAATATGAGACAGTGTGATTTCTCCCACTTTGTTTCCTTATAAAAATTGTTTTAGATATTGTAGAGCCTGTGTTTTTGCTTATACATCTTAGAATAAGTATATCTTTGTCTACAGCATATGTTGCATAAGTTTTGATAGCAATTGCTGTAAACAATTAGATAAATTTGGAGAAAATTGATGTTTTTACCAGATTGAGTCTCCTAATTTGTGATTACATTTTTCTCCATTTATTTAGGTTTTCTTTGATCACATTTTATAATTTTCAGCAAGCAAATCCTACTCATGTTTTGTTAAATTTATAGCTAAGTATTTTATTTTCTTTTGAACAAGTGTAAATAATACTTTATTCCATTTATTTTCCACATGTTCATTGTTATTATATAGAAATGCAAGTGAGTTTTGTGTATTGATCAAATATCCTGCAAATTTGCTGAACTCATAATTCTAGGAGTTTTTGTTTGTTTTGTTTTGATAGCTTATTTGAGATTTTCTACATAAACAATCATGTCATTTGCAAATAAGGACAGCATTAATTCTTCATTTCCAATTTATATTTCTTTATTTCCTCTTCTTGCCTTGTAGCAATGGCTAGAACCTCTAATACTAGTTGAATATGACATAAATACTATGTTGAGAGTGGACATTCTTGCTTTCTTTCCAATCTTAGAGGAAATGCATTCACTATTTCACCATTAATTATAATGTTAGCTCTATGTTTTTGTAGATGCTCTTCATCACCTTTAAGCAATTTCTCTCTATTCCTAACTTGGCAAGAGTTTGACCATATACGGGTGTTGAGTTTTACAAGTACTTTTAAAAAATCATTTGATATAATCATATGATTTCTCCTCATTAGTCTATTGATAGGGTAGATTACATTGCTTGATTTTTAAATGTTGAAGCAGCCTTACATACCTAGAATAAATTCTACTTGGTCAAATGTTTATTCTTTTTATACATTGCAGAAATCATTTTGCTGATATTGTGTTAAGGATTTTTGTATCTAAATTCATAATAGATAATGGTCTTCAGTTTCCTTCTTAGAACTGTCTTTTCCTCGTTTCATTTAGCCTTATAAAATGAGTTGGAAAGTACTTTCTCCTTTCCTATTTTTTGGAATATATTGTGAAAAAAATTAATTCTTTATTAATTGCTCAGTAAAATTCTCCAGTGATTCACTCTTGGTCTGGAGATTTCTTTTTCCACAACTTTTAAATCATGTTTTCAATTTCTTTAATAGTTATAGGATAATTCACGTTGTCTATTTCATCAGTTGAGTTTTGTTGTTTGTGGTTTTCAAGAAGTTGGCCCATTTCTTCTAAGTTGTCAAACTTATGACTATAAAATTGTTTGCTTTTTTCCCTCAGTATCCCTTAAATGGCTGCAGCTATAGCCACTATTTCAATTCTGATATTGGTTATTTTTTTCTTCTTTTTATCTGTCTCATATTGCAATAAGTTTGTCTATTGTATTACATTTTTCTAAGAATTAGTTTTTGATTCATTAAAATTCTCCATTAGTTTTCTCTTTTCAATTTCATCAGTTTCTGCACATGTCTTTATTATTTCCTTCCTTCTGCCTGTTTTGGGTTTATTTTGCTCCTTCTATTTTAGTTTCTAGTGGTAGAAACTTAGATTATTGAGTTGAGACATTTTCCCTTTTTTAAAATAGCAACGTTTAGTATTATAATTTCTCTCAGTACTGCTTTAGCTGCTTCCTGCATATTTTGATATGTGTTTTCATTTTTATACAATTCTATGTGTTTTCTATTTATTCCATTGAGAACATTTATTTTACCCATGGTTTATTTAAAAGTCTATAATTTTATTTCCAAGTGTTTGAAGATTTTCCACTTGTCTTTCTGTTATTGATTTCTAGCAGATTCCATTATGGTCAGAGAACATAGTCTACATGATTTCAGTTCTTTTCCATTTGTTATCAGAGTTCTTTTATGGGCCAGGATTTGGACCATCTTATTGAACATTCCACGTCCTTTAAAAAAATAAAGTGTGTTATTCTGTTGTTTGAAGTGTTCTGTATATGTGAATTAGATCCTCTTGCTTAGTTTTGCTTGTTTATTTTTTCTACATCTTTACTCATTTTCTGTCTAGTTTTTCTATCAATTGTTGATGATGGGATGTTAAAGTCTCTAACTCCATCGGTGGCTTCACCTGCTTCTTCCATCAGCTGTTTTTGTTTCATGTATTTTGAAGCCCTTTTATGTGTGTATGTATACATTTTGTGTTGTTTTTTCTTGTTGCATTATTTCTTTCACTGTTACATAATAACTAGACTATATGTTCACACAAAAAGTTGTACATGAATGTTGTAACAACTATCTTTGTAACTGCCAAAAACTAGAAAAGACTCAGATGTACATCAATACATCAATGGCTCAATAAATTGTGTTGTATCTCTACAATGAAGTACTAACTAACAATAAAATGTCATGAACTATTGATACACACAACAATATGAATGGATCTCAAAATCGTTATTTTGAGTAAAAGAGCTCAGAGTATGTACTCTATGATTCTATTTTATATAAAATCTAGAAAATTTAATCCCATCTGTATGGTAGCAGATAAGTAATTGCCTGGGGATGGGATGAGGAGGTTGATGAGAAAAGGATTATAAAGGGGTTCATTTTTTGAGTGTATTTGTAGTTTTATTGGTATATGTATATGTCAAAACTTATTCGATTGCACTCCTTATATATATGAAGTTTGTAGGTCAATTATATCTCAACAAAGCTGTTGAAAAAATATATTAGGATTTAGCAGGAAAGTAAATTTAGGGGAGACTAATTATTATGCATAAAATTTATTTGGGCAATATTTAAATGGTCATAAGTATGGGCATCTTAAAAAGCACCACAAGACATCAACATGTTTAAATCAATGATGAATATAATAAAGAAGAGCAACAATAATACTGCTACTTGAAAAAAGTTTCTGGATTATTTAATCTATTTTCCAAAAGAGTAGTACTTAAGAAGAGCTACAAAGTGGTTTCAGAAATAACACATTAATATGCTTTCAATCCAATGGAGACAAATAGTCTTTGTAACAAATAATGTTAGAATAATTGGATCTCCATGTAAAAAATAAAAAGGAACTTAGTTCTTAGCTACACTATATACAAAACTTAACTCAAATTTGTTAATAGACTTAAAAATCTAAAACTTAATTCTTCTAGAAGAAAACATAAGAGAAAACTAGCCAAAGAGTTCTTAAATATGACACCAAAATGACAACTTGTTAAAAAAAATGACAAATTGGGTTTCATCAAAATTAAAATGTTCTAGTCATTGAAAGATACTATTAAGAAAATGGAAACACAAGCCATAGACTGGAAGAAAATACTTCAAATCACAAATCCAGAATACATAAAATCATTCTCAAAATTCAGTAATTAACAAACAACCCAACACAAAATGGGGATAATATTTGAACAGACCCTTCACCAAAGGAGCTCTATGCATGGCAAATAACCATGTGAAAGATGATCAAGACATTATTCATTAGGGAAATGTAAATTAAAAACATAATGAAAGGGCTTCCCTGGTGGCACAGTGGTTGAGAGTCTGCCTGCTGATGCAGGGGACACGGGTTCGTGCCCCAGTCTGGGAAGATCCCACATGCCGTGGAGTGGCTGGGCCCATGAGCCATGGCTGCTGAGCCTGTGCGTCCGGAGCCTGTGCTCCACAATGGGAGAGGCCACAACAGTGAGAGGCCCATGTACCACAAAAAAAACCCCACAAAAAACACCATAATGAAATACCATTACATACTTATTTTATAAAAAGCAACAAAAACTGACAATATTATACGCTAGTGAGCATGTGGAACAAATGGAACTCTCATATATTGCTCGTTCAAGGCAAAATCATAGAGCCACATTGGAATATATGTTGGCAGCTTCTTATATAATTAAACATGCAACTACCATATGACCCAGAAATTCTACTCCTATATATTACCCAAGTGAAATGAAAACCTACATTCACACAAAGTTTCTTCAAATGGTAACTAATCATCTCTAAGATATAGCTCAGTGATTTCCAACTCTGACCACTGGAATCACCTGGATATATATATTTTTAATATTCCAAAGCCCAAGTCACACCCCTAACCAATTAACTTAGAATCTCTGGACTTGGGACAGAGTCAACAGTATTTTTTGAAACTCCCTTAATTGATTCTAATTTGCAGACAAGTTTGGAAATCGCCAGTATACCTTAAAAGACAAATATCACTATTTAATATGATTATTTTACAGCAAATTATAGGCACTGTAATGGAGCAAAATAAAGAGAAAAGAAACCCAAGTAAGTTTCCTGATGCAAAATACAGAAGGGACCAACAGATGTTTGGAATATGATGAAACTTTGAAGGGGGGCAATTCTTAATAACTAACAATGTAATTCTTGATAAATACTAACCTAATTTCCATAGCCCTATCATGGCCAATAATTGCAGTCATCCCTTATTGACTGTCAGATTTTTTATTTGATTATTTGAAGACTTTGATTTTTTTCTGACAGTCTCCAAAATTAGTACAGTAGAATTCACAAGATAATTAAATTTTTTAAAGTTTGAATTTATCCCTTTCTCTCCACTCTCAAACATCACATACACACATATATACTCCCACCTAGACACATGAAGGATTTATTTTTATATATCAAACAGACACCTTCGAGTTGTAATTCATCTGGCAATTAGCATGACTGTTTACATAATTTTGGCAATGATCAGTATGCCTAGGTGACTGTTGTTTCTAAGCAGTCTTACAGCCCTCATACATATCAACATACTGTTGGATATAAATACCTTCTTCATCCCACTTTATTTTTGAAATAGATTAGTCAAAGAGATAACTGTGGAAGTCATTTCTATGAATTTAAGAGTGAGGCCATTCACAAATTAATTCTGCAGTCCCCTCTGGCCTTTCTACAAAATACAATAAAGACTCTAATACAGTTCAGTTTTATTTTTTTACCACCAGCTTCTATTAAATAGGTCTTCTACTTTTTTTCACTCAGATGAGTGGAGCTGCTTCTTCCTTATATTTCTGGTCTCCTGGGCAAAGATCTTGTCTCTCATATTCTTAGAACACACACACACACACACACACACACACACACACACACATTCTCATTCCAATCCCTTCCTTCTTATAGCCTTTCTTTTTTTTTGAATTTTAGTTATTTTTTAATTTTTTATACATTAATATGTATAAAATAGATAACTAATAAGAACCTGCTGTTATAACCCTTCTAATAATACCAAGTCTGCAGAATCTGCCTGTTCATAACTCTATCTCAGAACTTCTTTAGCTCATCTCCTGGTTGCAATTGTGATGACTCACATCATGTATCTCAATTTAGATTAATTTCTACATTGTGTATTTATCATTGCAATAACTAGATACAGTCTAAACCCTGAATGTAAAATGCCATAGTTTATTAGACACATAACATGAAAAAATCATAAATCTACATTTAAAGTGCAATGCACTTTGTAATCTTAATATCTAATGAACTTAGTTGAAGATATTTCGTTATATGTATAATGTGTACCAAAAATGTATAAATAATATCTGGTCTTACATTTAGGTCTTTAATCTATTTTGAGTTTATTCTTGTATATGATGTTAGAGAATGTTCTAAGTTAATTGATTTACATGTAGCTGTCCAGTTTTTCCAGTATCACTTATTGAAGAGACTGTCTTTTCTCCACTGTATATTCTTGTCTCCTTTGTCATAGGTTAATTGACCATAAAGTGCATCGGTTTATTTCTGAGCTTTCTATTCTGTTCCATTGATCTATGAGTCTGTTTTTGTGCCAATACCATACTGTTTTGATTACTGTAGCTTTGTAGTATAGTCTGAAGTCAGGGAGCAGGATTACGCCAGCTCTGTTCTTTCTCAAGATTGTTTTGGCTACTCAGGATCTTTGGTGTTTCCATACAAAGTTTAAAATTATTTGTCTAGTTTGGTGAAAAATGCTATTGGTATTTTCATAAGGATTGCAATAAATCTGTAGATTGTCTTGGGTAGTATGGTCGTTTTAACAATATTAATTCTTCCAATCCAAGAACATGGTATATCTTTCCGTTTGTTTGTGTCATTTTCAGTTTCTTTCATCAGTGTATTATAGTTTTTAGAATACAGGTCTTTTGCTTCCTTAGGTAGGTTTCTTCCTAGATATTCTTTTTGATGCAATGGTAAATGGGATTGTTTCCATAATTTCTCTTTCTGATAGTTTGTTGTTAGTGTATAGAAATGCAACTGAATTCTGTATATTAACTTTGTATCCTGCAATGTTACCAAATTCACTGATGAGCTGTAGTAGATTTCTGGTTGTGTCTTTAGGATTTTCTATGTATAGAATCATGTCATCATCTGCAAACTGTGACATTTTTACTTCTTCCTTTCCAATTTGGATTCCTTTTATTTCTTTTTCATCTCTGACTGCTGTGGTTAGGACTTCCAAACTATGTTGAATAAAGTGGCAAGAGTGGGTATCCTTGTCTTGTTATTTTGTAATAACTGTAAATGGAAAGTAACTTTTAAAACTGTGTAAACTACCAAATGTAAGGTAGATAGCTAGTGGGAAGCAGCCGCATAGCACAGGGAGAACAGCTCGGTGCTTTGTGACCGCCTGGAGGGGTGGGATAGGGAGGGTGGGAGGGAGACGCAAGAGGGAGGGGATATGGGAACATATGTATATGTATAACTGATTAAATTTGTTATAAAGCAGAAAAAATATATACAACTTGTTAATCAACTATACTTCAATAAAAAATAAATTAAAAAAATAAATAAAACTGTAAAAATTTAATTTAAAATGTATAAATATATTTTGATGTTCATGCAACCTACACCTTTTGTCTAGATTACTCTTTAGTGTACTGTATACCTGCAAATATATTTGTAAAGTAGTTTGAAAGCAAACCCAAAGATGTATTTTTAAAATATGGGGAATTTTTATGGTGATAATTAAGACAATTAACTTGATATTGTTGAAATACCTGGGTGAAACTTGTACTTATTTTTAATAATTATATTTTATTGAATAGGTGAATTGGGTGTTAACTCTGCCATTAGATAGAAAAAAAAAGATCAGAGCAAATTTAAAAGGGAGAAAATCTTATTTTAAAAATGAATAATATACTCATCTAAGATGCTACTTTTTGGAATTTTTCAGGAAAGTTGTAACTGAAAAAGTGCAATGTTGGACAAAGTATGTTCCTATCACTAAGGGCACCATCCCACTCTGGATCTAGTTCCATAAATACTTCTTGTCCCTGGTGTATCATCTCTTCCCACAAATCGTGAACGTGGAAAGATCTCGTACAACTGCTCCCAGCCTTGGTGACTTCAGGGCTGTCATGAAGTGTCAGCAACCATAATGACTATCAGAATATGTCAAGAGCTAAATAAAGACCTGGGACTGGATAAAACACCTGGACACAGAAAACTCTACATCATCTCCTTTGATTCCTTTTTGGAAGTTGTCATATACAGTGTATTTTTAGCTGGAAAGGATGGGATGATTTTGCTTAATTCTTGACAGCTGCTCATTAGGCAGATCAGAACGAGATAAGCAGGATGAGATACTGGTTAAAATTGCAGAGTAGGTGCCAGGAGTATTAGATTTCAAGTCTTGCTCACTAACCATGGGTGACCTTGAGGACTTATTTTCTTTTTGGTGTTCCTGGCTTCTCCAGACTTAGAGTTGGGAGGAGAACACTTTCCCAACATCTCAATGGCTTTCATCGGAATTTGTAATGCTTTGAGGTTCTTGAAGTCACAGGTTTCCCTTAAAATCCCTGCCCCCAAAATATGTCACTCTGGCTATTTCATTTAGATATGAGCCTCATGAAGTATAAAGCATGAGATGGACGTAGGAATGGAACTGTTGTTAAAGTTTGATTTGGTGAAAGTCTATCTTTGGTGAGATTGCAATTATTTTTTTATCATGTAGGTCTCAGATGGTTATCTTGTCATTAGGAAATTCTATTTCACCTCAGCCCAGTTAAATGTATCCAAACATGATATGTACAATCAAATGCAAACATATATTTTGGTCAAACTGAGTTAAAGGTAGCAAGTTGCAAAGTTCAATAACGTTATGGTTATCTACCATTCAATGTTTTTTCATCTAGTCACTTATTCCCAGCTGGAGTGATGATCCCTTCTTTCAGGTTGAAACTTCTGAAGAAAACGAGGCTTTCACTTATTCAATTACTGAGGTTAGCAAAAATGAATAAGTTTAGATGTCAGTATTTTAAAATATTTTTGGTCTATAACCTGGGAGAGTTTCTTTTTCAGACCCTTGAATTATAAGACAATAAGATAATGATGAGATAAAAACAGTTTCTTTCAAAGAAATTACTTTACATTACAGAATGTCAGGAGTTCATAAGAGTTTTGTATTTCTTCAATAGTGATGACTGTGGTGAGCCTTTCACATGTGTGTTCCTTTTTAGTATAATGTAATATTGACAGCATTGATTTGATTGCTGGAAGAAATGTGTAATTTGATCTTAGTCTGTTAACATATAATTTTAAAAATAGCTTTGTCCTCTTTCATGTTTTACCACTTATAATGGTGATTTGAATGAGTGATCTTTTAAAATATCCTGGTAGTGAAAACGTGATATAGCTGCAGCCTGATCCATCTAATGAGCTTAGTGATGGACTCTGATATAGCTGATCACCTGGGGAGACGCGAGGGGCCTGAGCAGTCAGCCAGGCTGATCTTGTGTCCCGCTGAGAATAAAGAAGGCAAGTACAGAGCCAGCGTTGGCTGCCTGTTTCCACAAATAAGTTGCCTGTGGTCAGCACTTATGATTCCAACGAGCTTCCATTGCCAATATTTGAGATGCTGGGAGCCTGTGTCAACCTTCGGACTGAGTCGGTGCCCAAGCTCGTCAGGGCGCTGATGGCTGCGGTGCACTTCTGTGCACAGATATAGCTCACTGTGTACATTTCCATTACAATGGGCGACACAGTAATAAATCCATTTCTTCTTTTTTTAAATTTAATTTTATTTTATACAGCAGGTTCTTATTAGTTATCTATTTTATACATATTAGTGTGTATATGTCAATCCCAATCTCCCAAGTCATCCCCCCTTCCCACTTCCCCCCTTGGTGTCCATATGTTTGTTGTCTACATCTGTGTCTCTATTTCTGCCTTGCAAACCAGTTCATCTATACGATTTTTTAGATTCCACATATATGCATTAATATCCGATGTTTGTTTTTCTCTTTCTGACTTACTTCACTCTGTATGACAGACTCTAGGTCCATCCACGTCTCTACAAATGACCCAATTTCGTTCCTTTTTATGGCTGAATAATATTCCATTGTATATATGTACCACATCTTCTTTATCCATTCGTCTGCCGATGGGCATTTAGGTTGCTTCCATGACCTGTCTATTGTAAATAGTGCTGCAGTGAGCATTGGGGTGCATGTGTCTTTTTGAATTATGGTCTTCTCAGAGTATTTGCCCAGTAGTGGGATTGATGGGTCATATGGTAGTTCTATTTTTAATTATTTAAGGAACCTCCATACTGTTCTCCATAGTGGCTGTATCAATTTACATTCCCACCAACAGTGCAAGAGGGTCCATTTCTTCTTAAAACAACTGCTTTTATCAAGCCCCTCCAAGAAAAACGTAGTGTAAAAATGCACACACATAACCAGATGCCAACACTGTAAGTTTTTCCCCAGGAATGCAGTTCAGTTTCCCATACCCCGTGAAGACAGAAAGAGAAAAGTCACTAAGAAGTACATGTGATGGACAGTCAGCACATAACCCAGTGATGATAATGATGCTGGATAAATTGTCACAGCCTGTGAATAAGTCATAGGTCAAATTCATTTTATTTTTCACTGCAACTGAAGCTGGTTTCTAGTACTCAAGCCCACCGAGGGCAAATGTTTTAAAAATTCCTAGCCTGGGGTCAATATGAGTGGGGAAGTGTATAATATCATTTACTAACTAAGAACATTTGAGGAGAATAAAATCTGTATTTTTGGCAATACATTTTTTTCCCTAGAACATAAAACCAGCTAATATTTTGGAAATATTTAAGTTTTCACTAAAATGTTGAGCTTTATCTGATCTTGGTAAAACTCATTCTTGCTGCAAAAGTCAGACATTATAATTTTTTTTCCACAGAAAATTCATATAGGATATAAGCCAACTTCTTAATGAAAATCTGGTTTTAGCTAACCACAGAGGGTGAATGGGACATAGGTAAAATGAGTCAACTCCTCTGATTTTTCCTTTGACAAACACCCCCTACCACCCAGGGCACACATCTCTCTGAGAATTGCTGTTTCCCCAAGGTGAGCCCTAAAGTATGTGTGGACTAAGGGACTTTGCTAATGTGGCCAGGAGACAACACTTACCCAGACTGAGTCAACTCATTGGTTGACCAGGTGTCAATTGTACACTTTCAAGCAAGAATTCCATCCAAGAAACACAGAGTCTCCAAGATATGGAGTTGAATCCTGTTCCCCTTGAGTGTGGGCTAGATTAAGTCACTCTCACTGATGAATGGCAAATGTGATATATGACACCAATGAGGTTAGGTTATAAAAAGCCAGTGACCTCCGTCTTGCAGTCTCTCTCTATCGGGGATATCTCACTTAGGGAAAGCAAGGTGTCATGGTTTAAGCAGCCCTGTTATGAGGCTCATGTAGTGAGGTCCTGCAACTTCTGGTCAACAGCCAGCGAGGAACTCAGTCTGCCAACAACCCCAGTCTTGGGCTTGGAAGCAGATCTCTCATCCTAGCTGAGACTTTGGACGATTGTAGACCAAGGTGAGAATTTGACTGAAACCTTGTGAAAGACCAGAGGCAGAACCACCCAGATGAGATGCTCTTAGATTCTTGGCTTTCAGCAACTGTGTGAGATAATACATGTTTATTATTTTAAGATGCTAAGCTAAATTTTAGGGTAAGTTGTTACACAGCAGTAGATAACTAATATAATTGGTTTCCATGACAAGTCATAATAGGAGTACAACTTTTGCACCCCCATTTACAGATTGTTCTTTTATTAGACTCTTTTGAAGGCATCCCCATGCTCCCCCTTGACTTTAACATTTCTAATTTCCTAAGACTCTTTGGACCCCTTTTCCTCTTACTCTGTAATCTTAGGTGATATTATTTACCTGTATAGCTTCAAAAACCCATTAAAACTTACACATTTATATCATCCATTTTCTTGACCAGGGTTTTCCAACCTGGCACTTTCAACATTTTGGATAGGATAATTTCTTGTTGGGAAGAACTGTCCTGTGCATTGTAGGATGTTTAGCAACATCCCTCATCTCTGCACTCTAGATACCAGGAATATCCTCCTCTCCCTCAACAATGAACACCAAAAATGCCCCCAGGTGTTTCCAAGTATAACCTCTGGGATAGCAGTCGATAATGTGGCTAGCTGAGGATAACTGTTCTAGACCTTTATTCAGAGATTCATATTCGTATAGCCAACGACCTATCTAAGGTTTATTGCAGGTCTCCACTTATATAGTATAATCTCATAAGCACCTCAAACTTTGCATATTAAAATTTGAAATCCTAAACTCTATCTATTCCCCCAGCTCTTGCTGGAAAACTAGTTACCTTGGGTGTTCTTGATTTCATTAGAAGTCTACCTAAAAGACAAAATCCTCACCACTGTTGACCAGACCTTATGTATTCTATCACATATCTACCTTCCTAACTTAACCCCAGCCAACTCTGCCCTTTAGTCATGTCCTGCTGGTCACTTTGTTTTTGTTTTTAGACCATCTTTTGTGCTGGTCTCTTCCCTATATTATTGTCTTTGCACACACCACTCTTGCCTGGAATATAATCTGCTTTCCTTTTTATCTTGCTTATTCTAAACGAACTCTCAAGTCTCAGCTAAAATATCATTTCTTCAAGGAAGCCCTCCCTGATTGCCTCAGACTATGGTTAGTCCCCCAATTATGATCTCAGGCAGTGTCTGCCTCTCATTTTTAGCAACTACAATTATTTTTGGAAACTTGAGTGCTCTTCGTCTCACCAAGAGCTTTAGCTTCATTGAGGGTATCTGTCCATGTTCCTTCACCTCATTATAACTTACACCTAGGTCAGTGTCTGCCAAAAAGTCATCACTCAGAAAATATGTGTTGATTTTAAAATTGAATGGCTAAACGAATAAACCAAGAGGTAATGGAAACTTTGCTATTCATGTTACTAAAGTCTGCAGATGACCCAACAGAACTTTATGAGTTCCTAGGTATCTTTTATTATAATTCTTTTGTACAAATATCCCCCATGTTTATACTTTGGGAAGTGTATGCTAAACTTCAGGTTTGAGCTTCACTGTTCCTCTAAGAGACAAAGAACATTATTGAACAATAAATTTTAAAACTGCCGTCAGAGTTAGTGAACCAGCTGGTGAAGCTATATATAACATGAATAGTAATATATGAATAGAGTGAACTTTGATTCTGAAAAGTGTCAAAATACTTCAGTTTTACAAGTGTAAATAAAAATGCTTTCTTTTTTCCAGAAATTACAGTAAAAAGCAACAGATCTATTTGAGCACATTAAAAATTTCTATGTGGCTAAAAGTAACATAATCATTAAAATTTAAGAAAACTGACATATATGACAAAGTATTATTATTTTTATATTTAAAGAATTCTAAGAAATTAATGGAAAAGGCAAATTATTTATTAGAAATAACAAAGAAAGAGAGAGTATGCAAAAAATAGTAATTAGCAATAAATACTATTTGAATGAAAAAATAGTACATTCTGGTTTATAATAACAAAACATTGGAAACCTCTATATCCAGTATAAAGGACTGTTTAAAGAACGATATCTCCTTAAAATAAAACACTATTCAGAAAATAAAATTGAGAATATAATCTATATTTGTTAACAAGGAGGTATGTGTGTTTATGAATACACACTCCAATACACATATTTTTTCATAGTTAAGTGGAAAAAAGGAAGTTTACAAAATATGGATATTATGATAACCATTTTTATAAAAATGTATGGTGTGTATATGTCTAGAGAAATGTGTTAGTGTGGGATTATGTGTGGATGATGGAATTCTCTTATTACTTAATCTGTGTATTGGTCTAAATCGTTTACAATGCATATCTATTTTGTCTATAGCCAGAAAAAAAGCTAGATTATTTTGGAAAAATAATCAAAAATCAACTTAAAGATCTTAAATGTTTGCCCCAGGAAATAAAATAGATCTTAAGAAATTTAGCCCCAAGGATCTTTCTCCTGGAGATATAATTTCTTTAAAAAGAAAAGTATCTTTGCTGCTATATACTATCTAAAACTTTCTTCCATGGCTTTTAAGAACTCCAATGCTAGCTTTTAATAATATAATCCTGCATTCTTTATGCAACTATCAAAGTTAAACTTAAAATTTTAAACCTTCCTAAAACTCATCCATCACATTAGTAAAGAAAATATATTGCCTTATGTCCCAAATGAAAATTAAAGCCATCTGCTAATTCCATAGCATACTTCACCTAAGTGTTTTGCAAAATCATATAACTTGAGTAAAAACAAGAAAAGAAACAACCAGGGCCTCAGATCTTCTTTAATTTCTGGCTGAGCACTATGCAGTGGGGACCTGGCCATCAATAGAGGGGAGTCTACTGCACTGGGTCTTCTTCACAAATAAACTGTCTTGTTTGTCCCTGAATTTTGTTTCAGTTTCATCATGATTAGCAAATGAACTGGGTTCCTTTGGTGGGTCAGAGGAAGACCGTTAAAGCACTGTTTTATCTTTCTTTTGCTACAAATTTTTTGCTGAACCCTAAGGGCCAAATTTAGAAATGAAGATATGACAGATGTGCTCATAAAATTGAATGCATACCTGTGCTGCCGACCAAAGGGTCCCCCAAAACTTCCCCCTGCGAAATGTTCTGATTTCCTAGTGCCACCTGTAACGGTCCCAGCAGGCAAAGTTTCCTTCCCATCTTCTGAGCAGGCTGGCAGCCCCAGCTTTGAGAATGTTCGTGACAAGCTCTTTGCAAATAAGCCCAAGTTGCACTATGTCAAATTCAAATGAAATCATAACACAGAAACAAAACATTCATAAATTGATAGAAATTATGGAGCATCAAATGAGATACAAGAGTTTTATCTCCTCATTTGTATATTCCTGTCTCCCTGTCTATAAACATATGTTTGCACATGTTGTGTATTGAAAGATTAACATATAAAATTACAACATTGCATTTGTTACACTGTAGTTAAGGTTGTCTTCACATTTATATTTTCTGAGGTTTTATATCTGAACCATAAACATCCTCTCTGGACTGAAACTTTGTCACAGAGTGAAAAACTAGAAGTGTGTTCATCTTTCTCCTAAACATGGAACAAATTTCACAGAAATGCTTAGATCTTTTAAAACATTTTTTTAAGTTGACCTAATAAAAACATCATTTAAAAAATTAACCTCTAAAACTGTATACATTAAAATTACTAACAATGATTCCAAAAAGAAAACAAAGAGAAAGTTTATTTCCTACATTGGTGAGAATTGAGTACGTGTTTTTAAATCTAATAATACTTTTTAAAATTTTATGATCACTTGACTAGAAAAAAGAATGTTAATGGCTTTTCAAGTTAAACACTTAAAAAAAAAATCCCCAAACAACATTAGAAAGCTACTTAACTTTTGGCGAGATAGTTAAATATTGCATGTGACAAAACTGACTTTTGGCGAGATAGTTAAATATTGCATGTGACAAAACTTGCCTTCTAAATGATGCTAATAATTATGAAGCCCGTTAAATTATATATTCACACAACTTTTTAAACATATTATTTTAGAGGTAAAGAGTTAATCAAGTTTATCAAGTGTGTTAACACTATTTTGAAACTGAGTTCAATATTCTGCTTTGAAGTAAATGTTTCAAGAGATTTATAAATTTGAAAAAAATAAAACTTCAAAAGTCAAATTTATTCACTGGTTAGATTATTTCTTAAACATTATTGAAATTCTCATTATTCTTGTGGTGGTTCTGGGCACTGATTATTTTAACCAAGCTGCTTGTTTATTTGCATAGATTTTGCTTTCATTTATTAGAAAAACGTGTTTTGAAAATTAAAGCTCTCTCTAACAATTGGTTAAATGCAAGGCAAATGTTTTTCAAATCACATAAAGTTTGTTTTATTACTTAAGAATATGTTTAAGTCCTTTTTCAGTATTTTCCAAACATTCTCAAAAAACCTTTCTCTTATATTTTTTAAATTTTGGAAGTGAGAAAAACATGTATTTTGTGGAATGTCAGATGCATATTTATTCACTATTAGCTGTGAAGAATGTGGAGTAAATCCCCCTTACGGTACACAACTTTAAAAGTTCAGATTGGGAAATATGTGGCTGAAATGCTTTGGTGGTTTGCCCATTGAATTTGAAAAGTCCATCATGATACTTGGTGATTCTACAGTGTTCAGTGACAACTATGTAAATATACACACAGTATATCAGAGCACGGAGGATGAAATAAATGAGCAATTTTGCAGAGGTGGAAACACTAACTTTTGACTTATTACCCCAGTGTTGTTAAGTTATGCACTCATACCCAAAGGCTCTGTTTTCTTGTAGCCTAACTTCTGCTGTTGCTGTGGTCTCCTGGCAGTTGTGAAGGTACATGGGCTCCACTGCCCCAGAGCCTACAGCGTGTGTGATTTAGTTACCTCTACATCCATCAGCGCTCACCATACTGAGCATTTGGACCTGCTTACACTTCACTGGCTAGTGACAAATGCTTCATGTCATCATTCCCTGTGGACTGGATCAGAATAAGTCACTCACCATTCAAGCCGGAAAGCTAGTGATGGGTCTGAACCAGGTAGAACCAACAGTTCTAATACAGGGCAGAGAGTTGATACTACTCAAAATTCTGTATTTATACTTTATTTCCTGTTCTATAAAATATGCATTTCACACATTTTACAGCCCTACTGTTTTTCCTAGGACATAAACATCTCTGTTTTTTGACTTTTTTTTTTTTTTTTACATCAAGATAGCACTTTACAGATACAAATGATCCCAAACTTGGTCTATCCATACCCTGAAGTTTTCAACAGGATAAGTAGATGGTTTCTGCAATGTTTATTCCTCTTCTGGTAGTGAGTTGGTATTTTGGGGAAGGAGGAATTTCTTTAATGCATGTAATATGCCTTGAATTACAGAAATTAAAGATGATTATTCATTTTTTTCTACCTGTTCTTCCACACAGGAATAATGGAAGGACAGGTAGAAAAGGTCCTGTCCATAATGCTTAACATGGTCTTTAGAATATGGACCCACTGCTAGTAATTGAATAAGTGAATACAGGAGTGAGTGAATAAATGCACAAATAAGGTATTGTTTTTTAGGAGGTAGGTGGATGCTTTACCCGCTAGTCTCCTGCAAATATTTCTAAAGTGCATGGCTTCTGGGAGATTGGAAAACTCAACAGCTTGTGGATGGCATCTGTCTGCCTCACTGCTGGCTTTCGTGTGCACACTGGTCACAGTGATAGCTATATTAGTCACTCTGGATTAACAGTACAGAGGGGACTGTACCCATACAATTGCTTTGTATTTACCAGCTTGGGACTGGATACAATTCGAACTTGAATCCACTGCACCCACCATGTTGAATATTTTATACATTTAAAAAAATAATTGAAGACCTGCTCCATGTGTGGGATGTTAAACAATCATTACCATAGACTATGCGTACTTTATCATTCTTCCTACCAAAGCGGACACTATTGGCAAACATCCCATTATTTTTGCAAAGTCTTCAGGCCTTCAGGCCAGCTTCCCCATCTTGTAGTTGGAAACACAGAGGTTATTAGATGGTAGGTGACGTATGACATACCTATTGGGTCACATCTTAATATGATGTCCCTTAAGCAGAAAATCTGTCACCCGGCATTAGCATGGCTTACCTTCTATCACATCACTGTTGAATTTGAAGTGACCCCCTAACTGGCCACTGTCCTTTCCTGCTCTCTCTAACACCTGGTTACCTTACCTGTTGACAACAGACTCAGATTCTTATAGCAATGGTTATATTTAATATATTACATATTTTACATCTATTATATATTTTACATACACATAGTGCTTAATATATATATTAGGTAAAGTATTATACACTTAAAGTATTATTCAAATTTAGAGCATCATGACACTCTCAGTGTTCCTTGATGTCAGAGATATGTCACGTTGTTAACTTTTATTTTCACTAAATGCAGCCAACACTCTCCTGGTTAAAATCGAATCTCCCATCCTTTTTTTGCACGTCTCCTACTGCTAGCAAATGAGTCTACTCTGCCCCTCCACCATCTTGATTTTACAGATGGCATTTGCAAAATTAACGTCAGTGTCTGTATATTTTTTAGCCCATCTGCATATAAAAGTGACCATACATAAAAATGTCAAACACAGCGGCTACTAAGAGGAGGGTCTGCATTTGCCCACGAAGGGGTGTTCATTTGGAAGGGCATTCTCCAGAAAAAGAAAAGGCCAAAGAAATTCAATATTGTTCACAACTCATTCTAATCATCACTCCTTCTTATTGAATATGGACAGAGCTCCATGGAGACGCCCGCAGAGACTCCATGTTAGATTCAGTCGCCTATCAAGTTTACAACTCACAGCAAACTGGAGAAGAGCCTACGAAAGCAAACCACTGTTTGAAACTCTCAGACTTGGTCTTTTCTGATGCTGCCTCTTTCCCTGGATGCAGAAGACAGGGGCTCTGCTGCCCGACACAGGGCTGCTCATCTGGTGAGGGTAAACTCCAGAACCGAGCAGAGGAAAGAAGAATGTGTTTTTAAAGGAATTTTAGATGCCTTCTAATAAATCTGGATGTGCTTAAAAAAATCCCCGAGGAATTTTAAAAAGTCTGGATGTGTTTTCTCAAATAACTATTTAAAGCATATTAGAGTTTTTTAATTGCACTGGGGACTTTTCAAAGCATATCAGGACAAAACAGTAGAGGATAGGCCCCAATATGCTAATTAATAGATAGCTAGACCCCTGAAATAAACCTGCAACACTCCATTAATCAGGCAGTAATTGAATTGGCACAGTGCTTTTGTGCGAACTACATGATAATTGAAAACCCAAACCTGGCAGCGGTGAGGGTAAGTTTCTCCACAGTGGTGTATAACAGGGCATCCTGGTGTCTGTTGTGAGTGGGCAGCTAGACCTCCTGCCAGGAGGTTTGCATGGGGAGAAAACTGGCTACTCTCTGAGTTCAGGGTAACTTTGTCTCCTGCTGAGATGGTCTTTTAGGCGTGTGATACCCAGGAGTCATAAGCATGACCCTGTGGAAACACACATAATGCCTGATATGCTTTTCTCTGTTACCTAAAGACATCTGCCAATTAATGTGATTATAAAATAATAGTGAGGAACAGATGTTTCATTTGCTAATTTTATATCTGACTGTTTGAAAGCTAGCTACCAGGGATTTAACTGGCAAATACTTCTTTGCTTACCAGAAAAGAAACAATGCATGCGTTTTTCCCACACAGCTGATGTGGTGTAATTCTGGATATTGGTTGTCTGTAGTAAGAGCTCAGTGAGGGAGCCTGATTGCTTCTAAATGAAGAGAAGAAAAATAGCATTGTAAGCCTTCTTACTGCAAACAAAACATTAAGCATATTGCTATATCAAAAAAAATTAAATAAATAAAAGCTCTTGCAATGAAAGGGTTTTGCTTGTCATACTGTGATGACAATGGGTGAGAAAAAGATGCAGATAAAATGAAGATTGACATGAGCTTTCCATCTAGAACTTTAAAACAAATCGTATTGAAAAACTCGAAGACCTTGCACATCGTCAAACTTTTAATTATACGGGTGAAGTGTAAAGAATGTGAAACCATGGGGAAAGTGAGTTTTGGGGATCTGGAGAGAGATATTTTAAGAAATTAGATAAAAGATATAAGCAATAATGTAATTACATATTTTTTACTCTACTTAACTTATTTTCTTCCCCAATGAAGGTGCGTACATTGTGAACTATACCTGAGATTGTGTTTCTTAGTCTAGATTCTTATCTGAATCAGACCCTTCTCACTGTGGTGGGCCCTCACTGTCTGTGTACCAAGAGGCCACCGCTGGGTGGAAGTTTCTTTTCCTGTTCATGCTATTAAATATGAGTCTTTATTAAGAAAAAAAAAACTTGGATTTGGGTACTGGATATACCCTTAACTATATTTATATTAGGCAAGTTACCTAGCTATTCTGCTCACTTATCTTACCTGTCCAAAGAGGAATCAGCTTAAGATTAGGGTTTCAGAACTTTTTAAAATTTGTGCCCTTTTTATTGAAAGCACAACCCATGGTTTTCCTTTAAAATTTTCAAATTTATAAAACAGTATATGTAGCAGGGTTTAAAGAAGTCCCAAATCAAAGTTATACAGAAAATGGCTTTATTTTCAAATCTCAACCCCTCCCAAGCTTCAGAGAAATTGCAACTTACCTAAAAGTCATCAGGTCACAGGTGTTACTCTCCGATGATCAGATGTGGTGTTAGGACCTTGATGTGAAAGGGGTTTTCACTGTGCCACACTGCCTTGCAGTCCTTACAACCTCTAACTTGGAAATTGAACTTGAAACATGTTTCAAACGTTTCTTAATTTGCATGTAGTGTAATTGAACATTAGCCGGTGTCAACCAATGATCACCAGCTCAAAAGATTGTACCTATGCTACTGACTGTGAGTCTCCCTTTTGTAAAACAAAACAAAAATGTCAGAGGGTTGCTTTTCTTACCTGGGGTTCTTCATAAGCCCAGAGGTGCTTGGTTTCACTTTTTTTACATCAAGGTGTTACACAGTGAGCTTTCATTATCTTGTCTAGTGAGCTCATTTTGTTTTGCTTTATTTCCCTTCTGGCCACGGGCTCTTTTCCCTTTTCCCTGAGATCTACCCCCGTCCTCTTGGAGAAGATGCACCCTCTTCTCCAGGCTTGGTGTTTCCATGCATGGCCAGAGCTGAACTTTCCCCACTCCTGGTTTGACTTTGACCTCAATATATTGACTTGGAATGGATAGGCTTGGAATCATTTTCAAAGCATTGATTCCTTCTAACTTGACTCCTCCTTTGTTTTATTTCAGATCTTGTGTCCAAGACTTCCACCTTCACCTCCAAATCATAACTCATGTTTTCTCACTCCTCAGCACCCCATGGTCCCAGCTCCTATCCCTTCTTGTCTATACTTCTGCAATGGCTTCCCCAGACTCTCTGCTCTCACTCACAACCACACGATCAATGTACAAGCACTGACAGCCCCTTTGAACGTGTAATCATACGTCACTTCTCCAAACCCATTTAAAAGCCAATCAGCTGCTTCCCACTGCGTTTAGAATAAAAGAATAAAGAATAAAGACATTAAGCCAAGGTTCAGTCCCGATTTATCCCCTTATCCCCTCACCCATCTTTACCTCTTCCCACCCTTCCGCACTCACTGAATCACTTCTTCAGACACCACCAGGTCCCCTTGGCCTGCAGACCCAGTGTTTTCCATCCCCTTTGCTTGGCCCCCTCTTCCCTGGACCATGTGGTATGTGCTTGATTTCTTCTATCCTTCAGGCTTCAGCTCAAGGATCATTTCCTCAAAGAGCCCGTTCCTATCTTCACGAGCTCCGCCATCCCATCCCAAATCACTCTTCACTCCTGTTAATTTTATACATATAGCTTATCAGGATCTCCACTTGTCTGGTTCATCTGTGTACATTTTTATTATTTGTCTCCCACTGCAAGAAAGTACCTTCTGTGAGAATAGGGACTTTCACTGTCCTTTTCCATGCCACACTCCCAACGCCTAGGACAATGCTCAATACATACTTTGTGAAATGGATTAAAAAAAAAATGTTTCCACAGAAGGCATATGCTTACAGTCTGTGCAACTGTGGAGGAAAGACTAGCTCAGTGGTAGACAGAAACTAAGAGTCTGGGTCTTTTCCAAGTGTTTTCAGAAACAAAGAAATCAATAACCGCCCCAAAGTTCCCATATTTCTTTTTCTAAAAAAAAAAAAGAAACTCAGTTTTTAACACAAGTCTACATCAATCAAATTTGACGCCATGGAAACAGATATAAGTAAGTCAATCTATTTTAAAGCAAGAATAAAATAAAAATAAAGAATTTTGTGATTCAGGGGTTGCCAAATTTTTCCATAAAGGGACAGGAATGTAGTAAATATTTTAGGCTTTGCAGGCTCTATGGTCTCTGTTGCAACTACTCAGCTCTGCTATTAAAGTAAAAGACCAGATGAAGATAAATGGAAGGGTGTGGTTGTGTACCATTAAGACTTTATTTATTGACACTGAAAAGTGAATTTCATGTAATTTTCAAATGTCATGAAATATTATTCATGTTTTGATTTTCCCAACCATTTTAAAGTGTAAAAATATTCTTAGCTCGTGGGCCATATAAAAACCAGCAGTGGGCCAGATCTGACCTGCAGGCCATAGCTTGCCAATGTTGAACAGTCTGTAACTCCTTCTTCTTTGACTTGCTAAGAATTGATAATTGCCTTCACTTAGTGTTTCTAGGAGATTCTCACTCTGTGCATAGAGTCAAGATCTTCTGAAGGCATGTGCATCTCTGGCTTTGTTGCTAAGAACCCTCCTTGAGTGTCAAAGTCATGAGTTGCTTTAGAAGCTATACATGTCTTTATTTCTTGATACCCTTTCTGTCCTCGCTTTCCCCATGGGTGAGTTCAGTTTCCTTAATGTTACTTCCATAAATCAATATTAACCCGCATATTCAACTCTTTGCTACTCCACATATTCCATTGTCCCTTCCTTCCCAGCTAGGGACTAGGGTTTGGAATGTGGAGAGAAAGAAATAGAATATGACCCTTGTGATCTCACCTCACAGAGAAGCTCTTCTCTCTTTATGACTGCTTAAAATTAATCACAGAATTTCAACTAAAAACCACTTGCAATAGTCGGTTTCTTCTTTAAAAAACTGTCGGTCACTTATTCTCATCTCTGTCTTTCTGAGAAGAATTTTTCCCAAGTCCTTCTTTCCCTGGATAAATGTACCACCTTCCTTTTATTGGGTGAATAAGAGCAACTCTCTCTTGCATACTCCCTCTTCTGGATATTCCTCTACATCCTTGCTCAAGATTCCTAAATCCTTACAAACTTTCATCTCCATCCTAATGTCCTTCAAACCATTGCCCTATGTAACTCCTTCCCTTCATTTCCGACCTACTTAAAGAGAGGTTATGGGTCATTTTGTCACCAGTTCTTCTAGTTACTATTGCTGCATAACTAACCTCCCTAGAGCCCACTGTTTTCAAACAACCATCATTTATTTTGTTCGTGGACTTGCAGCTTGGACAGGGCTCTACAGGGACATCTCTCCTCTGTTCCATGATGCATCAGTAGGGTAACTAGAGTAGTAGCCGGAGGATCTTTTTTAAGGGCTTCCACATGGTCTGGGCTTTGGAGACTGGGCTTGTTGTGTGACTTACAGCATGATGTCTGGGTGCCAAAAACAGGCACCCAAGAGACAGGAAGTGGAGCTACCAGTTTATTAGTGACAACAGAACTTTAATACTGACGTATATTATTGGTCAACAAGTCACAGAGCACGACAGATGCAAGGGAACATAGATCCCAACCTTTGGTGGGAGGAGAGTCATGTTTTAAAACCTTTCCTCAAAATTCCTTTATCAGTAACAGTACTAACCTCCAAGTTACCAGATGCCATGGCTTCCTTTCGGTATTTCTTCTATGTGACCTCTCTTTGGGCCTCCTTTCACTCTATGTTCTCATTTCCTTTAGCACATGGGACACTGTTGTCTCTTTACTTCTTTCAACCCTTGATTTGTTTCTCTACTTGTTAATTTCCTTTTCTTTTCTTGTTTATGTATCTTAAATGTTGGAAATCTCCTGGGCTCAGTCTTCCATTTTCTGCTCTTCTTTCTAGGTGTTCTTACTGAGTTATATAGCACCAATTAATATCTGGACTCGAAAGACACCTAATTTATGGTTCATATCCCACCCATTTTGCTGTGTTCCAGAACTCCTTTTCTGGTTGTGCCATGCAGTGCAAATATTCATATAAAATATGGAAATTCCACAGAGCTGCACTCCAGCTGTGTTGAACTCTCTGCCTCTTGAACCCTCACACTCCCTCCTTGAATGACTGCCTTTGCTCATGCTGTGTTCCATACCCAGAATGCCCTTTTGCTCACTTGGGAACTCCTACTCATTCCCCAAAACCCAGCTGAAGTAGCGTGTACTGTGAAACCTCCCTGAATTCCAGGCAAATTGTGCTGAGTGGGTGCCCGAAACACCATGTTCTTTGAACGTGTGAGAGATGATCTCAGTTGCAATCCTATGTGATTATAACCTTCAGCTCTATTCATAGATGCTCAGCTCCTGCTCGTTTGTTGTTTGTGCAGCATAACTGAAGGGCTAAAATATGCCTTTAACTTAAAAAAATTGTGGATTATTTGTTTTCACAAAAATCCAGGAATGTATGAATTTAAGGGAGTCAGTTACTTTGGCATTTCCATACTTGTGTGAAACTAAAACTGGAGTTTTATTTTTGTTTCATTTGGGTAAGGAGTGGGGCTGAGTTAACCTTTAAGCTGTAGGGCAAACTCTACTCTTTAGATTGGGATCATGTGTCCTTGCATTTAGCAACCAAGATGACCAAAACAGACTTATGGAGATACACTTACGGTTCCCCTATTTGACTTCAGCTAATTTTTGAGAAATATGGAATGTATCAGCTGATCACTTTTCCACCTCAGACCATTTACAATTGAAAGTAAAGCTGATAAACATCCAGGGTTTTTAATCCCCTCTTCAAAGGAGAACTATTTTATCAAGTTGCCCTGTGGCCAATTCCTGTGAAGAGGTCTTAAGCAAAAATGTTGCTCAATATTTTGAAAACGATCAACATACGACTTAGGTTTTTAATGCCACGTTCTGAATAACATCAACGACACAAAGGATGCTAGGATAGCAAACGGCTGGTATGGTCCCATATTGTCGCAGAAGAAGCTGCAGTCCTTTGATTCAAAAGACAAAGAAACCTACATGGTGCTTTTCAATAAACAGTTTCATCCTATTAGGCATTTTGAACCTCCAGGCTTATGCAGAGAAACTCTATACTTAGTTAGAGTTGGCCTGTTTAAAAAAATTATAGTAACACATTGGGGAATATCTTCTTGAGCTATCTTGTTTCTTCTAATCATTGTCCCCCCTTCACTGGAGAATTTCCCATTATTCAGCAACATATGGATGAAACATTTTTTAAGTAATCATGTCTGAATAAAGTAATCATTCTCTCATTAACCAATTATTCTTCAAAATCAAATGGAACAGGCATATTTGCTAAGACAATTTACTTTAATAAACCCTATGGAATTAGATCTCACATATCTCATGTTCAAATGGTTTAATTCAAAGGTTACAGTGTAGATAACAGAAGTAGTTAAAACTAGGTTTTTAGAAGAGGGGAAAGATAGAAGAATGAGAATGTCTGTTTATGTGCAGAAATTCTTAACCTACCCAGCTCCAGGAGACTTCTTTCTCTTTTTTTCTCTCCTGTTTCATCAAAAGTTTGTGAGTTGTTTTCAGCTCTTTTACTTTTTAGAAGCTGTTGGATAAACAGCCTGACCAAAAGAATGAAGGATGGGTGCTATCTATGTATAGATGAGTTTTCCAGAAGGGTCCAACACAGTGGTTGGGAAAGGTAAATTATCCTAGAATTTCAGTGACCGCTTTAGTTCTGAGTGAGAGCTAGAAGCATTGGGAACATGAGAAAGCATTTGCAGGGCGTCATTGGTGTGCGGCAGGGAAAGATGGAGCCCAATACTTTTTTGTTATTTTCACTCCATGATATTTTGCTGGTGTCTCATTCCATGGTATCTAAATAAATGTTTTATTCCATTTTGTACTCTGATGTGAATCATGCTGATACAAGAGGCTTCCCCTGACTTCTGTTTTATTTCTCTTTGTGATTGACTTTATGGGAGTCTGTTCTGGAGATTCTGCTTTGCAGTTTCTGACTGCACAAGTCAGAATCCACACCAATAGAATTCTGGGTTTCCTGTCATAATTCAAGGGCTGCCAAACATTTTCAGAGGAAGGCCTAACACAGTAGAAATCATAAAAGCAAAGCCTGAAAATGAAATATTTTAAGTTCCTGTTTTTGCTCCAGTTAATCAAAATAATATTTGACTCACTATCAAACAAGACATTAAAAACTTATAAGTTCTTGTCCTTTCTCTGCAGTTAACCGGTTATAGAAAAGTAAGCTAAAATTTTAAGCTTCTTTCTGTACCTCAGTTTTCTTTCCTATAAAATGGGTTCTTCTGCTCCATAATTCTATGACTCTTTGTGTTTGTATTAATGCAATTTTTCACATTTTCTAAAACAGCAATTAAAGATGGATCTGCCAACATCAAAAGTAACAGTAATGAAGTGCACAATCCTTTCCATTTAAACTTTACCTACTCACAAGTGGGAACGACATACACAAACCTCCCAATAATGTCACTGTACAATACTTTACATAATTATTTAAATGATCTCATACCCCTAGGCTGGTTTATCCATTATCAACAGGGTGATGTTTTATTTTCAATAACTCTTAAAAAAAGTTTCTTGTCCACGCTGTTAAACATCACAACCTAATCTCATATTTAAGTCATTAGTGGCTGTCACCACAGTTCTCTGCACTGGGTAGATTTGGGAAGACAGCTGTCAGTGCAGCAGGATACAGTTTTTATAATAGTTTTATGATTCACCCTTTGAGATGAAGATTTGGACACCTGATCCCAGCCTGTGATTTTCTCCCTGTAATTTTCAGAATGGGTAAAACCAAATAACAGCCTCCAGGACTTGTGTGTCTAATGCCAAGTGTTTCAGAAATGATATCGGTGGGAACTTAAAACCATATTTTTTTTTTGTATATGCTGATCCCTTTCATTTGTTAGTGCTGGTGGTTGATGGGAGAGGGGTGAAGCTGGCTTTCCTTCAAAGTCATAGCAAAGCCTTCGTTTTCTTTCCATTTTACTTTCACATTACTATGGAGGTGTATACCAATGTTGTGTCAGTTAGTGTCAACAATTTTCATGATAAATATGTGGTCCGTAACAAATTCTATTCAACAGTATACTGAGCATGTTCTCTGTAAAGTCGAGAATAACTTTAAAAATATTTTGCTTGTCCATAATGACCATTTAAATGCAAGTTAAAAGGGATATAAGCAAGGTTGATTTTTTTTTTTTTTTTTTTTTTTTTCTGTACGCGGGCCTCTCACTGCTGTGGCCTCTCCCGTTGCGGAGCACAGGCTCCGGACACACAGGCTCCACGGCCATGGCTCGCGGGCCCAGCCGCTGCGCGGCATGTGGGATCTTCCGGGATAGGGGCACGAACCCGTGTCCCCTGCATCGGCAGGCGGACTCTCAACCACTGCGCCACCAGGGAAGCCCAAGGTTGATTTTTTTAAATGTGGTTTAATAATGACAACGTTCAAGCCAACTTCCCGCATTGAATGCAGCAAAGAGGAAGAGTTAGTTCCTCCCTTGACCTTCAGTGTTTACCCAAGCTTTGGTTTTGATCAAACAGAATAACTTGGGGTTCTGAGAAGTTTGTCCTCAGTCCAGGTTCAAAGTAACTCTTCTCCCCACACCTGGCACCTTTATTTGACACACATTCTTCTCTAAGTTCCCTAAAAACATCAGACTAGAGACTGAATCATCCTGGATTGTTGGGATTGATGAGGGAAGCTGAAAATGCAGGTGTCATCATTCCTCTCCTGGCAGTAGGATAAAAAAAACGAAGCATTTGTTATTTTTCAGGGCCTTGAGATTATAAACCTCATACAGTCAGGGTCGTACAAAAAAAAAAAAAAAAAACCCTGTCACCTGCTTTGTAAAACAGGGGCGGTTTTTCCTGAATGATTGACCTGTGTCAAGGAGTCTAGGGCAACGAATGGCTACAACGAAGAGCAACTACCAAAATCTCCATAGACTCACTTGCAGGGATATGAACTTTAGCTGATGGGAGAAGTATACTAATATTCTCTGAGCAAAAGAAAAAAAAGAAATAAACTACGCTCATGTGTTTCTTGGAGGCATCTCAAAGGCAAAAATCCTCCACCTTCTTCCACTCAGCGGGAGACATTCTGGGATGAGATCCTCTGGCTACGTACGCAGTAGTGTTTGAAATGGTCCTGATGAAAGAAAGATTTGTGCGGCAGACAGCAGGAACGGGGAGCGGTGGGAAGCTACTCCCTGGAGTTTGGGAAAGGAGTATTTTTAAGAAGCTAAAGAAGAAATAGAAACTTAATAATATGGTATTGAGGAAAAAGAGAGCAAAATTAGCTATTTTAGTAGTAGTGATAATAGATGGTACACTGGCCTGTGTATCAGATTATGCAAATTAAAGGAAGGGGACTTTCAATATCAGAGCCTTACGCCGAGTACAGCACTTCTGCAGTCTAGTGCTTTTCAAAGGCAGAAGGATATAAGAACCACTGCTGGGAGCTAAAATGATCCCCGGATTGGATGGATCCTTTCTCGAAAGTAATGTTAAAGTAGAAGATATTGATGGACAATTGATAACATTACTTAGGAAAGTAAACTTGGAGATAGTGGAATGTGAAACTGATATCTCCTTGCAAAAAATCCTAAGGCATTTGTGAACCTTAGAAATAAAACAATTATTAATCTGTCACGTGCATTTATAAGGCACAAGAGGATGTTGAATTGTAGGGCTCTATCCTCCATACAATTCATAACAAATTTCAGCTAGAGTGTTCACAGTTTAGAAGGTTTCCATACTCTATTCACTAAGAAGGCAGTGGGATGTGGTAGAAACAATTTGGGCTTTGGAGTCGAGGTACCCAGGTTCAATTTCCCCCAGCAGTGGCTGTGGACCTTGGGCATGCTGCTTAATTAACCCGACTTCACTCATATCTTCGTCAGAAAGTAGAGGTAAGAATACGTGCATCACAGAGTTGCCTCGAGGATTAAATTCCACAACATTATAGTTGCTTTAAGGTCCTGTCTCTGCTCCTCTGCTGGAAGCAGATGTGGAAAGAATCGACCTTTCTCCAATCGATATTTTCAACCTTGGTCCTGGATCTCTGCTCCCAGTCTCTTCGTGAAATCTTGGGTGAATGTCTTAACTTTCAGATTACTTTGTGTATTAAAACACTGATGTATTACTTTAGTCTGAAATTTGATTTAACTCTGTCCCTCAATCCAAATGCCAAGATCAAGCTGAGCTGAAACACTGACTGCTTAGAGCGTGTATGATTTCTCTCTTGGAGGTCTCTCCTTTCCCGCTCTCTCCAAGGACTAGTCATTCCAGTGTGTTGGGAAGGGATGGGAAGAGAGGAAAAAAACAAATCAAAACAGTGTCTGTAGTTAGCTGACTTTCTTGGTGGTGTTCATCCTGTTAGTTAATGCTGCTTCTCCAACTGCCCCGATAGACTCTTGATACGCTCTGTGCCAGGCATCTAAGGAGGGTTCCTGTGTGGGTTCTCCGGGAGGGAGGGGGCTCCTGTATTGGACAATGCCTCGTGTGTGCAGCTCTGTGCAGCATCTCCCAGCCCTCCTCTGGCCCTAAGACCTGAAGCCTCTTGGATGGAGTACTAGAAAGAGGGCTGGAACCTATCTAAGATGGGTAAACCCCTTGAACCACAGGGTCCAAAAAAATGCCTGTCCTCATCAACTTGTGGGAATGCAGCCTTCCCCAGCACCATGGCTCTCCAGTTCTCCTCTCCCCTGTCCAGATAGGCATAGGGTGATATTAACACACTCACTGAACTTCCTGCTGGACCTCCAAAAGGACAGGAGCTCAGTCTTCTTCTTTTGGCAAGCATCTCAATTCCTAATGAGTAAATCTCTTGGAACTTTCCTTCACCTAGTTTGGAGGAGGGAGGGGAATTTCCTTCCACCAAGAAACTATGCTCCCACAGGTCCATGACTCTATTGGGTCAGCAAAGGCTGCAGCTGGGCATCCAAGGGGATGGCTTCATGGCAGCATCCACCCAGTTCTTTCACCTCCTAGTAAGTCCTCCCAGATAATTTTGCATGTGAATAACTTGCTTTCCTAGAGTTTCCATCTCTCAGCTTATATTCCCCACCTGTTCTTTCATGTTGTCTATTTTTTCCATTAGCATCCTTAGCATATTAATAATAGTTATTTTAAATTCCTGGTTTGATAATTCCAAAATCTCTGCCATATCTAACCCTGGTTCTTATACATGCTAGTGTCTTCAGATGGTGTATTTTTTTTTGCCTTTTATCATGTCTCATTACAGTTTTATTTTTAGTTTTTAAAAAACTAAACAGGATGTATTGGCTATAAATAACTGGAGTCAATAGGCTTTTTGTTGAAGTTTTACATTTACCTGGCTAGGTTTTAGGCTGTGTTTACTGTTTGCTGTAGTTGTCATGTTAGAGGCTAAAATTTTCTCTGGTGTTATGATTTTTGTCTTCTCTATTGTCCTTGTGTTTCCCTAGAAATCCCTTCTTAAATAATGTCTAAGCCTTGGTTTCCCTTGGCTTTTGTTAAGAAGAAGAGAATATTCTGGCACCCCTCTCCATGCCAGAAAAGGAACTTTTTCTGATCTTCACAGTGACAGTGTGAGTGGGCTCCTACAGGTAAAACTCACAAAGTTTGGGGGGGCTTCCTAAGGCTAAGACCCAGGACGCTTTATCCCTCAATCTAGTCCATGCTCAATTTCCAGCAAGTAGTCACTTACACAGTGGCTGGCTCCAGCACAGTTACTGCTCCCAGTAAGCTGTGATTCTCTGTATTTGCCTGTCTATACAACTTTTGGGGTGGTGATTTGTTCTGTGACCTCAGTCCCCTGATGGCTCTATGAGAAGTTGATTTTCAGTTTGCTCAACATTTTTCTTGTTGTTAGAATGGCAGTGATGGTTTCTAAGATCTGTAACTGTTGGGCCAAAAAGCACAAGTCAATAGCTTGATCTTAGCTGTGTGACTTAGTGCCAATATATTTACATAAAACACCTGGTATTTGTCCTGGTACACAATAAGGAAGCTGTTTTGGAAAAAGGTAGCTTCTTTTTATAAATCATTTCATCTTGAAGTTGAAAATGTAGGAGAAATCATGGAAACATTACTCTGAATGCAAAAAATTGTAAGAAATACAAAGGTACTAGGAATCAATATAGGCAGACAAAACCATGTTGTTTTTTTTTAACAGCTTCTATTACCATTCTGAAGATTTATGACTTCTGAGTTTTCCTGGATAATAACTAAATATTTATCTTCCTGGAACAAAAGTGAAAAGTTGACAGGAATGGACCAAAATACTGAGAGGTCACTGAGATAGTGAATTTAATGGTAACCCTTTTTGAATAGCAGCACATCTGAAGAGCCCTCACCTATCACTCTGCTCTGTTCCATAGTCAAGAGTATCTGTCAAAGTCAAAGTGGGGCCTTAAAGAGAAGAAATGGAGAGGCTCAAATTCACTATTTACTGTTAAAAAGGAAAAGAAAACTCTATATCTATCTATCTGTCTATATGTCTATATCTATCTGTCTATCTATCTATCTATTATCTATCCAACTAGCTATTATCACCTATCTATCTACTTTTTGTTATTATTATGATGATTATTATGCATCATCTAAATTCTAACCATGATGTATCTAATTTGTGTTCTCCTGCATGAAAACTGCTGGTGTTGTGAAACGGAAGTTTATTAAAAAATGTGATGTTGCTGACCACCACACAGGGTGACTCATTTTTTTTTTTTTACTTTATTTATGTTTTGAATATTTGAATTTTATTTAATTTATTTTTTTATATGGCAGATTCTTATTAGTTATCTATTTTACATATATTAGGGTATACATGTCAATCTCAATCTCCCAATTCATCCCACCACCACCTCTCTCCCACCAGGTGACTCATTGTTTGACCTTCTAGAAAGTTTTATAGAATGTGCCTTGGAACTGATTTGTAGGCGTGAGGGTGGATGGATAGATCCATCGGCTCTTGTTTTCTATGTGTCAGGAGGTGCCATGGGAGGATCCACCTCCCCAACTTCTGCAGTCTGCAGGCCCGAGCACCCAGGGGATTCCTGTCTGATGTCCTCTGGAGGCAGGGGAGGGACAGCACGGTTTGGGTATGATGCTCACTTAAGCTACATTTGTGTGGAGCTGGTCCTAGCAATGTTCCAGGTGTAAGCAAGACTGAGAAGTCTTGACGGTCTAATACAAGATAGTGTGAAGCTTGTGGTAACACGCAACTGATGTTTCTAGGAATCAGTCCCATTTTCTGGTGGCCCAGCAGTGATGCAAACAATCTTGAAGATGAAATGGAGCCAGAAGATGCTAGCCGTTTTCCTTCTATTTTTCTATAAATATTGAGATTTAAAAAGAAATAATAAGGCTACATTCATCAGTGTCTCAACCACCTGCCCAGACCGTCTTACAATCAGTTATTTTTGAGATAAAATGTGTTGCCAAAATAAGCCATCGAGAGCCTTTCAGTGAGAAAAGAAGACATTATTAAAGTTTACTTATTTAAATTACTGAAATTTCAAAGTAGGTTGAGGTCAAGAGGAAGGGCTTCCTTAGTTGAATGCAGGTAAGCTTTTATTTCCAAATAGAAATTCTCTTTCTGTGTGCGTGTGTGTATGTGTGTGTACATACATACATATGTATAGGTATACATATACGTATATGTATATGTATTGAGCAGATATATACAGAGATACAGCAGATGTAAATGTATGCATGTATATACACACACAAATGTATATATTTACAGAGAAGTGTATGTGTATATAATAGAGAGAGGTGTGTGTGTGTATGTATGTGTATATTCCTACAGAGAGAGATTTTTTCCTCAAAAAGGGGCCTCTAAACTCAAATATAAAAGGCATAAATGGAATATAAACTTAAGACATACTTTAAAGGGTAAGGTATAGAGATTTTAGTTTTCTTTTTAGACATAGATCTCTCCTGCGAGGTTTTCTTTGATACCTAAGATTTAGTATTTACTGATGTCCTTTAAGTAAAAAAAAAACAAATAGAGAAATGTCTTCACTTTCACATTTCCCAATTCCTTGATCACTCTTTCAAACACATCTTACTTCATCAAGGACCGCCTGAATCTCCCTCATGCCCCACCTAGTCCCTTATCTTTTTTGTGTGAACTAAATGGAAGAATGCCTTTAATTCTTAAGATTCCACCTTTGTGTCAATAAATTACCTGTCTGTCTCTTTGATCATTCTACTGTCTCCAATGCTGACCCCTTGTCCTTTAGTACTTTGAGAAATGTTCTGATATTTATCCAAACTTTTCTGTAATCTTCCTTTCATTTTACACCTTTGCTTTTCTGATATATTTTTTACACTTGAATTCATTCTATAATCTTCCCATTTGCTTCCTATTTCACATACTCTTCTCTCTTACCCTGATTACTTTCTGCACCTCCTTATTTATCCATGTTGACCTTTATCCACTCAGAGTGTATTTATTTGTATGTGACATTCCTAACCCTTGGGTATACATTAATTTGTCATGGAATATTTTTCATTTCCCCTTTCTGGCCATTGTGGAATTCCATCACTTTATCCCACTGGCTTGCCCCCTCTTCTTAGCACACTTTTGCAATGAATGTACCCTCTTGAAATGCAGCATTTTTTTATTATTCAGTTTTGGATCCAAACCAGGATCACTGATATGGTAGGAATCACTATAAGTGACTCGAGTTAGTGTGAAGGAAGAGTATCATGTTAGGAATACTCTAAGCCTGGTTCAAATCGGTGTTCAGTCACTCTACAGTGGACCCACAAGCAAATTATCTCACTTCTCTGAATAAATGTGCCCATATCTGGAGATAATTATCTGTACTGCAAAGTTCCTGTGAAGCTCAGAGATCATATATGAGGCCAGCTGCCATCTGGAAGTTGGCTAATAAGTGGTAAGTATAATATTGATAATATTTAATAACTACAATTAATTGTGATAGAAATTATTCATGATTCTTCAGGTATTTCATAGATCCTTCAAATAAATTATCTTGTATAATCTAACAAAAATCCTGTGAGATGAACAGCAAAACATTATAATTCTGATTTTTTTATTATTTAAAGGCAACTTGCATCTAGATGTGATCTTCAGATTTAACTTTTTAGAGTTTTAAATAAATCTTGGAGTACAAAGTGAATGAACAGTATAAAATTGGAATTTTTAGGGACTACTTTTCTGAACCTTGAAATGCTCAACGTTAATGTTTAATAATTTTGAGTACATACTTGTATGAAGGGATCTTTTGGGCACCATGTGTGACACAGGACATTTTCACATGACATATAGCATGAATACAAACATGCAAGCAAAATATGTCTTTCTTTAGGCTGTATTCATAATCTTGCTCTCAGGATTGAGACTCACTTGCCCCAGACGCCTGTTTCTCAAACTTTAACATTCATTAGAATTACCTGAAGGGTTTATTAAACCACAAACTACTAGGTCCCACTCTGAGGGTTTCTGATTTAGCAAATCTAAACTACAGCTGAGAATTTGTATCCTAATGAGTTCCCAGGTGATCTGATATTGCTGTACATTCAGGTAACTAGCACCACAATCAAGATACAGAACTGTTCCATCACCACAAAGATCTTTTCGGGGTTACCCCTTTATAGTTACACCCCTTTTCTATCTCCCCACCATCCCAAACCAAAGACAAACTTTAATCTGTTTTTCAGCTCTGCAGTTCTGCCATTTTGAGAATGTTATAGAAATGGAATTATATAATATGTGACATTTAGGGATTGGATTTTTCTTTTTTTAATTAAGTATAATGCCTTAAAGTTCATCTGAGTTGTTGGGTGTTTCAGTAGTTCATTCCTTTTTATTGTTGAGTGGTGTACTGTAGTGTGGATGTATCAGTTTGTTTATTCACCTATTGAGGGATATTTTTGTTTTGATCAGTTTGGGGCTATTAAAAACAAAGCTGCTATAAACAATCATATACAGAATTTTGTGTAGATAAGTTTTCATTTCTCTGGGAAAAAAGTCCAGGAGTGCAACGCTGGGTTGTATGGTAAGTGTATGTTTGTTGTTTTAAGCAGTTGACAAACTGTTGTCCTGAGTGGTCACCTGCAATTCCTATCAGCAGTATATGAGAGATCCCGATTTTCAGCCTCCTGCTCAGCATTTGGTTGGCACTCTATTTATTTCAGCCATTTTGGTAGGTTTGTAATGATATCTCCTTGTGGTCTTAATTTGCATTTCCCTGATAGCAAGTGATTTTAATATCTTTCATGTGCTTATTTGTTATCCCTATTTCTTCTTGTCAGTGTCTCTTCATGTCTTTTGCCCATTTTCTTATTGGATGGTTTATTTATCATTGAGTTTTGAGAGGTTTTTTTTTTTTTACATATTCTTGATATGAGCTCTTCATCAGATATGAGGTTTGCAAATATTATTTCACAGATTGTAGTTTTTCCTTTATTTTTCTTAACAGGGTCTTTCACAAAGCAGCAGTTATTAATTTTGATGAAGCACAGCTTATCAATAATTCTTTTTTGATTTTGCTCCTGGTATCTTGCCTGAGAATTCTTCATGGAAACAAAAGACCTAAAATTTTCTCCTGTTTTTAACTAAATGTTTTATAGATTTTATTTATCTGATTTTTATATTTTACATTTAAATCTATGACCTATTGTGAGTTAGTTTTGTATGAGGTATGAGGTTCAGTCAAAAAAGATATTTTGGCTTATGAATATACAATTGCTCTAGCACTATTTGTTGAAAGGACTATTCTTTCTCCATTAAACTGCATTTGCATCTTTGTCCAAAAAGGTTGGCCATACTGTTCTGGGCTAATTTTAGATTTTCTATTGTGTCATTCGTCTATGTGTAGACTGCCAATATGATACAGTCTTGATTACTACAGCCATATAATGTCTTTATGACAAGTAGAATGCTTTCTCCTACTTTATCTTTCAGAATTGCTTTATTCTAATTCCTCTGCATTTCCATGAAAGTTTAGAATAATCTTTACTATATCTACAAAAAATCTTGCTAGGATCCTGATGAGAATTGCATTAAGCCTTTTTTGGGAGGTCTGAGGGAGAGGGAAATTGATAACTTTACTATGTTGGGTCTTCCAATCCATGAACATATTATGTGTCTCCATTTATTTTCTCCTTTTTTATTTCTTTCCTCAGTGTTGTGTACTTTTCAGCACTCAACTCCTATATGTTACATTTACACCATGTATTTCTTTTTTCTTTTTTTTTTGATGATTGTGAAAATTTTCTATGGAAATAATCATGTCATTTGCAAATAGGAACAGTTTTATTTGTTTCTTTGTGTTCTATAGGCTATTTTTCTCTTGCCTTATTGTGTTGTCTAGAACTTGCAGCACTTTGTTGAACAAAATGGTGAGAGTTCACATCCTTACCTTGTTCCTGGTCTTAAGGGAAAAGCATTCACTCTTTCAGCATTAGCTATAGTTTTTTGTAGATTTTTTTCCCAAGTGGACAAATTTCCATCTATTCCTAGTTTTCTGAGGGTTTTTATCATAACAAGTATTGAGTGTTGTCAAATGTGCTTTCCATATTAAATGATTTTTCATCATTTGATTTTCCTTCTTTAGTCTGTTATTATGGTGAATTACATTGATTGATTTTTGAAGGTTGTACCCAGCCTCACATCCATGGAACAAATCTCGTTTGATCATGGTGTATATATTTATATGTATATATAATATACATATATTACTGAATTCTATATGCTAACATTTTAGCAATTTCTGTCTCTATATTTATGAGAAGTCTGTAGTTTTAGTTTTTGGTATTTGATTTTGATATCAGAGAAATACTAGCTTCACATAATGAGTTGGGAGGTGTTTCCTGGAAGAGATTGTGTAAAATTGATGCTGGTTCTTCTTTGTTTGATAGAATTCTCCATTGAAGCCATCTGAATCTGGAGATTTTTAAAATTATGAATTACACTTCCCAAATAGTTATAGGGCTATTCAAATTATGTATTTTATATTTGGTGAGTTTGTGTCATTTATGTTTTTTGAAAAATTGATCCATTTTTCCTAAGTTGTCAAATGTATGTGTGTAGAATTTTTGGTGGTATTCCATATCATCCTTTGGATTTCTGCAGGGTCTGTAGTGATAGCCTCTGTTTCATTCCTATTATTATTGATATGTGTCTTCTTTATTTTTTTCTATGTCAGTCTAGCTAGAGTTTTGTCAGTTTTATTGATTTGTTTTAAAACATGAGTTTTTGTTTCAGTAGCTTTTCTGTATTTTCCTGTTTTCAATTTCATTGATTTGTGCTATTATGTTTACTATTTCCTTTCTTCTGTTAGCTTTACATTTATTTTGCTCTTATTCTTTTAGTTTCTTGAGGTAGGCAATTAGATTTTGATGCAAGACTTTTCCTCTTTCCTAATGTCAGAAGTCAGTGCTATAAATTTCTTTCTTAGCACTGCTTTAACAGTATCGCACAAATGTTAATATGCTGTATTTTTATTTTCTTTCTGTTAAATGTACTTAAAATTTTTTCTATAAGACTTTTTCTTTGACCCATGGATATTTGTAGTATGTCATTTACTTTCCAAGTGTTTGGTGATTTACCTGTTATCCTTCTGTTATTGATTTCTAGTGTGACCCCATTATAGCCAAAGACCATGTTTTGTATGATTTCAATCATTTGAAATTTGTTGAGGTATAGTGTATCAACTATATCCTGTGATGTATGGTGATTTTGTGTTCTTCTATATCTTTGCTGATTATCTGACTTGTAGATCTAACAATTGTTGATAGAGGCTTGTTGAAATCTCCAACTATAATTGTGGGTTAGTCATATTCCTCTTTCTGTTCTAACAGTTTTTGCTTCAAATATTTTGCAACTTTTTGCTTCATTTGTACATTTAAGATTGCTCTTTTCCCACTGGATTAACCTTCATAGCATTATTTATCATCATAATTATTTACTCTCTCCCATTTAATTTCAAAAAGTTTAAATATGATGTGTTGGGCATGAATTTCTTTGGGTTTAACTTCTTTGGGGTTTGTTCAGCTTTTTGGATCTGTAGGTTTATGTCTTTTGCCAAATTTGGGAGATTTTCAGTCATTTTTCAAAACTTATTTAGCCCTGCCTTCTCTCCTCCTCGTTTTTGTACTCCAATGACATGAATGTTAGATCTTTTGTGATAATCTCACAGGTTCCTGAGTCTTCTGTCCTCTCCAGTTTGCTCTTCAGTCTGGGCATTGAGGGTTTTTGTTTTGTTTTGTTTTTCTTTTGAACATCTTCATTTGGTTCTTCTTTATATCTTTTATTTATTTGCTTAGATTTTCTACTTCATTTCTGAGGTATCTATTTTTTTAATTTGTTTCAAGTATGTTTGTAATTGCTTATTTAGTTACTATGTTTACTTCTTTACATCCTTGAAAGATAATTGTGTGTCATCTTGATGTTGGCATTTGCTTACTGTCTTTTCCTGTTAAAGTTGAGATCTTCCTGGTTTTTAGAATGATGACTGATATTTTATGAAAAAGTAGACATTTTTGGTATTATGTTACAAGATTGAGAATCTTATTTAAATCTTGTGTTTCTGCAATCCTGCTATGACATTGCTCCATGGGGTGGTGGAGCCTGGGGAAGTCTGCCAACTTTTCACTGACAGGTGGGGTTGGAGGTCCACATTCTACAGTTAATCTTCACTGATTTGTGATGGGTGGCTTCTCATTTCTGTTGGCAGAGTGGGGAGTTCAGTCTCCTCACTTTACCTCCACAGACACTGAAGTGAGAGCTTGATGGTAACTCATTACCACTTTGCTGTTGGAAATCCCAACTCTCTACTAGGCTTTCTGGACACTGCCACAGTGAAGTGTGGATAGAATCCATACTCCCTGCATGGTTTCCGCTGACATTTCCACTGGAAGGGCACTGTTGTAGGATTTGTTACTACCTGGCAAGAATGAAGTCTCAGCTCCCTACTCAGTCTTCTCAGACACCACCCAGGCAGTGTGGTTGGATCACTCATTACAATCTCTCAAGGTTGAAGTTTAGATGCCCCAGTAGGCATCTAGGTTTTTTTTAAAAATATATTTAGCAATGTAGAAGAGTCATTGTCTAAAAGTTATTTGTTTTGCTAAGCTTTTCTTTTCTTGGTTATTTGGTTAGAGAGAGGAGGATTTTCTTGAGGTCCTTTTTGTCTGTACTGTTTGGCATTTACTAGCTACCTAGTTTCTCCAGCATATAATTGGGGATATAGAAGGGATAAAGATGCAGCATATATATGGGTCTTGCTTTTGTATCCATTCAGCCACTCTATGTCTTTAAATTGAAGCATCTGCTCCATTTAAATTTAAGGTAATTATTGATATATATGTTCTTATTGAGGTTTCTCAAAAAAACTAAAAATGACCCAGAAATTCCACTCCTGGGTATGTATCTGAAAAAAAGCAAAAACACTAATTCATAAAGATACATGCATCCCAATGTTCATAGCAACATTATTCACAATTGCCAAGATATGGAAGCAAGCTAAGTGCCCATCAACAGATGAATGGATAAAGAAGATGTAGTACACACAATGGAATACTTCTCTGCCATAAGAAAGCACGAAATTTTGCCATTTGCAGCAATGTGGATGGACTTGGAAGGCATTATGCTAAGTGAAATAAGTCAGACAGAGAAAGACAAATACTGTACGATCTCACTTATATGTGGAATCTAAAAAAATATAAAAAACTAGTGAACATAACAAAAAAGAAACAGACTCACGATATAGAGAGCAAACTAGTCGTTACCAGTGGGCAGAGGGAAGAGGGGAGGGGCAATGGGGTAGGGGATTAAGAGGTACAAACCATTATGTATAAAATAAGCTACAAGTATATATTGTACAATGCAGGGAATATAGCCAATATTTTATCATAACTATAAATCGAGTAAAAACTTTAAAAATTATGAATCACTATATTGTACACCTGTAACTTATACACTATTTTACCTAACTGTACTTCAATTTTTTAAAAAAAGGAAAAAAATAAGAAATAAAGAAAGCCCAAGGAACTCAGGTGTCATTCGCAAACACCAGAGTCCCTAGCCAGTCTTCCTTCTTCTCTCCACCTTTTGGAGTCTTTTTATATTTGTTTTATATTTAATGTCCAGGGTTTATATTTGCACTTAGTGGGTGGGATACTCAATCATTCTTATGCCAAGTAGTGCATATGTCCACATTCTTTTATGTTTCTTTTATTAGTTTATACTTCTTCATGCTTTCCTTTATAACTTCTAACCTCTGGACGTATTGTCTCTTGTCAGGTTTTATTTTTGACCTTAGTCATTTGACTCGTCTCAAAAGATGGGAAAGATATGACATCCATTTCCCTAGCTAATATTATTTCTTCCCTGTCCACCCATCTGTTTATTTAGTAGAGTTCTGTATAGACTTGCCACATATGCCTCCTAAAGATGTACATGAATAACAAGAACCAAATAGGAATAAACTGGGATGGAGAAGATGGTCATAGAGGTTCACCATCTGAGCCTCCTCTCAGCTAATGAGAGATGTTTCAAATCCTCTTTCTCTTCTCCATTTTGCCAAGGTCCCTATCCAGAATTCACACAGCTCCTGAAATTCAAGTCTGTTGCTAGAAGATAGTTCATTATAAGAAAACAGTGGTAGATTTTCCATCAATTGTAAACCACTCTAATGATTTTACACACATAGTTTTATGTTTTAATTTTCCATTTTTAAAAGACTTTTGCCCTATCAATGCATGAGTGTTCAAAATCCTTGATCTGTTTCTCTCTCTCTCTGCCTCTCTTTCTCTTTCTCTGTGTGTCCATTTATAGCTTGACCTTAACTTGATTTACCATTTCTATTCTGTTTCTACAGATACATATATATATATATTTCCTGTTTTCACTGTAAGCCTAATCTTCACTGAAAATTTATAAATTTTGCTCTTCATGTCATAGTACACACCCTATAAAGGAGATCATTAATAAATGCTTTTTAATGATGACATTTGTGCTTGGAGAGAGCACAAAATGAAACTCTGGAAACAGTTATTTTCAGTGACAAGCACGCAATAACTTACTTGAATCTTCTTTTGGTCATTTCACCAACATAGAAAATAAGTATAGTAACAGTGATATTTAGAATTCACTGGAAGGGAGCTGTGTACATTGGCAGTACTAACAGAATGGTAAATGTACTTGATAATTTTGGTAGCTTTCCTCCTAATTTATGAATATAATTTCTACAATAACATGGTATAGCTAGCAAAAACAATCTATTCCAAGAGGAAGTAAAATATATTAAAACAAGAGACAAAAAATAAAAGCACCTGGTATTTTAGTTTTATTTAGAAATATTTACTGTTTATTTGTCAGGTAAATATTCCCCATGTTCAGTATGATTGAGAATTGAAAAAGTTACTGGTTGTAGGGCTAAAACCTAGAGGAGCAAGTCAGAAAACACGGTTTGTCACCCCTTCTATCAAAGCGTCATCATAAGGGTTTACCAGCTGTGGTCACTGAAGTGTGATGTACGTCTACTTTCAGCTTTGCATCAGCTAGTGAGAGGCAGTGAGAAAGACAGATCCTGGATGGAGGATTGAGATGAGAAGACAGTGGCAGAGAGACATTCATCAAGCAAGAGGAAAGGACAAGTGATGTGGTTAAAGTCGGATGGATGTTGTAGTAAAGATACGCACATTTGCTCAGAGGACTGCAAGGAAGTGGGTGGAGAATTTTGTGGGAATATCATTGTCAATAACGTTTGAGTAGATACAGAATTTATAGCAACAGATGTGTGCTTATGAAGGGTAAGTGGGGGTTGTATAACTTTTTTGTTTGGGTACTTAGTGGGTGAAGAACTGGCCACAATCCTCAACTTTCCATGAACTGAAACGAGTGGTAATGTCTTCCATCCTGTGGAATGACTCAGCCTGATCCATCTCATTCATTCAACAGTAGTTTGCTGCCCTGATTCTATATTCTATTCAATCAGAAGACTCCAAAGCACATGCCCACTGGACAATGACAGTGACTCATTCTGAACTAAGAAAGATACCTTCTCTTTGATATATTTTGCACCAGAATATTAGTTATATTTACAGAGAGACATATGCAAAGTATTTATTAGAAGGCATAGACTCTTAAAATTCTGCAAGGTTTTCACTCTTTGAATTATCACTGATTTTGATGACATGCCATTTTAATTTTTGGTTTTGAACAACTCTTGTGTTTCCATACTACTGTGGAAGCCTTTTTTTTTCCTCCCAGAAAAGATGGCTTTGATACCACTAAATGTGTTATTTAGAAATTATTCAAAGAAAATAATTATTTAAGATCATCAGGGGCAGGGAGCACATCCCATAAACTCTTGTGCATGCACTCAATCAATATTAGGTCTGATTCTTAGTTTGAAATTTTAGTGAAAGAGATCTTTCTGTGTTATAAGCACAGAAAGATATGAACTAAATAGAAGATAAAAGATTAGAAAGGAGAAGAGAATAGTATATTAATTCTCATAAGAATATAAGAAAAAAGTTGAAGAACTAAATGATAGCTGAATTGGAAATTATATTCTAGTTTTAATGAATTGATATCAAGAGTTATAAGGGGATAAAAACATCATGGATGAACTTCCCCAAACGAGAACACTTTTATCATATGTAGCAAGAAATATAATTATTGTCAAGAATTCATTGTGTAAGTCATCTTACTTCTATTTTATTTTTCATTAGTGATATTTGGTGTTTTCAATCTATTATACTCTTCGAGGCATTTACTGTAGGAAACTAATATACAAACACCCTTTATTTTCTGAAACTAGTAAACTGTCTTCTAAATACATATCTTATGAACAATTTTTATCTTTGAAAAAATGAATTAATGCTTTATGACACAAATAAAAATTGGAGAGATTGTTTTTCTATTTAAGAAGATTTTTTCCCTTTTCTTATAAACTGAACAGATTATTCATAATCCATTTTTTTAAATAGAAAAAAATATACAAGTCTCAATAAAGTTGGAGAAAGCATAGTATGAGAGAAAGTGCTCAGTTTACCAATATAAACAATAAAGTAAGAAGACTCTTTTAGGGTGTTCTTTGTTTATTGACATGTTTGAAAGAACATATTATCACTTAATCTTTTATAAATAACATTTTTAGAAACATTTCATGTTAGACACTAGTCTCTAAAAGTGATAAAGGGTTGAACATAAACTCAGATCACCAGCTTGCCAAAGGTTTAATGGAGCTATGACCATTAAGCCAACACATCCTTTGAAAGAATGATTTTAGACCAGCATCATCCAACAGCAGAACTCTCTGAGCTCATGAACACTTTCAATAATTGCTCTAATACAGTAACCATTAGCCACATGTGGCTATTGAGCACTTGAAATATGTCTTGTGTAACTGGAGGAGCTAAATTTTTAATTTATAAGTTTAATTTTAGTTAAAATCTAAATGTAAACAACCACAAGTGACAAGTGGCAATTATATTGGACAACACAGAGTTAGATCAATGCCAAGTTTTAATCATATGGTTCAGGTTTTTTCAAACAAAATTTCTTTCACAGAACTAAAGGAAATTCAAAAGAAGAATTAATGTTTCATTAAAACCTCAAAATGAGTTTCTGGGGTATAGAAACCATTTAGTAAGTGCTACATTTCCCCCTTATTTTCTCTATGGTATTATATGATCACAATCCATACAGGTGATATGAAGGCAACATTTACGTTTGGTACTGGTTTCTAGCATGTTGAGGAAGTTTGAAATAGTGAAAAAAAAAGGTCTTGTGAGCCATTTAAAATAGATTTTTTCTTAATGCTCTATCCACGACACATAAGGTATTAGAACTGTCTCTTTTTCTCCCCCAAAGTGAAGTGGGAATGTAATCACCTTGCTCTCATCTTGTACTGCAATTATACTGAATTGAACCTTGTAAAATCACGATTTTAATGGTTTAAACACAGTCACAATTTAATTTAGCTCAATAGATTAATTAGGAAAAATATGTACTGGGCTGAAGGAAGGGTAAACCCCATTTCAGAGTGTAGTTACCCCCCAAATTATTACACACTGTTATTTCCAGAAAGTATATTTTGGGGAAAATAAATCAAAACAAAAGTGTCTATATGAATATATGTATGTCATAACTTGCTTCCAGACTCCAACACAGATGCTGAATTGCTATACTCTCTAACAAGAATATGACCTAAAAGAAAAAACACAGTCTCTGTTTCTGCCAGTTAATATATGGCTTAAATTTGCACACGGTTGGTATAAATTAAAACTGAAAATCTCCTTCTTTTAGTCGGGAAGAATTTAGGGTCCCATTGTATTCCTTCCATATAGCTAACCACCTCCATAACCCTTGGAAGAGGGGTAGCGGGACATTCTGTAGGGCAATCAGACTGCCTGCTTCTTACTATGGAAGGTTCTTTAGGACCCAAGCATCTGGACTTCCAAAACGGATGATGCTTGTTTATGCCTAAAGTAATTTATAGATGGCAAAGACACAGGAGAGATAGCATGGTACCGGACTCCTGGTTTCAAGGAGGAATGGAATAATTGATTGTGAACAAGGAGTCTTAACATCAGTACCAGCTGGTTTCAGATTCCCTTTTCCCTCTCTTGCGAGGTGGAAAACATAGGACTTGCCACCCAGGGAGGGTTGAAGAAAGAGAAAAACAGCAACACGATAGACTGGAAGCTATTTGCCTGGGAAATGTATTTGGGGCTGCTGCTAAGGACCCGGGAGGGTATTTCAGCAGAGGAAGGAATAGTAATAAAAAAGGTGATGGCGCCCCAGGGTATGAGGGGAGGTGGCAAAGGCAGGTTTGAAGCACTGTGGGATTCCTCAGGCAGGGCTGTGCCCATGAACTGCAGCCCACTGACTGAACATATCTGGGGGCTAAAATCTGGGCTCAGCCTTCATGTGGCCAATGGAAATTGACATTTCCCATATCCCAAGGTTAGCTTAACAGTAATTAAAGCATCATATTGCACACGATTCTCCCCATTATAATTTAAGTGGATTTTATGCTATTTTAAAAACCATTCTAGTTCCCACTGTGAATAATGAATACAAATAAAGTTGAATGTCAGACCTGGAATACAAATCAAATAAGAAGACATGTAAGTGTCCCAAATATATGTCCCTGCAATTCCCAAGTCTCAGGGGCTGCAGTGCAGGCCCAGCCTCCTCATAACTGGTTACCCTGGTTGGCATTTGATGTCAGGCCACCTCTAAGGACCACTTCTGCTCCATCTCAGAGTGATAAGGTACTTTCCGTTCTGAGAAATCCTTCTAGCTTCCACCGTATTTCGAGCAATTCATTCATCTTCTTAAGCAGCTATGTTAGACAGTGCCAAGAGGATTTCTGAGGAGGTAGATAGACACCTACTCTGAAATCCCAAGGCCTTTTAGACACGATGTTTGTTTTCTGTCACTGAAAGAATGAGGATTTTGCTTGATTCTTTTTCTACACCTGGCATCAACATGCTTACAAGTGTCCCTGCTTCTCTGAATCCCTAGGAGGGGCTGCTTGCGGTTATACTCTCCTCCAACTCTGGATGTGATATTGTCGTGTTCCAATTCTCGGCAACACAGCAGAAGGTTTACATCAGCACCTCTTGTTCATCTCACTGTAGTTCATGAAATAGAAGGAGAAACTGGAGACAGAACTTCACAGTGTCTAGTTGGAAGGATAGTGCAAAAAAGTTGTGATCTCCTAACTCCATTTATAAATGCAAAATTAGGGACAGATCTGGGTGTCTTCTGCCTTTCACCATGGGTATGGAAAAACCTGTAGCCCTGCCATCACTTGCTGTAACGCAGAAAAGCCAGGTCGCAGGGAGTTGTTTTCAAGTTTTTATTATTACTAGGCTGAAGAGCATTAATATTGTCATACAGATGGTCACCTATGCTGGAAGCTTATGAAAGAACTCTAAATTGTGGAAAGATTATTCTAAATTTAGGAAAGCATCAACTCCCTAATGCTAAAGGTGGAGCCGTGCTGCTAAACATATTAGTATGTCTTAATTCAAACACCTGTTCTGTCTGTATGATACATAAAAAAGCTCTTATTTATTGCTTGCCTCTCCAGTTCAGATTTAATCTCACTATAAATTCATCTCATGTTAATTTATGTGCAAACAAAGACACACACATTTTAAATATCCGAAATGCTGGAAATAAACTTATTTTTAATTTTGTGCTTGTTTTCCATTTGTCAACCAGCAAATGAAAGGACTGAATAAATCATGCACTAATTGCCAGCGGTGCTAAATTTAGTGTGAGATCTGGAATCCTTTTGATCAAAACCGCTGAATATGAAATCATCCTCAGCTCTCTAGGCAACTTTATCCGCCTTTCTATTCTCCATCTGTCAGTCACCTGGGAATTTGTGAACTATTCCATATGTCAGGCTTGTCAATCACAATGGGATGTGGGAACGATCTGCCTACTGCATAGGAATTCTTGTTAAAAAATTAATCGGCATTTAACTAGTAGTTCTGTATTTTGAATGCCATATTGTTTGGTGTTTTGAAAATTCTTCTCCCTATATATGGTTAATGGAAATAAATTTTATTTAAATAATATAGCTCAAAAGTCTGTTCTTTTAAATAACATTTACAAGTGTGTGACTGTTACACATATATCCCATGTTATATATATATACAGTCAGTGGAATGTGCATGCACAATGTAACATTTAAAATAGAATGCCCCTTTTATGGAAACACTGACTCTGACAGCAAACCTATCTTAAGTAATGACATTCTAAATATATCAAACTTTAAAAGTGATAAACCCATGTTTTGATCTCTCCATTTTGAGATCCACAAATTCGTAAAGATAGTTCTGAGCAAAACATGTTTTACCAAAGGTGCTTTATTTTAAACTTAAACCAATCTAAAGTATTCAGATAACTCATTTAAATAGAGATGCAAGTAACAGTGTATTCATCACAACACCAGTGCATCTCTATAATATTAGAAAATAGAGAAAAATACAGAAACCCTGAAAAGCATATATAGATGTTGGATGTTTAAATAGAAGATTCATTTAATTTGAAATATTTATGTGTTACGTATTTTAACTCCATTGACTTCTGATAGAATTTGAGATGAAATAAAGCAGAACAAATGAAATATTAGAAAAAGATCATAACAATATCAAGGTAAAAATAATCATGATGCTAGAAATCCAAATTAATGTACAGACCTTATGGGTGTGAGACTTTAGACAAGTTACTTAACTTTTTGGTGCTGTGGTTCCACGTCTGTGATACGTGGATGTGAATTGATACAAACACATAAAGCTTGGGGGAAGATGAAATAAGATATGTAGGGACTTCCCTGGTGGTCCAGTGGGTAAGACTCTGTGCTCCTAATGCAGGGGCCCCGGGTTCAATCCCTGGCCAAGGAACTAGATCCTGCACACTGCAACTAAGAGTCCGCATGCCACAACTGAGTCCATACACCACAACTAAGAGTCTGCACATCGCAACTAAGAGTCCACGTGCCAAACTAAGAGTCCACGTGCCGCAACTAAGAGTCTACATGCCACAACTAAGAGTCCACATGCCACAACTAAGAGTCTGCACGCCGCAACTAAGACCCTGCACAGCTAAAATAAATAAATAGATAAATAAATATTTAAAAATTGTTATTAATATTAGGAAAATGCCAGCAAGATAGAAAGCACTGAAGAAATGTTACCTGCTGTGTCATCAGGGTCAGCGTCCATTCCAGACAGTTTGCAAGAGGACTTTAACCAGGGAACTGGCGTTAGAGGTGTTGGAGGGGCTGAGAACATCGAAGCCATTGGCCACAATGCCCACCTGGAAATCAGTCATTTTCTCCCACATTTAAATGCCCTTCAGAGCTTTCCCATTATTCTCAAAGAGAAATCCTTAAAGTGGGCTACAAGGCCCAGAAAGCAGAGGTCACATCAGTTCTCCAGTCGTTATTGTAAACCATCCTCCCTTAAGCCTCCACCTTCTCTCAACCTCAAAATTACCCTGCTTCCCCCCACTGGGCCTACACCCACGGGAGCTCGTTTCCATGTTCCCTGGACCTAAATATTCTTTAGATTTCTCTTCAAGTATCACTTTGTCTGCATCCTCCTTTGCCTGTGCCCTTACTGTCCCTGTGCTTGTTCCCAGTACTACGTAATCTATCACCAAATGTTTAGGTTGCAAATGAGTCTGTCCTTCTCTCCTTTAATTGGACATTTATTTGAGAGATTTTGATTAACGTTTGTCTGTCCCACTAGAGTGTAAATTCCATGAGGTCAGGGACTCAGTCTGATTTGCTTCTCATTGAGTCCAGTAATGGCATGAAATAGGTGGCCAGTATATATTGATGGAATGAATGACCTACATTAATGGGTGAATGATCACAATGATAAATAATAAAGAGACAATCATCTGTGTATATAAGCATCGATATCCTAACTGAAATAACTCAGCAACTTAACAATGTTTAATAACTTACATAAAAATAAATTTTAAAATAGATATCATCGATTTCAAGTAAACCTAGCAAACATAATTATATCAGACTTAAATGTCCGCGAAACTGTGGAAACTTTCTTAACTTCCACAGGTAGTGTCAGCTTTAGTTTTCCACCAAAGTCATTTTCTACATACAGCTAATAATTTCTACCCTGTAATTAATCTCTGACTACATGTACAGTCTCCCTAAAGAGCTGATAGATCTTTGAGTACCTGACTTGAGTCTTTTTTTTTTTATTTTTTAACATCTTTATTGGAGTATAATTGCTTTACATTGTTGTGTTAGTTGCTGTTGTATAACAAAGTGAAGCAGCTATATATATACATATATTCCCATATCCCCTCCCTCTTGCGTCTCCCTCCCACCCTCCCTATCCCACCCCTCTAGGTGGTCACAAAGCATCCAGCTGATCTCCCTGTGCCATGCGGCTGCTTCCCGCTAGCTAGCTATTTTACATTTGGTAGTGTATATATGTCCATGCCACCCTCACTTCGTCCCAGTTTACCCTTCCCACTCCCCGTGTCCTCAAGTCCATTTTCTATGTCTGTGTCTTTTATGCTGTCCTGCCCCTAGGTTCTTCAGAACCATTTTTTTAAAAAAAAATTTAGATTCTATATATATGTGTTAGCATACAGTATTTGTTTTTCTCTTTCTCACTTCCCTCTGTAAGACAGACTCTATGTCCATCCACCTCACTACAAATAACTCAATTTCGTTTCTTTTTATGGCTGAGTAATATTCCATTGTGTATATGTGCCATATCTTCTTTATCCATTCATCTGTCGATGGACACTTAGGTTGCTTCCATGTCCTGGCTATTGTAAATAGAGCTGCAATGAACATTGTGGCACATGACTCTTTCTGAATTATGGTTTTCTCAGGGTATATGCCCAGTAGTGGGATTGCTGGGTCATATGGTATTTCTATTTTTAGTTTTTTAAGGAACCTCCATACTGTTCTTCATAGTGGCTGTATCAATTTACATTCCCACCAACAGTGTGAGGGTTCCCTTTTCTCCACACCCTCTCCAGCATTTATTGTTTGCAGATTTTTTGATGATGGCCATTCTGACTGGTGTGAGGTGATACCTCATTGCAGGTTTGATTTGCATTTCTCTAATGATTGGTGATGCTGAGCATCCTTTCATGTGTTTGTTGGCAATCTGTATATCTTCTTTGGAGAAATGTCTATTTAGGTCTTCTGCCCATTTTTGGATTGGGTTTTTTGTTTTTATGATATTGAGCTGCATGAGCTGCTTGTATATTTTGGAGATTAATCCTTTGTCAGTTGCTTCATTTGCAAATATTTTCTCCCATTCTGAGGGTTGTCTTTTCATCTTGTTTATAGTTTCCTTTGCTGTGCAAAAGCTTTGAAGTTTCATTAGGTCCCATTTGTTGATTTTTGTTCTTATTTCCATTTCTCTAAGAGGTGGGTCAGAAAGGATCTTGCTGTGATTTATCTGACTTGAGCCTTTTTCTCCTTGGTTTCCCTACTGCTTAGCATAGTGCTTAATACATACAACCTAATATGTTACAATTTGTTTAGTAAAATTATCTCATTCAGATCAATATTGCTTCTCTGTGGATGCTTAGCTCAAATGTTTATAAACTGCTCCTGTTCCACTGGTTCCAATGGGCCAGTTGGATGAATTCTACCCCATCATCACAGACGGCACGTTCATGCCTCTTTTTCTTGGCCTTTTGTCAAGAAAATACATTCCACTAGTAACAATAAGAAGTAGAGGTTAGAGTGCTATCTGTAAATTCATCATTACCTTGGGAAAATAAATAATGGAGGGACAGGGACAGAGAAGGGGAAAGAAGAAAGGAGGAAGGAAGGAAGGAAGGAAGGAAGGGAGGAAAGAATGAAGTAAGGGGGAAGTAAGGGAGGGAGAAATAAGAAAAGGAGGAAACAAAAAAATCCTAGTAAGGATTCTTTCACTCCTAAATAGGATCAGAAACACTTTGTAACTTTACCTTTAAAGGAAAAAAATGATCTCTCTTATTGAAAATTTGCAACACTGGAGGACCCAAAATATTGTCTAATGATATCTGAATACAGCTCTTTAAAAATCTATGTTACATATCTCAGCACATTTACCTAGGATGCTATCTATGCAAAAATAGACCGAGGCAGAAAACAAAATAACAGAGTAAATCAGAAGAAAAAGATAAACAAAAAATTATTTTCCCCTATTATTATCTATTTATTTTCTGAGATATGGTTATTATTCTGTCTAATCAAGTGTGACAACTAATATAAGTAATGTGATAAATAGCTGCAAAAATTAAACATGATTTTATTTGCTAGAAACACAAAAGTAATTCAAGTTAGCGATTTATTTTACATGACATGACAGGTTAAAAGATAAAATAATAATATTAATATATACAAAAAGGCCAATGATTTAGTTTAATTTCCCTCCAAGATGAGCACTCTTAACAGTAAAAATAGAAGGAAACATCTTTAATTTGAGTAAAATCGCCATAAAGTCATCATCAAAGTTGTATGTAAAGTTAAAATTAAAAAGATTTTTAAATAAAGAAGAGAAACATAAGGACATTATTGTCACCAATACTAGTCAAATTTGAAGTGGATGCCCTAGATAAGGCAGTATGGTAAGAAAAAAGAAAAATTACGATACGAAAATTGGAATGAAAATAACACACTGTCTCTATTTTGGACCATATGGTTGGATACTCTAAAGGAATGAAAACTCTAAAAGGAGCCACTGAAAATCTATTAGAATACAAGAGATCAGTGAGGAATTCCAACAGAATTCAATGTTAAAATTTCAGTTTCTCCAGAAATAAGTAGAAAATCTATGTATAGAGGATCTGATTTATCAGAGCAATACAAACTACAAAATACCTGTAGATAAAGTTGATTAAAATTGTTCAAAAAGTATCTAAAGCAACCTATACATGATTTTAAAGAATATGATAAATAAAATAATTTAGAGGCATGCTTTATTAGAAAAAAAGATTTAATATTGAAAAGTCTTCAATGCTCAAGATAATCTATAAATTGAGTCAATCTCAAATTCAAACAGAAATCTTTTTAATGCAAGTGACAAGCAACTTCCAACCTTCATCTGGAGAAAAAATTCATGGCAATTGTTTAAGAAATTGGGAAATAACAAAAATGATGGACTTGTTCCAACAGATTAAAAATATATTATAACACCAGGGTAATTAAATTAGTAAGGCATTGGTATAGGAATAAATAGAAACTCAATGAAACATTATAGACAGTATTAAAATGGACCCCAGTATGACAAAAGGGTATTCAAATTAATGGGAGAAATGAAGAACTATAATAAATGTTGCTGGGAGATTTGGCTATCTTTTGGACCAAAAATTTAGATCAAACAAAAATTAATTTTAAAAAAGCTATGAAGAATTTGAATAAAGGGTGATCTGTGAAATGGAAATGATACTATACTTCAGGGTTTTTCTGAGGCTTAAGTAGATTAATACTTGTAATGCATCCAAAATATAGTAAGATTTCACTGTTCTTCTCACTATTATTGTTTATAGCATCCTGGTTTTGTGTCTTGCTTATGAATATTTACTGTCATGGCAATAGGAGCAGTTTTCTCAGATATTTTATACTAACACTTCTCCAACTTGGACAATGACACTAGAAATTGAATGCAGGTAGTCTGATCTAGAATTTTTTTCTTAGTCACTAGTCTTCATTACCTCCCTAGGTTGTCTACAAAAGTAAGTAAAGCAAAAACTTCCATATATAAAATGGTACAATAATCAAAGTTTAAAAAATAAATGACCATCTTGTCTTAGAAAAAGTATTTGCAATGTTTAGAAGAGTAAAATAATTAAAAGTCACAAATATATGGGGCACTTATAAATCTGAAAGAAAAAAATACTTGAAACATGGACAAAGAATATAAACATACAAATTAGAGGGTTAATATAAATAAAATGTCAAGCTTACTTGTAGACAGGGAATGTAAAATGAAACAATAATTAGATCCTGTTTTTAACCTGAATCACAAAACGAAAAATTGATATTGTCAAGTGCCGCCGGGAGTATAGTCAAATGGATACTTTAATATACACTTTTTGGGAATTTAGTGTAGTGCAGCATTTTTGAAATGCAAACAGATTTTTCTAGCAAAATTTTGTGTACTTATCTTTCACCTAATCAATACTAAGTATCTGTGTGAGATCAATAGCATATAAGTACAACAATTTACAACGTTTGCTTTTAATGCTTCCTTTGGAAAAAGGAAAAATTAGAAATATATTTCAACAGGGAAAAGATTATATATCACTTACAGTACTAAAATACTATTCAACACTAGCTATCATTTAAAGGAAAAGAGATGGATCTATATATACTGCAGCAAAAAGTTCCCAAGGCACATTGGCAAATTAATTTGCATTTAGCATGGTCTAACCTGTGTGTAATTGGACTCAGTTTAAGAGGACAGAGAAATTGGGGGAAATTTTTGAAAGAAAACAAGAAGACAATACAGTGCTAAGAGTGTAAACCCCAAAACAGAGCTTCAAGATACAGAAAACAATATATGATTAATTAATTTTCTCCAAGGGAGCCAAGAATATACAATGGGGAGAGAATAGTCTCTTCAATAAATGGTGTTTGGAAAACTGGACCACCACCTGCTGAAGAATGATACTGGAACCCTATCTTATACCATTCACAAAAAACAGTTTGAAATGTATTAAAGACTTGAATCTGAGACCTGAAACTGTAAAATTTCTAGAAGAAAATGGAGGGATAGCTCTTCAACATTGGTCTTGGCAATGATTTTTAGATTTGACACCATAAGCAAATACAACAGAAGCAAAAATATACAAGTAGGACTACATCAAACTAATGAGCTTCTGTTCAGCAAGGGAAACTATCAACAAAATGAAAAGACAATCTATGGAATGGGAGAAAATATTTTCAAACCACATATCTGATAAAGAGTTAATATCCAAAACGTACAAGGAATTCATATAACTCAATAACAGGAACAACAATAAAAACACCAAATAACCCAATTAAAAATGGGTAAAAGACTTGAATAGAAAGTTTTCCAAAGAAGACATACAGGGACTTCCCTGGTGGTGCAGTGGTTAAGAATCTGCCTGCCAATGCAGGGGACACGGGTTCAACCCCTTGTCTGGGAAGATCCCACATGCCGCAGAGCAACTAAGTGCATGCACCACAACTACTGAGCCCGCGTGCCACAACTACTGAAGCCTGCATGCCTATGGCCTGTGCTCCACAACAAGAGAAGCCATCGAAATGAGAAGCCCATGCACCACAAAGAGTAGCCCCCACTCACCACAACTAGAGGAAGCCTGTACGCAGCAACAAAGACCCCACGCAGACAAAAATAAATAAATAAATAAATAAATAAATTTATTAAAAAAAAGAAGACATACAAATGGCCAACAGAAACATGAAAAAGTGCTCAATATCACTGATCAGCAGGGAAATGCAAATCAAAACCACAATGAGATATCAACTCACATCTGTTAAGATGGCTTTTATCAAAAAGAAAACAGACAACTGTTGGCTAGGATATGCAGAGAAAGGAACTCTTGCACACTGTCACTGAAGTATAAACTGATATAGCCAGTATAGAAAACAGCATGGAGTTTCCTCTAGAAATTAAAGATAGAACTACCATATGATCCAGCAATCCCACTTCTGAGTATATATCCAAAGAGAATGAAACAATTGTCTCAAAGTAATCTCTGCACTCCCATGTTCATTGTAGTATTGTCACATTAGCCAATGTATGGAAACAATCTATGTGTCTGTCAATGGATGAATGGATCAAGAAAAGGTGATTATAAATATACAGTAATGGAATATTATTCAGCTTTAAAAAGAATAAAGTCCTGCCATTTGCAACAACATGGGTGAACATGGAGGACATTATGCTAGGTGAAATAAGCCAGACAGAGAAAGACAAAATAATCAGTTAATTAGGAATAAATTTAACCAAGGAGACAGAAGACTTGCACACTGGAAACTACAAAACATTGTTGAAGGAAATTAAAGAAGATACATAAATGGAAAGACATCCCATGTTCATGAATAGTAAGACAGCGTTTTTTAGATGAAAGTACTGCCCAATGAGATTCACAGATTCAACTCAATCCTTATCAATACCATAATTGTTTCTTTTATGGAAATAAAAAAACCTATCCTAAAATTCTTATAGACTCTCACAGGGCCCCAAATAGTCAAAACAATCTTGAAAAAGAACAAGGTTGGAGGAGTCACACTTCCTGATTTCAAAATTTACTGTAAAGCTTCAGTACTCAATAAAGGGTGGTACTGGCAAAAGGACAGACATACAGACTAACAAAATAGAATAGAGAACTCAGAAATAAATCTTAACATACATAATCAATTGTTATTTCACAAGAGTGACAAGACCATTCAGTGGGGAAAGGAGAGTCTTTTCAATGAATGGTGCTAGGAAAACCAGATATTCAAACACAAAAGAGTGAAGTTGGAATGGTACCTTAGACCATATAAAAAATAAACTAAAAATGGATCAAAGACCTAAATGTAAGACTTAAAAATATAAAACTCTCAGAAGAAAACATAGGAAAAAAAACTTTATGATATTGGATGTGGCAATGATTTTATGGGTATGACACAAATGCACAGGTAACAAAAGATCAAATAGATAAATTGGACTTTATTAAAACTAAAATTGTTGTGTATCAAAGGGCACTATGAAGTGAGTGAAAAAGACAACCCACAGAATGGGAGAAAATATTTGTACATCATCTATCAAATAAGGAATTAATGAACAGAATATATAGAGAACTCCTAAAACTCAGTAACAATGAAACAACACAATTAAAAAATGAGCAAAGGACTTGAGTAGACATTTCTTCAAAAAGGAGGTATCTAGAATAAGCAAATTCATAGAGACAGAAAGAAGAATAGAGATTACCAGGAGCTCAGAGAGGAGAGAATGGAGAACTGTTTCATGGGTACAGTGCTTCTGTTTGGGATGATAAAAATTCTGGAAATATTGGTACTGGTTACCAAACATTATGAATATACTTAATACCCCTAAATGGTATACCTTAAAATAGTTAAAGTGGTACATTTTATGTAATATATGCTTTACCAGAATAAAAAAAGAAAAAGAAATAAATATATTACTAGATAAACAGAATTTGTGAGAATTCATCACTAGCTGACCTGCTCTACTAAAAATACAAAGGAAGTTCTGCAGGCTTAAAAAAATGATACCAGGTGGTAACTTAAATATACAAGAAAGAATGAAGATGATCAGACATGGTAGCAAGTAGGTAAATATAAAATTGCATGTGTATAATTTTTTTATATTTATATATGGGTATATATATATCCTTTTTCATTAAATATAAGATTGTACAAAGCAGTAATTATAATGTTATACTGTTGATAAATATAGATGTAATCTATATCTAGATAAATATAGATGTAATCTATATTTATTATATAGCAATAGCACAAAAGACAGGAGAGGGGGCTTCCCTGGTGGCGCAGTGGTTGAGAGTCTGCCTGCCGATGCAGGGGACACAGGTTCGTGCCCTGGTCTGGGAAGATCCCACATGCCGCAGAGCGGCTGGGCCCGTGAGTCATGGCCGCTGAGCCTGCGCGTCCAGAGCCTGTGCTCCACAACGCGAGAGGCCACAACAGTGAGAGGCCCGCATACCACAAAAAAAAAAAAAAAAAAAAAAGGACAGGAGAGGGAAACAGGGCTATATTGCAACACCATTGTTATATTTTATCAGAATTAAGTCAATATTAATGTGAAGTAGATTTTGGGTAGTTAAGATATGAAATGTAATTCTGAGAAAAACTACTAAGAAAATAAATGAAAAAATGGTTAAAAGATGAATAAAAGAATTTAAAATTACATTAAAAATGTCTCTAACACAAAACAAGTCAGCAAAAGAGTAGCAGACGAACAAAAAAGAGATGGGACAAATATAAACCTAATAGTAAAAAAGTAGAAGTAAATCCAACCATATCTAGAATTCCATTAAATGAGAGAATGAGAGTGGAGTAAACACTTTGATCAAAAGGCAGAATTTTTAGACTGGACATAAAGTAAAATACAACCAAATGCTGTATACAAGACACACTTTAGCTTCAAAGAAATGAAACATTCCCCAGAGAAACTTGCCTCATAAAATCGTGGATTCTGAGTTTATTTGCCGTTAAGTATTCCTTTAGCTAGGGACAATTTGCTAAGGTTATTCTGAATATAATATATTTTCTAGAGCAAATGTAATTATTCCAATTGGCAAATATAGACCAGTTCACTTTCTTTCCCTTTTTCCCTAGGGGAGTCCCCTAGTAAAAGGAGTAAATAGATCTCAGCCCTGCTGCTTTAACTCTTTCGTCTCCCTGTGACAAATTTTTCTTGGGTTGAGTGGAATTGCCTACAGAGAAGCTTAACTTTGCAATAACTTTCCGTTCAATGTTAACCTTCCTGATTAATATTTTTAAACTTTGTTCTATGAGGCTCCTATTTTTCAGAGAATTATTTTTTATTCCTTGCTTTCCATTTTGGTCATTTGATTATTGTTAAGTGTATTTTTTTCATACATACCGTCTAATTCCTTGAGTACAAATGTGGTTTCCATAATCTGAATTTCTACTGCTTTAGTGTTATAATTTTACTATTTCTAATAATAATTCAAGTTCTGCTATTAAGAAATATTTTTTATATTCTTGTTTTAAAGGTATCTTTTATCTTTTCAAATGATCCCTAAGGATTACAGTCATTTTCTTAAATCTTCAAGTATGTTCTCAGAGTGGGATTGACTTGTATGATATTTTGCTTTGTTCCCCCCTTATTTACTTAAAAAATTTGATAAAATTTTTATTATAGAGTAATTTTAGATTTACAGAAGGGTTTGCAAAACTAGTACAGGTTTCTCACATACCCCACACAAAGTTCCCCTTACTATTTTTTTAAATATTGATTTATTTATTTATCTTTGGCTGTATTGGGTCTTCATTGCTGCGTGTGGGCTTTCTCTAGTTGTGGCAAGCAGGGGCTACCCTGTTGCAGCGTGCGGGTTTCTCATTGCAGTGTCTTCTCTTGTTGCAGAGCACGGGCTCTAGGCACGCGGGCTTCAGTAGTTGTGGCACACGGGCTCAGCAGTTGTGGCTCGCGGGCTCTAGAGTGCAGGGTCAGTAGCTGTGGCTCACGGGCTTTGTTGCTCCGTGGCATGTGGGATCTTCCCAGACCAGGGCTTGAACCCGTGTTCCTTGCATTGGCAGGTGGATTCATAACCACTGTGCCACTAGAGAAGCCCTCCCTTTACCATTAATATCTTACATTAGTATGGCAAATTTTTCATAATGAATGAGCTAATTTTGATAGATTATTATAAATCAAAGAGCATATTTTATTCAGATTTATTTAGTTTTGATTTTTTTGTATGCTTGAGGATTTCATCCAGGTTATCACACTATATTTAGGTGTCATGTCTCTTTTGTCTCCTCATCTCTATGACAGTTTCTCAGACTTTCCTTGCTTTTGCACAATGGACATTTTTATCAATTGTGATATAATATACATAACATGCAAATTACCATTTTAAAACTATTTCAGTGCAAATTCACTGATATTAAGTACATTTGCATTGTTATGCAACCATCACCACTATCCATTGCCAGAACTCTTCAATCATCACAACCTGAAACTTTGTACCTATTAAACAATAATTCCCTGTTCTCATCTCTGTTCAACTCCTGGCAACTACAGTTCTACTTCCTGTCTTTGTAAACTTGCCTATTCTCAATACCCCATAAAAGTGGAATCATACAATATTTGACCCTTTGTGTCTGGCTTATTTCACTTAGCATAATGTTTTCAAGGTTCATCTGTGCTGTAACATATGTTAGAATTTCATTACTTTGGAAGACTGAATAATATTCCCTTGTATGTATATACCACCGTGGTTATCCCATCATTTGCTGACAAACCTTTTGTTTATTGTGAATATTTCTATTATAAACATTTGTGTACAAATATCTGTTTGAATCCTTACTTTCAATTGTTTTGGATAAATACCTAGAAGTGGAATTGCTGGATTATATGGCAAGTCTATGTTTATTTTTTGAGGAACTGCTATTATGTCTTCCATTGTGCCTGTACTATTGTATATTCCCACCAGCAATGCACAAGGGTTCCGATTTCTCCACATTCTAGCTAACGTGTTATTTTCGGCTTTTTGGATAATGGCTATTCTAATGCGTGTAAAGTAGTATCTCATTATGGTTTTGATTTGCATTTTCCTAATGATTAATAATGTTGAGTATCTTTTCATGTGCTTATTGGCCATTTGTATACCTTCTTTGTAGAAATGTCTATGCCAATCCTTTGTCCATTTTTGAATTGAGCTGTTTGTTTTGATGCTGAGTTTTAGTAATTCCTTATGTATGCAAGACATTTATTCCTTATCAGTTGTAAGATTTACAAATATTTTCTCCCATTATGTGGGTTGCCTGTTTATTCTCTTAAAAGTGTCATTTGATGCTAAGGTTTTAATTTTGATGAAGTCCAATTTACCTATTTTATTTTTTGTTGCTCATGCTTTTGGTATCATATCGTAAAAATCATCACCAAATCCAGTGTCATGAAGATTTTCCCCTGTTTTCTTCAAAGAGTTTTATAATGTTAGCTCTCATGTTTAGATCTTGATACATTTTGAGTTAACTTTCACACAGTGTGAGGTATGGGTAACTCATCATTGTTTTGCAGTGGATATCCAGTTTTCTAACCATCATTTGTTGAAAAGATTGTCCTTTATCCCTTTGAATGGTCTTGGCACCCTTGTCAAAAATCATTTGACCATGTATATGTGGGCTTATTTTTGAAATTTCTATTCTATTGTGTTTTTTCTATATATCTTTATGGCAGCTACCACATGGCTTGATTACTGTACCTGCCATCTCCTATTTAGTTTTCGGTATGGACTTTTAAAAAGATGTTTTAGTATTTAGTATTTCTTCCATATTTTCTCTCCATAAATGCGGTAGTCCATCAGGAGACAGTCCACTTGAAACACAGAGTTAACTGAAGCATATATTCCTTGAGTTTGGTGATAGGGGTTATATATTCTGCTCCTGGTTAGTTCTACAGTCCAGGTAAAGTTAGGGCTGTAAGACAGCCAGGTTTGTCTCCTATTTATGACCGAGTCACTTCTCCTTAATGCTGGATGTGATCATCCCATCCCTGGTGGTCTGCCTCAGCGTGTGGTTGGTCCTGTTAGTCCACTCCTCCAATGTCACGCAGCCTGTTCGTATCCGCTTAATGTGGATGTGTAAGGGGTAGAACTATGCTTCAGATGTTTTTACAATGAACATTTGGTTTGGAAAAGTGAAAAATTTTAGTTGTGCTCTTGATTATGTATTTTAACAAATCCCATAGGTGTGGAATGCCTCATGATTTCAGGAACATTCTCAGTGGTTGCCATTAGTTTTGGGTTCTGTAAGGGATTTTTAACTTTCCAGAAGCTTTTTTGTACATTTAATGAAACACTGAAGAACTGAGTCCTCAGATACTTTTACTATACTGTCCCTTCAGGAGTCCTCTCATGTGTTCTTATTAAGACCACCATTTATCACTGCTCTAGATCACATATTATAGAAACAGTAACCGAAATACACACAAAAAGAACCATGTTCTTTTTCATTTCCAGTAACTCTGGTGTTTTGTACTTTCAGTTGTCAGCAATGGGGAATTTTGGAATGAGTCATACTTTACACTTTTCTGGTTGTCCATTTGGTTACTGTTATTTGATTGGACTATTATATATTTTTGTATACATTAAAAATGAACCATTTCCTGAGGGTAGCTTACTACAATATAAAGTCAAGTTAGTGCCTCTTCTGTGCTACCATAATGCCTGGTAAAGCAATCTATGATTGTACTGACCACACTGATATATAGAACATGAGCTCCTTGACACATTTACCTTGGTCTTATTCATTTTTGTAAACCAACAGAAATTAACATGCAGCAAGTGAAAAATAAACGTACATTGAACTCATTTATTGAACAGAGAGCTATTCCATCTTTTCTGTATAACATGCATAGAGATGGGCAATGAAAATAGAACAGTAAAGAAGATACGTGATCTCTGTACTCACTGAGCTTATATTTTAAATGGGGTATATTTGTTTAAATACAATCACCAAATAAACACAACATTTCAACTCATGCTATGAAGAAAAAGAGCAAGATGTTTAAGAGTAGATAATAGGGACTCATTTTGTTTGAATGAAGAATGAATGAATACATTTACTGACCCAGTTGTAATGTGGTTATAGAGATTCATATCGACAATTGGATATGACCATTTAAAAAACAAAATAGGAAAAGTCCAAGATGAGTTCAATTGCTCAGAATGAGACAGGGAGTTTCATAAGTGCAATTAATTGGCAAAAGGTGTAAAATTAACGAAGGTCATTTAAGGGAAGCTGGATGATCTTCTTAAGAGTTCTGTACCCTAAATTGGCCACCCTTGGCATACTGCAATTGTCCCAGTGGTTCTTCGGTTGACTGGGCACAGACCTCAGTGGAACATGTGATGAAGCTCTCTCTCCTAGGATGGTCCATGCATTTATACAGTGAGCTTTGCAGCTGCCTTGTTTTTCCTGGCAATCAGAAATGTGCTCCGTTATAGTAAGCACAAATTTTCTAGAAGCACTGTTGATGTCCCCAAAGAACTTCTCAGATATACAGATTGTGATTAGCTCTAGAACCATATCTTGTTCATCTTTGTTTCTCTAATATCTATCAATTGCCCATACTAAGCTGGTATTCAATGAATGTTAGTTAAATAAATATTTATATTTCTATAATATAAATAATTTGTATTTCTATAATATAAATGATAATAATATAAATAATTAAGCTGATTACTTATTATACTACATATAGAATTTTTAGCTCAATAGTTTGCTTTAGCTTATGTTCATTTTTGATATTGTCACATATAACTACATACAAGTAATTATAGAATAAGTCCATATGCAAAATTTATGTGTAAAAACTTAAATATACCTATAATATGTGATATCATTTTTACATTTTAAGCACGTGTGTATGGATGCAAACACCCACAAATATATACAGTGCCATTTTAAAATAAGGAAATGCTTTTATAAGGCACATGGCATTTTAACATATATATAGAATATGTATAATCTCTTGTTGATAAACACTCAGGTCTATTTTTTCTGGAAAATCTTGTGTGAGAAATTTTGAAAACTATTGTAGTCCACAGGATTTTTGTCAAAACATTAAATTCTCAAGGTGGAAATCTTGTGGACCAAAAGTAATTAATTATTTGAGCTTCATGTCCTCTTATGGACAACTGAATGTAAATGCCACAATTTTTTTCAAATTATGTATGCATGCTACATATGTTATTTATATCACAAAGATTCAAATATGTATTATACAACAAAGTATATAATGTAAAAATCTAAATACACACATATATTTTCATATGAAAACACAAAAAACACAAACACATGCAAACAAAACACACTTTGTAAAAACCCAAATATCTTTTTAAAATTTTTACATCAGGCCTGTCTACCCAAACTTCTGGGCTGCTGCTATGAATGTGTGCCCCTTATTCACTGGCTTTTAATGTTGCTGGCATGAAAAGGGGAGAATGAGAAAGATACTACTTTTACTCATTATTACATTTCTTTTACCCTTTTTCCTACATATTCTGTATGTATTTTTCCTATTTCAAAACTTCCATTTTCAAATTCCAAGACTCATTTTTATACAATAAAATTTGTAAAGTGTGAATATTATAATGAGATAATGAGATTTCATGGCCAAACCAAAGAAATATTGCAATACTTTTATACAAATGAATAATTATCAACATACAGGAAATAGCCTATAATTGCTTACTTTCAAAACAATACAGTTTTAAAGAATTCAAACAGACTCAGTATTTTTTCATGCAGTTATAGTCGAGAGGATAGTTTACAATAGTGATCTGGTATAAGATCCTCTTGAACTTAATATTTGGAGCAAAAGCAAAATTTAGGTGAAATTAATTGGGAGGTGAAATTGCATTAGAATATTTAATGCAGCTGGTGCCAATTTTCATATCCCTGGGTTGACAGTTTTGTTAATATAAAATAGACATGAAAACAAAGTACTTTAAATTAAGACATTTTATCCTCATCAAAAGATATTTATCAGTGGCTGCTAGTATTGGTAATATACATATATGATATCATGGTACATACATGTATGTATGATAAGCATCCTGTAATTCTAATTATTATTATTTAGCTAGTATTCTACACAGGATCTGGGAAGTCATTGGAATCCTAGGCACTTCATCACTTAAGAGGAGTTGTAACATTAATCACACGGAAGGTCTACAGAAAGGAATAGAGCTCTTGTAGTGCATGAAAAGACTAGAAAACTGAAAACATTGATCTGTAAAGAGTCAGAATATTTGTGTATAATTTCCTTCCTAACCTCCCTTTCGTCCATTCTAAATTGTCTGGGCTTCTTTCCCTCACCATTGGACGTCTTCAAGTAGCACCCCTGCACTTCTGCTTCAGGAAACAAGAGGAAATAAAGAGAAAATGCAAACAGATCCCACAGTAGAGAACAATAAAATTTTATTATGTTCTCACAAAGTTCACTCCTCCCTTTTCTTTCAACTCAAATCTATACAGTTAACATTCAAATAAATTTTATAGGCCCCCCAAATCTCCTAACCCACCTGGATTGTACAAAGGTTAAGTACTTCCTAGTTATGCCATTTCTAAATAAGTCCTTACACATAAATACAAACGCATTTATTACAAGTATGTCAAACTGCATGTTTCGACTGGCACATTTCTGCCCACAGTTGTATCTATGTCTTACTTGTAAAGATGTGTGTGCAAAGGAATTCAATACCCCATTTTAAAATGCAGCACAAGAGCCAATTTCGGTAGAAAATTAACACTTAGTGACAATAAGAAATTTATGAATGTTGCAAAAGAAGAAAGGAAAGTACTACAGGGATAAGATGAAACACATAAAACGTTATTTTATTCTGGAAATGAAATTTTAATTATGAAGTCTGTGAGAAAAGTGACCTGAATGAACCTGAGGATCACTTAGAGTAGTCGTGAAAGGCAGAGAAATTTGGGTCTGCAAGATAGATGGCAATAGAAATAAGGTGAATCTTCTTTTATCTTTGTTTCTGTTATCTTAAACATGGTATTCCCTTTCTATATTGGCCTTTCAAGGGAACCTTTTTTTTAATATAAATTTATTTACTTATTTATGGCCGTGTTGGGTCTTTGTTGCTGCGTGCGGGCTTTCTCTAGTTGCAGAGAGCGGGGACTACTCTTTGTCGTGGTGCAGGGGCTTCACATTGCAGTGGCTTCTCTTGATGTGGAGCATGGACTCTAGGCGCATGGGCTTCAGTAGTTGTGGCATGTGGGCTCAGTAGTTGTGGCTCATGTGCTCAGTAGTTGTGGCTCACAGGCTCTAGAGTGCAGGCTCAGCAGTTGTGGAGCACGGGCTTAGTTGCTCTGCGGCATGTGGGATCTTCCCGGACCAGGACTCGAACCCATGTCCCCTGCATTGGCAGGCGGATTCTTAACCACTGTGCCACCAGGGAAGCCCCCAAAGGTACTTTGATTTGTATTTTCTATTCAACCTTGTTTGCAGTTGAGTTTTATTAAGTTGTTAGTTACCTATCATTTACCAAGAAGTATCTGGAAACCAACTGAAGGGAAAAGGAATGCAACTTCCTGTTACTTGTAGTCCAACAAGGTTGCTAAACAGAGCCCACCCTGCCTTCCTTCCATAATTAATTTTTGATGGCATACTATATGTCACCGGCACTCTAGGCTTTGGAGATATGAGTAGTGTAACAACTCATAAAGTCCCTCCCCTCACAAAATTTACATTTCTGGGGTGGGAGATGGCCATTAAACAAAAAAAGAAACAAATTGACACCTCATTCTGACAATTCTAAGATGTACTATCATGTTTCATGTGTTAAAAATCTTTGCATCAACATGCACCTTACTTTCACTGTTGTCTAGGTGGCATTTGTGATATGTCATTTAACTATAGGCTTTCATATTTTCAACATTTCCATAGAATTCTGCAAATTACATCCATGTTGAGTGTATTTGCCATGTAAAACTATTATGACATGACACTGAAGTTAGAGTTATTTTTACACAGGTATAGAGCATACATTATATATTACATACATTATATATTAAACAAATATTTTAAAAATTGAAGGACACTGATATTCTCCTGAGTTCCTTATTTTCTTACAGCACAATAACCACGTGCTTTATACGACTGAGAAAAGGCAGACACCAACATATAAATGAAGATTGTCTTGCGATTTTGTTCCAGCTGAGATGTGAGCAACAGTCGTTGGATTAATTCAGATCAGGCAATCCAATTGGAGGCATTGTCAGACTCATGATACGAGGCAAGGCTGAAGCCCAGGTTGGATTCAGCCAGTAAAGATTTGAGCCACTTTTAGGTTCAGACACTTCACTGCTTATGAAGACAGTAAAAGGAAGGGCAGGCAGAAGTGCCAGCTCCCTGAGGTCCTTGTCCTATGTGCCAAAAAAATGCAACAACAAAACTGAAGAGGCCAGAAGATAATCCCACCTGATTTGTGGGACATCCTGACTCCCAGAGGACATTGTAGAATTCAGCTGAGCGGTTATAGTCTACTGCTATACCTTGAAGAGGTGGAGCAGAAACCAGTGAGGCAGTGAGAACTGCCCATTGTGGCACCCAGAGGAACGAGGGAGGCAGTGGGAGTGACTTTGGGGCAACTCATCAGAAATCTCCCATTTCTCTTGCTCCTGATATATCACAGGGACTCTGCCCACACGCGAATAATGCATAGTGAAAGCCTTTGCACACATGCCTATGGACACAAGCAAGATCACCATGGTACCTTGGTGAAGTGGTCTCCCCACGTGCAGAATATATTGCCAAATTCCTTGGAGTAGATAAAAAATTATTCAGAGTAATGAGTCTACAGTGACAGATTCAGGCACTTGACTTCAGTCAAAAAAGGAAAAAAAAATATATCAAAACTATAATAGATATCATTAGCTAAGAAGAAAATAAAAAAAATAACCAATAGTGGAGCATTATTTTGAGAAATGTTAAACGACAAAAACTCTTGAATGTGTATAGGATGATAGTGTAGAAAAACATGGATATAGACAACTCATTGTTTCTTAATGTGAAGAAGTTTTAAATAACTCAGTTTCTTTTATTGTACTTTTCCTTTTTTGTATGTAGAAGGGTGGTTAGGTGATAAATATCTATGCTTAGTTAAGTCTAAAATAGTTCTTTTAGTATAGTCAAAATAAGAATGCTAAATGAAGAAAGAATTATTTCACTTTTTATTTGGCAGTGATGTGTAAAATAACCATGTATCTTACAATCATTACAACTTATATTCAGCTAAATAGTTTATGTAAGGGAATAATAATTGCTATGGAGAAAAATAAAGTGGGCTAAGATGCATAAGGAAGCAGGGGAGATGAGCCCATTTCACAAAAGTCATCAGAGGAGGCTTCTGTGGTGAGGTGCTATTTGAACAGAGACCTGTGAGAAGCAAAGCAAAGGTCACGTGGATATTTGGGAGAAGAAGATTCTAGGCAAAGTTCACAATACTTGCAAAGACCCTGAGGTAGGGGTTGGCTTCATGTGCTTGAGGGAGAGCCTGAGGCCAGAGTGGCTCCAGGAGAGGGAGAAAGAGGTCAAAGAGTTAGCAAGTGGCTAGGTCTGGAAGGGTCTTGTGGGTCATGGTTAACACTTCAGCTCATTTGCTGAGCGAGAGGGGAAGCCATCAGAGTGTTTTTAGGATAAGAACGACATGCTCTCACTCAGGTCTCAAAAATATCATCCTGGTTACTATTTTTAAAGCAGATGGTAATAGGGGAAGAGGAGACAGCATGGCGGCCTGTTAGTAGGTCTGAACTCAGGTAGTAGCAGTGAAGGTGAATAGAGATGGTTGGATACTGACTATATTTAGAAAGCAGAGCTGGTAGCATTAGCTGAGGGATTGGATATGGAATGTAAGAGGAATAAAAGAATAATGAATCACTCCTTATTTTGTGATCAGGAATCAGGGGTTCAGTTTTTAAAGTGTTAGGTTTGAAATGTCTTTGATTAATTCTCCATTGTCAAGTTGAAAAATGGATATGAGCATCTGGAGGTCAAGGAAAGGGGTCTAGGAGCAAGATGTTAATTTGGAACTCATTGATGGCTTTAATGAAAGTTCCCTGTATCTCCATCTAGTTTGAGTGTTGACCCAGAAACCCACACCCCTCCACAAATACAAAGAGGAGAATCCATATGCTACTCAGGTAAGTACCCACAGATTCTGATCGTTGGTGATTCTGTCCTCTAAAGAGTCTCTGCTCTGAAGAGTTTCCCCTTCTTTCCCAACCACTAAGTTTACCAATTCTGTGGTTCATCCTCTTCAGAGACTAGTTCTAACCCAGCTATTTGAATTTACAAGCAGACCTACTTTGTTTCATAAAGGAGAGTCACACTGGGGCTATAATTTTGAATAAGGTGAAAAAAAATAAAAATGCGTTCCTTTTCCATTGGCTACTAAAAAGCCAGAGAAACCACTGAGAGAAACTCATTGCCAATGTCTGAATGGGCAGAACCAAATAACAGGCTCCAGCTCTGTCAGTAATGAGCTGTCTATAAAAAAAATGTGATACTCATCAAATCTTAGGTTTCTCATGAAGCAAAAGAATGAATATGATGACATTACGAGACTGAAATCAACATGTTATTTTCATTATTGCCAGCAATCTCCATGATGTAAAAGTGACGAGCAGAAATACTTTTTGTTAAAATGATAGAAAAATTTCTTATAGATTATGTATAAAGAGCACCATGGTGAAAACTGTAATTATGTCTTTGGTTTTCATTTGTTTGGAATGAGTGAGTACTTGTGTTTCTAGTTAAAACCATTACTTGATTCAGCAGTTCTAGAAATTCCCTGGAGAAGGGATGGAACTATAAAAAGTCATTTTCATTACACAGTGTCCTGTAGTTATATCATCAGGTAACGTTGATACAAATGTTAGTTTGGGGGATTACAGAACAAAAGCAACATATTCAAATGAATTCCTATAATATTAAAAACAGATATGGACTGATGTAGCAGGAATTTTACTCTTGTTATGCATTTGAAGTTCTGTTCTACCCTCATAAATCAAAAACTCACCCAAATGATATTTTCAGTATGTGCAAATATGGATATAAGCACTGTTACTTTTCAATTGTGCAGAATTTCTGAAAACCCATCATCACTGTTGGTGTAATATTTTATGTTGGAAATTCATAAATGATTGGAAATATTAACTAAAATGTTTCTGGTCATCAATTGGTCCAAGTTTTAAGAAAAAATATCGCTAACAACAGCTCTCTTTCCTGCTTCGGTTTATTTCTTAGAATAGGAACTAATATCTCTTAATTTCTAGAGAATTTCAGAAAAGGATGGTTGAATGGGGGGCCTGATTTTAAAAGGATTTTTAAATCATAGAAATAAAAGGACTAGGAATATTTAACTTCTTAAGCTTGGTGATGGTATATGATCTATCATATCGTACCCTGTATTTTGGGGGAGGCTGGAATATTTCATAATTAGAAAAATATGTGCCAGTAGTTGAGCCATTCAAACAAAAGTGAGTGTATAAATGAAAGGTTTTTTTTAAAATTTGTAATAATGTCCATAAATTTGTCCACATGTGACATAGCTAGCTCTGCACTCACAATTCATTTTGTAATTCACACCATTTTAGATTATGATTGGAAAATTTGAGGAAAACCAACAATTCTGACCATAGAAGAATGTTTGATTTGTCAAAATTAGTTACAACATAGAAAATAGCCTAGTTTGCTATTTTCTCCTGATTAAATTGTATTACCTTACCTAACACCAGTTTGTAATAGCAAAGTCCAATCTGAGAGAAATTCTGGAATTGGGTAATGAGGACCTCTGTAAATCCACAGCACCATAAAATACTGCAATGTTGGCAAAAAAGAGTCAAAATCAAAATTTTCCCATCTCTAGAAATTAACCGAAGGCTTGCAAAATTCTGAGGAATATTAATTGAAGAAAAGGTGCTGAAACTTGTTGAGACCAGCAGGGTCAGTGGCTTGGCCCTTTCCATTCTCCTCTCACAAACCCTGAGCCTTGAAGACCATCAGCTACACCACTGCAGTAGCTGTAAAAGCCAGCAGCCACTGGAGGGGGCAGACCACCACAGAAGTTCCTCAAAAGGTGCCAGCTCCCAGAGCAGGGTCAATTTTGTGCTGGCTTGGGGCTTCATCCTGGAAAATCCCCACTTACAGGGGATTGTCATTATCTGACCCGATTCAGAGCTTGTTCTACAGGAAAACCCCTATTTTCAGGGTGTTTCTTGAAAATCAAATCAGCAACAATTACTTAATATTGCAGCAGCCTGAACAAATCATATATAGTCCCTTATCAATGATTTATATCTAGTTTTATCTTGCTACATCTTGTACCTAAATATATAAAGAACCCTTAGAACTCATTAATAAAGAAGATGGATAACCCAATCTGAAAATGGGTAAAATAATTGTATAGAAATTTCTCCAAAGAAGATACACAAAAGGCAACAAGCGCATGATATGTTAACTAACATCATTAGTCCTTAGGTAAATGCAAATGAAACCACAAAGAGATACCATATCACACCTACTAGAATTGCTATAATCAAAATAGTAGACTGTAACAAGTGCTCATAAGGAAGCAGAGAAATTAGAACCCTGAGAATGTAAATGTTCCTAAAACAATTTGGCATTTCCTCAAAATATTAAACATGAAATTACCCTATGATTCAGCAATTCCACTTTTAGAAATGAAAACATATGTCCACATAAAGACCATACAAAGATGTTCTTTACATTATTCATTACAGTGAAAAAAATGACATTAAGCTCAAACGTTCAATGCTAATAAATAAACAGATGTGCTATATCCACACAATGGAATATTATTCAACACTAAAAAGGAATGAAATATTGATACATGTTAAAACTTGAATAAACCTTAAATAACCTATACTGAATGCGAGAAGAAAGTTAAAAAAGACTGTGTCATTTATTATTTCACTTATTTTAAAAGTCCAAAAATTGCCTAAAGCTATGACACCAGTGAAGGCAAACAAGAAACAAGACAAACATTTAAAAAGAAAACCTGAAAAGAAAGTGTTTATAGGGTGCTTTATAAAGCCCTAAAATACTCCTGTGGAGGTAGAAGGCCAGAGGAGGCCATGTACACATGCACGGAGGGCTGTACATAAGCCCAGAAAAGACCTTAGGGAGCACCATTCACTCCCCAGGCCCAACCTGTGTCCCTACACAAGGAGAAAATGAAGGTTAAAGCAGACTTCTAAACTGATGTAGTGGAAATGATTGCCCTAGCACACGCACAGCCTCTTGGCAAAGGGTGGGAAACTTGCAGGATCGAGCTAATTAAGGAAGCCTCTCCTATTTTTTTTATTTTTTATTTTTTAGGTTGCATGGCACACAGGATCTTAGTTCCCTAACCAGGGATCAAACCTGGGTCCCCTGCATTGGGAACGTGGAGTTTTAACCACTGGACCACCAGGGAAGTCCCATCACCAATTTTTATCTGACTACTGAGCTAACCAATCCAAGACTTCAGTGGCTGTATACTACAGGGCCTATGGCATAATAGAATTAGTCCAGAAAATTTACTAAGTAAACTAATCACTTCCAACAAAACTAGTAGAAAATCGAGAAAATAGGATTCCAAAGTGCCATATCATATTACCTAAAATATTCAAGTTTAACAAAAAAATTATGAGGCAGGAAAAGAAATGGGAAAAACACCCCCCCCCCGAAAGCAGTCAATACATATTTCTCTTGAGGAGGTCCAGATGTTTGATGTATTATACAAAGACCTTAAGTCCCTTATTATAAATATGTAAAAGAACTAAAGGAAATCATATTTTAAAAAATTAAAGGAAAGTACAAGTGATGACTCACCAAATTGAGAATAGCAATAAAAAGATTTTAAAAAATCTTTTAAAACATAACCAAATAGAGAGTTTGGAGATGAGAAGAAAAATAACTTAAATTTAAATATTCACTAGAGGGGGTCAATATCAGATTTGAGCTGCAGAGAAAAGAATTTTCAAAGTAAGAGGTAGATCTATAGTTATTCCTCTTCCAATCTGAGATACTAAAAGAAAAGAGAATGTAAAGAACTAAACAGAGCTGCAGAAATATGTGGATCACCATGGAGAATAACAACATATGTATAATATCAGTCCCAGGGAGAGAGGGAAAGGGAGAGAAAAACCATTTGAAAAAATATATTTTATAACAAGTAAATAAATTGAATTAGTAAGTCAAGATCTTCTCACAAAGAAAAGTTCATGCCCCGATGGTTTCACTGAGAATTTTAGTAAGCATTTAAAGAAGAATTAATATCAATAGTCCACAAGTACTTTCAAAAAATAAAGGAGAAAGAAAACTTATAATTCATTCTCTGAGGTCAGTGTTATCATGGCACCAAATTAGACAAATCCATCATGAGAAAAGAAAACCAATATCCCTTGTGAATACAGACGAAAGATCAGAAACAAGACGAAGATACCCTCTCTTCCTCATCTATTTAACATGTGTTTTGTGGTTGTCCCTCCGATGGCGAGATTTACCACCCTCACATGTTGAGACAGATCACACCCCACACATGTTGTATTAATCCCATATGGCTGCTGTAACAAATTACCACAAACACAGTGGCTTGAACTAAAATATATATTTTTTAGATTTCAGGAGTCTAGAAGACTGAAGTCAGTCTCACTGGTAGAAAATCAAGGTGTCAGTAAGGCTGCGCTTCCTCTAGTGGCTACTAGCAGAAGGTCCCTCTCTTGCCTCTTCCAGCTTCCAGTGCCTGCTGGCATTGTTGGCTTGTGGACCTACCGTTGCAATCGCTACCTCTACCTTCACAATGCCTTCTCCTCTGTGTGGGTTTACTATGCCCTTCTGGCTATATCCAGTCTCCCTCTACCTCTTACTAATAAGGATACTTGTGATGTGATGTACCAGGACAACAGTCAGAGATGGTAAAAGTATTAGAATGATGAGACAAGGAATTTAAAACTGCTATGACTGATATAGTAAGAGCCCTAGTGGAAAAAAAATAGACAACATACAAGAGCAGGTGGACAATGTAAGCAGAGAGAGAAAAGTTCTAAGAAATAATAAAGAAGAAATTCTAAAGAAAACAAAAACAAAAACAAAAACAATACAATAGAAATAAAGAATGCCTGTGATGAACTCATTAGTAGACAGATGCAGCCAAGGAAAGAATGCATAAGCTTAAAGATATGACAACAGAAACTTCCAAAACTGAAAAGTAAAAAGAAAAGACTAAAAAAAAAAACCAAAAAACAAAAAACAGAACAGAGTATCCAAGAACTGTGGAACAACTACAAAAGTTGTAACATATCTGTAATGGGAAGAATAGAAGAAGAAAGAGAGAAAGGAACAGAAGAAATATTTGACTCAATAATAACGGACAATTTTCCCCAAATTAACATCAGACAGCAGGACAAATGCCAAAAACACTATCTGCACACATCATACTCAAACTTAAGAATGCAAAAGATAAAATCTTGAAAGAAGTCAGTGGGGAAAAATCAACTTACTTATAAAGAAACAAATATAAAAATTACATCCAATTTTTCCTCAGAAACCATGAAAGCAAGAAGGGATTAGAGTGAAATATTTGGAGTGTTGAAAGAAATAATATCACCAACCTAGAATTCTATATCCTGATATTATCCTTCAAAATTGAAGGAGAAATAGACTTTCTCAGACAAATAAAAATTCAGGGAATGTGTTGCCAATGGACTTGCTTTGGAAGAAATGTTAAAAGCAGTTCATTATAGAGAGGGAACATGATATCAGTCAGAAACTCAGCTCTACATAAATAAAGGAAGAGCATCAGAGAGAGAAAAAGTGAAAGTAAAATTAAAACTTTTACTTTTTTTATTCTTAATTGATCAAACAGATAAGAGTTTGTTCAAAAATAATAATAGCAACAATGTATTTAATTATGTATGCTTATGCATAAGTGAAATGACACTAATGATACAAGTGACATGAACTAGAAATATTTTTGTTATTAGAGGATATTTGCACTCTTCATGAATTAGTATGGTATTACTTGAAAGTGGACTTGGAATATTGCAAATGTAAATTGCAAACTCTAGGGCAACAACAAGAAAAAGTAAAAAAAAAAAAGAAAAATAAGAAATAAGAAAAATAAATACAATTGATATGCTAAGAAAGGAGAAAAACAGAATCATAAAAAATGTTTAACTAAAGCCACAAAAGGCAGAAAAAGTGAGAAAGAAAAAATAGAAGCAAAGAATAAGGGAAACAAATAGAAAACAGTAACAAATATGGTAGATATTAACCAACAACATCAACAATCACTTTGAACATCAATGGTCTAAAAACAACAATTAAAAACAGAGATTGGGCTTCCCTGGTGGCGCAGTGGTTGAGAGTCCACCTGCCAATGCAGGGGACGCGGGTTTGTGCCCCGGTTTGGGAAGATCCCACATGCTGCAGAGTGGCTGGGCCCATGAACCATGGCCGCTGAGCTTGTGCATCCGGAGTCTGTGCTCTGCAATGGGAGAGGCCACAACAGTGAGAGGCCCGCATACTGCAAAAAAAAAAAAAAAAAAAAAAAAAAGAGATTGTCAGAGAAGATCAAAAAACAAGTCCCAACTATATGTTATCTATTCAAAATGCACATTAATTATAAGTGCATACATAGATTAAAAATAAAGAGATGGAGAAAAACATAAGCAGCGAATAGTAATCAAGAGAGCAAAGTTAAATTGATAGAGCAACTTCAGAGCAATGAAAATGATCAGGGGTAAAGAGCGGCATTACATAATGTTGAAGCGGTCAATACTCCAAGAAGACATAACAATCCTTAATGTGTACTTGTCTAACAACTGGGCATCAAAATAAGTGAGGATAATGCTTATAGAATTACAAGGAGAAATAGATGAATCCACTATTATAGTTGGGAACTTTTTAACACTCCTTTATTAGAAATAGACCGATCAACCAGGCAGAAAATTGATAAGGATATAGTTAACCTCAATAGCAACATAGATCAACTGGATTTAATTGACATCTATAGACTGTTTCATCCAAAAACAACAGATTACACATTCTTTGCAAGCTGACCTCGTACACTGAACAAAACAGATCACATTTTGTGTCATAAAACAGACCTTAATAAATATAAAAGAATAGAAATAATACAATAGACTATAATGGAATTAAACTAGAAATCAATAACTGAAAGATACCTGGGATAGCCCCAAATACTTGAAGATTAAACAACATACGTATAAATAACGCATGGATCAAGAATGATACCTCAAGAGAAATTTTAAAATATTATGAAGTAAATGAAAATGAAACACAAATTATCAAAATTCATGAGATGCAGCAAAAGCAGTGATTAGAGAAAAATGTATAGCATTGAATGTATATAGTGTAAAAGAAGAAAGATCTAAAATCAATAATATATGCTTCCACTTTAGGAAACTAGAAGGAACAGCAGAAGGAGGAGGGGAAAGAGAAGGGAGAGGGGAATAGAAAGAAAGGGGAGGGGGAGGAGAGAGAAAAGGAGAAGGGGAAGGGGAAGATAGAAGGAGAAAAGAAATAATAATAACTAGAGCAGAAATTAATAAAATTGAAAACAGGAAATCAATAGAGAAAATCAACAAATCTAAAAGCTGGTTCTTTGAAAAGATCAGAAAAAATTGGTAAGCATCTACCCAGGCTAAAAAAAAAAAGAGAGAGGACACCAATAACTAATATCAAAAATGAAAGGTGGGACATCTCTGCAGACCCCATGGGCATGAAAAAGATAATAAAGTGATACTATATACAATTCTATACCCACAAGTTTGATAACCTAGATGAAATGGAACAATTCCTTCAAAGACACAAGTTTCAGAAACTCACACAAGAGGAAACAGACAATCTGATATGTCTATATCTATTAAACAAATCAACTTCCCAAACAGAAAGTACCAGGCCCAGCTGGGTTCACTCGTAAATTCTAACAAACATTCAAGGAAGAAATTTCACCGATTCTCTAAAATCTGTTCCAAAGATTCAGGTCGAGGAATACTTCCACTTCCCATACTGTTAATTCATCCAAACATGTCCTTTCTGCTTCTATCCTGTGGTTTTATTTGCAGTTCTTATTTGTGGATGAATGTAAAAAAGAAGGTGATTATGGGAGAACAAAGTTGGAAGAGAGGCATCACAGTAGCTCTTTTATTACAGCTGCATAATTTTCTCATTGGTGCCTATTATGTGTTGCCATCCAGGCTGCAGGTAATAAAAAAAATCTCTGCATCTTCTTCAAACTATCATATTTATATTATCTTAAGCAAAATTGCATACATGATTCTCATCTCAACTCTATAGGTTCTGTACCTCTCAAATTTTGATAATACGTTGGCCATGAAATCTTAGTTTCATTGCTGTTTTTCTTTATGTCTATGTTAAAGTTGATATTTTATTGGGATGTTTAAAGAGGCTACATCAAGACAGATGACCAAAGTATGCTTTAAGTTAGAGTTCCTGGTTATCTTAGAATTTAAGATATGACTCAATCTCTTATAAACCATACATTTCTGTCTCAAAGACCTAGTGTATAAGCTATTCTTAACAATTGTACCCTTATTTCACGTGAAATATAGGAGCTAAATTTATTTATTTGTTTATTTATTTATTTATTATTATTATTATTTTATCAGCTGTATTGGGTCTTCATTGCTGCGTGTGGGCTTTCTCTACACAACTAGAGCAGGGGCTACTCTTTGTTGCAGTGTGTGGGCTTTTCATTGCAGTGGCTTCTCTTGTTGCGGAGCACGGGCTCTAGGAGCATGGGCTTCAGCAGCTGTGACATGCGGGCTCAGTAGTTGTGGCATGCAGGCTCTAGAGCGCAGGCTCAGTAGTTGTGGTGCAAGGGCTTAGTTGCTCTGTGGTATGTGGGATCTTCCTGGACCAGGGCTTGAACCCATGTCCCCTGCATTGGCAGGCAGATTCTTAACCACTGTGTCACCAGGGAAGTCCCAGGAGCTAAATTTATAAAGAAATAATATTATCAGAGCTTTTATAAAGTAAAGAAGTATCTATTAATTTATCTTTTGAGAAAATCCAGGTTTCCATACAGTATAGTATTAATGAAATTATTCACTGTAGTTTGTCTCTATATTCTGGAAAATATTCATTCTTTTAATTTTTGTTCTTAACTTATTGAGTCTCTACCTCCATCTTCCTTTCTGGTATAGTTCTCTATTATACTTACTCTGCTTTATGCTTGGGTTAACTTGCTCTTTCTTCATTTCTTTATTATGCTGAGACTTCCCGCCAATTTACAAGGAAGCAATATTGTCTGTTTAATTCTCTTTGAAAGAGAAAAGCAGGATTCCAAACTAAGAAAGATCAAGTCAGAATAAAATATTAGTACAATATTATATTCTAAAGCAATAAACTTATCTATAATTAAGGAACACAGTCAAAAAGCACCTGGAACTATTTCATCTTCAATAGCATGCAAAGGCTATAATTAACTATAACATTACAATAATAAAGTTTGTTTTTTCCTTTTATTGTTGCTGAGCTTAAAAATATTAAATAAATTGAGAGAAGACCTATACATCACATGTGAGAAAGGGAGTGAAGAGGAGATTATTCCACAATTTGATCTATCAGCAAAATAAAACATATAGGTACCTGGAATATTATATATAACATCAAAAATTAATCAAAAAATTAAAAGAACCATATAATAGGCTTTTGTTTTTATGTCCCTTTCTCTAGCTATCAGAGTGAAATCAGCTGTAAGTAATTTATGATTTATGAGACAAAGCACTCATTTCATATGTTCAAGGTTGATATACAATATACATTTTGAATGTTTTCAATTATAAACTTTAAAAGGAGAAATATAAATACTAATTCCTTTCTAATTCCCTAATTTAAATGTGAAAAAAAAATCTTTTCTTTCTTTTCACATTCCAAATTTCCAATTATTTTAAATACTTGATTATTTTTCCTTAAGAGACAAGGATAATTCTATCAGGGCACAATGATCGTTGCTTTTAATTGCTCAGTTACTCTATCCAATGACCCAACTTTGGCTTCAGGTTGCTATAGCAATTAAAGTGGGAAAACTGGGAAGAAAGCCTAATAACTCTTCATTCAATCCATTATATATGGTTACAGAAAACCAAAAAGCTTCCTATGGATTCTGAAACGGATGCATCACCTCTGTAGATAATGAAGTGTTTTGGTGGGAATTTGTGCAAAAAACCGATATACAATTAGACAAATATGTTCGCATATCATGTTTCATTGAGCCTTCGTGCTTGTCAATGGGTCCTGATCCTAAATGCGTTTATGCCTGATTAATTGTCAATATCGGGCAGGAGTTTGCTCATTAGCTCCTTGCAGGACCTGTTTTAGATTGCAATGAGCTTCATTTAGAAGTGATATGCTAACTGGTAATAAACTGAATTGAATTTTTATCTTGTGGGAACAGATCCTGTTGAAAAAACATATATGAAAACCTTCCAAGAGCACTGAATAAATTCATATTATTCTCTGTTATGAAATTTGTTGCTTTATTATGCATGCTTCCTTAGTTAAATAAAATCTTTGTGTTTCCTCTTTACTTTATATTTTGTTTCAATCTGTTTTAGTACCCCACCATAGATATACTGATGCATTCAACTAATATCACTTCTACATATAATAAAGCAAATTTGTTTTAACTAACTTTTTAGGTAGAATTCAATTTAAACAGACCACATGTATGTTAAAAATGTATATTTAAACCATTAATCAGAACTCCATAGGCAACATTCTCAGTATTTTTCCTTTAAATTCATTAAAATTATTAGAAGACTTAATAGTAGACCTGCTTTATCAATATATGTTGACTGTACAAATGGAATTAGGAAAAAGTCCTTTAAAGCACTGAGGAAGATCACATTAATAGGTATGGCTGTATTAGCTCAAGATAGAGAACTCAGAAATGGGATATGCCCACAATTATTCCTAATTTTTAAATCATAATTTTTTTGTCTTGTTGTGCTTTTATTTTTTGCATTAAGCCAGACACTAACTAAATTCTGTGATAAAAAGGATTATCCTCTCAAGAATCACAAGTTAGAAGTTTTCAAAATTATTGAAGCACCACTAAGAATACTTATTTTATTAAGCTCATACCTACATGCTAAAAATAGACTAATTTCACTAAATAATCTAGTAGTTGCTATTCTCATGATTTTATCTAAAGTGGGAGAATTAAAATAAGAAAATGTGATAAAATACTTTTAATTTGGGGCCTCTTTAAGAGAGAAAAAATTTGTGTCAAGGCATAGAATTTTGTTTCAGAGATCTGAAAATATACTAATCGAGTCAACATTAGAAATAATTATATATATTTAAGAATACATTTGAAATTATTCTCTCTAATCAATACTTATCTGTACTCATAAAAATAAAGATGATGACAATCATTAAATACAATAGCAACTTTCCTTATTTTTTGTCTTTGATACGTTGGAGTTTCTACTGAATGATATGATAAAAAGTTAAAGAGAATTCCAATTATTCCACATGTAGAATTTAAAAAAAACCCATCTTCAGTAGATTGTGGGAAAGTACCATCCCCACTGGCATTTAGAGGATAATTAAAGATTTTACACACTCAAATCAGTCATGTGCTTAAAGAAAAAATTCCTTTTTTAGTGATATTTTATGGTTCTCACAAAGATATAGTGAAGGAAATAATAGAATTTTCTTATTTGGTTAAAATTTACAAAATAACGCAGATTGTTTCTTGGAAAGGAGAGCATACTTGTCAATGGAAGTATGCATTTGAGGATAGTTTATCCTTAAATGAACGAGAGATTATGTTATTTTTGTCTCTTTTTTTTTTTTTTTTTTTTTTTGCGGTACACGGGCCTCTCACCGTTGTGGCCTCTCCCGTTGAGGAGCACAGGCTCCGGACGCACAGGATCAGCGGCCATGGCTCACGGGCCCAGCCGCTCAGCGGCATGTGGGATCCTCCCGGACCGGGGCACGAACCCGTGTCCCCTGGATCGGCAGGTGGACTCTCAACCACTGCGCCACCAGGGAAGCCCCTGAGTACTTTTAAGAGACATGATCCCCCATACTGAAATCCCTATGACATTTTTATTGCGCCCATCTTATTTTACGTACCTTGCTGTAAAGCTATGCGCCTTGAGTACAGTCACAGAATCCTGTAATATTGGAATACATCTTCACTATTAACAGAGAGAAAGCAAACACAGTAATAGCAAACTCCATAATGAGATATGAAAACAATATTTTGTCTAGTGAGAGGAGGGATGGGGAAAACACCTAGGAGTGAAATTGGTGGGTTATTTGATAGGTTTATGTCAACTTTTAAAATTACATACCAAACTTTTTCAAAATGGCTAAACCATTGCACATTTTTCACCAGTAACAAATGAGGGTTCTAGTTTCTTCACATTCTTGTTTGCATTTGGTGTTGTTTCTTTTTTCAAAAAAAGAAACGTTTCTGGTAGGAGTGAATTTGTATTGTTTCTTTAATTTGCATTTCCCTAATGTGTAATATGTGTGCAACTTTTCATGTGATTACTAGCCATCCATATATCTTCATTGAGAGAATACTTATCCAAATATTTTGCCCAGTTTAAAACATTTATTATTATTATTGTTATTACTATTAAGTTGTGAATGTTCTCTATATATTCTGGAAACAAGTTCTTAGAAATATGTGATTAGCAAATATTTTCTTCCAGTTGTATCTTTTATTTTTTTTTGATGGCGTCTTTCAAAGCTTAATTTTTTTTTTTAATTTTGATGAACTCCAATTGATCTCTTTGTTGTTGTTATGGATTGTGCTTTTGGTGTCCAAGTGTCTTTCCCTAAGCCAAGGTCACAGAGAGTGCCCCCTAAGATTTCTTCTAAAGTATTATGGGATTGGCTCTTATATTAGCTCTGATTCATTTTTGGGTTAGTTGTTGTGTATTGTATGATGGGACATGAAAGGCTACATTAATCTTTTGACATGTGGACATCCAGCTGTACTACTTATATAAGACTATCCTTTCCTCATGAATTGTCTTGATGCATTTGTTGAAAATCAATTTGCCATAGTTGTGTTTGTTCCAGGACTGTCAGTTCTGTAGCATTGATCCATATGTCTATCCTCACACCAATAGCACTGTTTTGCTTACTGTAGCTTTACAGTAATTTTGAAATTGGGAAGCATAAGTCCTCCAACTTTATTCTTCTCTTTCAGAATTATCTTGGTTTCTAGATCTTTGCAATTCTATATAAAATTTAGGATCAGCTTCTCAGTTTTTATAGAAAACTATCATTCTGAGATTTTGATACAGTGTGTGTTTAAACGTATAAATCAATTTATAAAAAATTGACATCATGAAAATGTTGATTTTTTCATTCAAAAATATGGAAATTCTCTCCATTTGGGTAAATCCTCTTTAATGTCTCATAGCAATATTTTGTAGTTTTCAGTGTATATGTCTTGCTCTTCTCTTGTTAAATTTCTTCCTAAGCATTTTATTATTCTTGATGATTTTGTGAACAAATAGTATTCTTAATTTTAGTTTTGGATCATTTTATACTAATTTGTTGCCTGTGCTTTTGTTATCATATCTAAAAAATCATTGGCAAATCCAATGTCATACATTTTTGCCTCTAGGTTTTCTTGTCTCTAGGATATTTTTAGGTCTTATGTTTAAGTGTTTGATCTATTTTGAGTTAATTTTTGCATATGGTGTAAGGTATAGGTCCAATTTCATTCATTTCCATGTGGTTATCCAAGTTTGCTAGAGCCATTTATTGAAAAGAATGTCTTATCTCTATTGAACGATCTTGGCACCTTTGTCAAAATCAGTATTTCTGGGCTCTTTATTTTATTCCATAGGTTTATATGTCTGTCCTTATATGCCGGTACCACATTGTTAGTAACTGTACCCTTGAGGTACAAATTTGGAAGTGTGATTCCTAAAACTTTGTTCTTTTTCAAGATTGTCTTGGCTATTTGATGTCCCTTGAAATTGCATAGGAATTTTAAGATGGGTTTTTCTATTTCTGCAAAACAATGCCACTGAAATTTTGTCAGAAATTTCATTAAATCTGTAGATTGCTTTGGGTAGTGCTGTCATCTTAACAATATTAAGTCTTCCAATCCATGAATATGAGATGTCTTTTTTTTACTGGTGTCTAATCTTTTAGAATGTTTTGTAGTTTTCAGTGTACAAGTCCTTTGATTCCATGTTTAAATTTATTTCTAAGTATTTTACTCTTTCTGATGCCATTGTAAATGGAATTTTCTTAATTTCCTTTTCTGATTGTTCATTGTTAGTGTATAGAATCACCACTGATTTTTGTGTGTGTGTGTTGATTTTGTATCCAGCAACTTTGCTGATTTCACTTTATTCATTAAGTTCCAACAGTCTGTTTGTGAAATCTTCACGGTTTTCTACATATAAGATCATGCCATCTGTGAACAGAGATAATTTTTATTTTAAATTTCCAATTTGGGTACCTTATATTTCTTTCTCTTGCCTACTTCTCTGACTAGAACTTTCAATACTAAGTTGAAAAGAAGTGACAAAGTCAGGCACTCTTGTCTTATTTCTGATCTCAGAGGAAGAAGTTTTGTCTTTCACCATTAAATATGATGTTAGCTGTGGGGATTTTATATATAGATTTTATTGTGTTGAGAATTTTTTTTTATTCTATTCCTAGTTTAGAGAGTACTTTTATCAAGAAAGGATATTGAATTTCATCAAATTTTTTTTTTGCATTAACAGAGGTTATCAAGTATTTTTATTCATTCTTTTAATTATTTTTCTAGTTCCTTAAAGCGTAGTTATGTTATTGATTTGAGATATTTTTTCTTTTTTAATGCACATATTTACTGTCATGAATTTTCCTCTTAACACTGCTTTTGCTGCATTCCATACGGTTTGGTATGTTGTGTGTTTGCTTGTCTCAAAGTATTCTCTAATTTCCCTTCTTGTTTTTCTTTGATCAATTAGTTCTTTAATGGTGTTATGTCTAATTTCCACAAATTTGTGAATTTTGCTGCTTTTAAAATTGATTTCTAGCTTCATTCCACTGTGATCAGAAGTGATACGTTGCACGACTTCAATCTTTTAAAATTTATAAAGCCTTTTCTGTTGCCTAACTTATGTTCTATACTGGAGGATGTCTCATATGCACTTGAGAAAAATGTGTAAACTGTTATTTTGGGGTAGAATGATTGTATGCATCTGTTAGGTCCAATTGGTTTAAGATGTTTTCCAGTCCTCTAATTTCTTATTGATCTTTTGTATCATTGTTCTATTTTTTATTAAAATTGGAAGTAGTGATGCTCTACTATTATAGAATTGCCTATTTCTCTCTTCAAACCTGTCAATGTTCCAGCGTATATATTTTGGCTATGCCATTTGGTGTATATATGTTTATAATTGTTATATCTTCTTGGTGAATTGACATTCTTGTCATTATATAATGTCCTTCTTTGTTGTAACGCTTTTTGATTTAAAGATGATTTTGTCTGATATTAGTGTAGCTATTCTTGTATTAGCATTGAATTTCTTTTAACATTCTTTCACTTTCAAATTATTTGTTTCTTAGATATCAAGTGAGTTTCTTGAATACAGCATATACTTAGATCATGTTTTCCCTCCATTCTGTTAATCTGTGATTTTTGATCAGACAGTTCAGTCCATTTACATTTAAAGTAAGTACTTATATGGAAGGGCTTCTGCCATTTGCTATGTTTTCTGTATGTTTTAAACTTTTGGGTTCTTTGTTTCTTCCATTATTGCCTTCTTTTACATTTAGTGGATTTTTAGTGATATGTTTGCTTCTCTTTTTATTTTCTTTTGTGTATATTCTACAGATTTTTTATTTGTGGTTACCATGGGGGTTACATATAATATTCTAAAATTGTAATGATTTAATTGTAATTAATACCAACTTAACCTCAACTGCATTCATGACTCCTATAAAGTTCCAACCTTCCCTTATATTACTGATGTCAGAGTTTACATATATATATATGTATATAGTGTGCCTAATAACATAGTTTTATAATTGTTTTTCTTATTTGTGTCTTTTAAACCCTGTAGAAAATGAAAAGTGGGTTATAAACCAAAGTTATAATAGTAGTGGCTTTTTTATTTGCCCATGTGTTTACCTTTACCAGAGAACTTTACATCTTCATACTTTTTCAAGTGACTGTCTGGTGTCTTTTCCCTGCAATCTAAAGGATTCCTTTTACAATTTCTTATAGGGCAGGTCTAGTGGTAATTAACTTTATCATCTTTTTTTTTTTTTAAATCTGGAAATGTCTTAATTTCTCATTCAGTTTTGAAGGAGAGTTTTGCCAGATATAGAATTCTCAGTTGACAGTTCTTTTTTTCTTTTAGCCCTTTATATATATAAATATCATCCCACTGCCAGAAACTCCAGGTTTCTTATGAGAAATTGGCTAAAAATCATATTGAGAGTTACTTATACATGTCTTAACAATTTTCTATTGCTGTTTTTAAGATTCTGTATTACCTTTGGCTTTCAACAGTTTGATTATAATGTGTCTTAGTTAGGGTCTTTTTCAGTTTATTCTACTTGGAATTTGATTTGTAAATTAATGGATTTCTTCCTATTTGAGAAGACTTTGGTAAGAATTTTGGTCATATTTTAAGAAATAATGTTTCTTTCTCTTTCTTTCTCTCTTCTTCTGGTACTCCTCTTTTGTGTATATTAGTCAGCTGGATGGTGTTCCACAAGTCCTCTATGCTCTGTTCACTTATTTATTTCTTTTCTGCACCTCAGACTCAGTCATTTCCATTGTCCTATCTTCAAGTTCACCCGTTCTTCTGCAAATCTGCTATTGATCCCCTCTAGTGAAGTTTTCATTTTAGTCATTGAAATTTTCAGCTCCAGAATTTCTCTTTGGTTCTCATTTTATAATTTTTATCTGTTTGTTGATATCCTCCTTTTGTTCATATATTATGTTCTGAATTTTTCTTAGTTCCTTAAGCCTATTTAAAACAGTTGTTTCAAAGTCTTTGTTTAGTAAGTCCACTATCTGGGCTACCTCGGTGATGGTTTCTGCCAATTAATTATTTTGTTCCTTTGAATAAACCAAAACCTATTTCTCTGTATCCCTTGTGATTTCTTGTTGTTGTTGAAAATTGGTATTTGATTTTTATAATGTTGTAACTCAGATTCTATCCATTCCCTAGGGTTTTCTGTATTTTGCTTTTCAGTATAGCTGTTTTGATCATTTAAGGCTGCTGTATTCCATTTATTTCGAGACTTTTCCAAATTACTTTTTCAAAGACTATTCCTTGGTGTATTTACTCACTGTTTTGTTGTTGTTGTTGTTGTTGTTGTTGGTTTAAGCTTGTGCTCAGCAAATGTTTTGACAAAGATTTTCTTGAAAGCCAGGAGCTGAAAGAGAAAAGCAAACAAAGATCTCCAAAAATAATAATAATAATAATAGGACAACCTCTCTCAGTCTTTAAAGACTAGCTCTGTGTGGATGTATTCTTTCAGCAATTAGCTAGGTTTGCTGTGAGTCTAAAGATCAGCTGAGGTGAAAGCTTAAAGTCTTCTCAGAACTTCTGAGCGTGCATCTTGCCTGGGCATGAACATGACTTTCCAAATTCTCCAGTGTATGCAGTTGCTTTTGAATGTCCTAATTTCCCAAAGAGTCCCACCCTAGCTTTAACTATGGGCTTTAGCTGGTCTGTTGTATATCTCTGCCCAGAATCTCTTGTCATTGGTGTCTGTGGATCTGTTGTCCCTTGTAGCTTTTACTGGTGGCATCTCCTATCTATGTTCCAAATTATGTGAGACAGAGATGAGCAAGTCACTATTCTTGTATCCCCCAGTCAGGTTAGAATAAAAATACACAGCAATTTGCAAATAACCTCTGCTCTGCTCCCTCCAGTTGAAGAAGGGCGATTGGTAACTAGGCTTCCCTTGCTCATGATCAATATGCTGTGTGCTGGGGAGGGGATGAGGGAATGCAGGGTAAAAACACTATGACACTGCTTAACATTTTGAAGATGGCTTTTTCTTGATTGAGCATTTGCTTGATTGTTGTAAACTTTTGATTGTGTTCCAGAGCACCTATGAAGTTGATTCACATAATTTCTCTTTATTTGTTGTTGTTGTTTCTGTTTGGAAAAGAAGGCATGGGGCTTCCTAGTAAGCCATTTTGTAGACATCACTCTCCCAAGGATTCTCATTTAGCTATGTCTAGAAACCTTTTATTCATTCTCTCGTTATCTTCTAAGACCTCTAGGAAAGGGCCAAAATCTTTATAATCAAGTTCAACATTTCATGACCAACTTCTTTTTCTTTTCATTGTTCTAGATGTTTTCAGTGATTACCTAATATTGTATATAGGTTGCCATTAAAAAAATTTTAACAACTATGAATATAAAACACAAAACTTTAATAAGTTCATTAGTTTGTCTTCCTATCAACACATATATAATGGACATTTCTTGGAATTAAAGATATAAGTATTCTTCCTCTGTACATTACTTGAGTTCAGGTACTAAAATGGTGAGATTTTTATGTGGCTCTTTCAAAATTCAGATTTTTTTCCCCCATAATATGCTATTCTTTCATTGTGATTTCCATACCAACTTCTGTTTCTCTAATAATTTTAAATATCAGTATTTTATTCTCGCTTCTAGAGTATTAATTTTAGAATATTAACTTAGGTATTTGAGAATGGCAATTTTCTTATTTATTGTGTCTGCTGCTTCTCTTGATGCTGGTACATTTTCTTACCTGGTTTGTATCTTTGAATCATGAGCTCACCTTACCTTCATTTTTTCCCTAAGTGAACTGGATGCCCTGTGTTGTAGAATCATCTTATAGACAGTTTTGTCTTTGTTTCTGCTGGGGTATCCAACCTTGGATATACACACACAAAGCACCCCAAGTTAAAATGAATTCCAGCCTCCCAAGCTGAGTGTGGCATAGATTTAGTGTTTTTATTTCTCATAGAAAATATTTCCACACGGAGCTTTGAAAAGTGAAAGCATATTTTCTTGTACTGTGGGATGGCGGAGTGGATATTTTATTTGCCTTTTTAATGAAGTGAGCAGAACTTCTAGATTCCTAATTTTATGCAGGAGGTCTCAGTTGCAAATCCCTACAACATTTTTCAACCTAAAAGAAGCTCTAATATTTTTTCTCGTTTTCTCTTCATTTCTCAAGTTTCAATTTCTATTCCAAACGGTTGAAGGGTATTTCCCATGGGAAGTTCTTTTCATTTCATTGATTAATTACATCTCATAAAAAGCACAAAATTTGTATATGCTCCAGACATAGTTGAATAATGTCAAAATAGAACAGTCAGTAAATACTCACTTTGTGAGATTTTAGATTTTATCCAATGCTGATGAATGAATACAATTCATTTTTAAATGCTTCAGAAGACACATATGCATTATTCAAAGTATTGTATTTTTCTATACCTAGATATATCTTAGCTTAATACACAAATAAGGGTAATATTTAATATCACTATTTTATAATTTACTTTACTGGCCAATGCATACCTATACACAGGGATGCTCAGAAATAGTTAAGAGCGTAAGCCTCTTCAATGAGATTCCTAAACTCTTTTATCCCTTATTCTCATTGAAAGTCATAATAGGGCTCCGAAAATTAGGACCTCTTTTTCGTGTATTCTATTTACTGAAACAACTTGGAAATTTCACTGTAGTATTTTTCTATTTGTTGTCTTGTGGTATTATATAACATTTAATATTTATTTTAACTGTGTATGTGTGTGTGTGTCTGTCCTTACCTGTCTTTCTGTATAGATGGGTACCATAAGTGATAAATATTGAACATCAAATTTAGACCTAAATGCCCTACATTGAATATTTCTCCTTACATGAGAGAGTAGGGGATGAGTATTTTGGGGTCATTAGAATTGTCATAAGCTGCAGATTAAAGGATGATGGAGAAGTTCAGATGCAGAAGTCCCAGGAGATGTCATCTGCATAGGAAGGATTTCATCTCACGAAACTGCCAAGTCCTATCAGTCTTCTATTTTGATCCTCTACTTGATGACTAAACCTTTGGATAGCTCAGTGGTAGAAAAGGATATAATTCCATCTGTAAGATTTTCCCTCACCAAATTTAATTGAAATCTCTTTTTTGTTGATAGGTATGGTTGCTAAGCCTCTAATTGAATGTTTGGAAAACAATTCTACAATTGCCGCATTTGTTGTCGGTAAGAAGAACACAAGGTCAACTCGCTGAATTAACCAACTCATAAAAGGTATTTAATAAACGTGTGTCTGTCTGTCTGTCTCTCTGTGTGTGGTTGTGTGTGTATGTGTGTAACAAGATTCTTCTTTATTATTCACTTGCCCAGTGTAAATAGCTCTAGGATAGTGGAATTGTGTGTAAGTTGATATTACCAATGCCAAATGGTTTTTAGCTACAATTTGTGTAGGACTTTTACTAAGGGAGACATTCTTTCCCTATCCTTCCAGTAAGAAGAAATGGGCCTGGGGGTAAAGAAAGGACAGAAAGAATGCTTCATTTTAATTCTGGGGGACTGGGGGCAGGGGAGGGGATTTCACACAAACTTGACTTGTCCTAATTGCGTTTTTTTCTGACTTAGTTTTTTGTCACACTTGTATATAACATAGTCACACTTCACCAACTTCGATCATGCTCAGACACACACACATGCACACACACCCACACGCACACACACAGTTAAAAGCATAGGTGGTGCCTCTTCAGTGTAAGTAAGTACTGTGTTGCCCCAATTGTCACAATTCTTAAAATAATAACTTGGGACCCTAACTCTTTATTCTCCACTTTTCCTTCCTATTTTCCCTCAAGGGGTTTGACAGACTCTAATTTTTTTAACATGGAAACGCAGTAATAATTTGAGTCTCCATTATTACAAACGTCTTTTAAAATGTGCTAAGGTAGTGAGACTCTTGGCTGTGCTTTGTGAACATGTTTTGGTGTGACTGATTTTTGGTTTTCTCCTATAGTTTACGGCATCTCTGACTGAGTTTCAGGCAGATTTTTCCATTATGTACCAACACCCATTACTGGTTTTACTCTACTTTTAGAAGAAATATGATTTCCCACTAAGGGGCTTTTTTCTTCATAGTCTGTACTTTAGGAGATTGAGGCCAAGTATGTGCTGTCCAGTATGTGGATCTAGATGTGCGGATAGCAAAACAGTTTCCCTTCCAAAGAATTCTTTCTATAAACCGTAGCTTTGTAGATTTGGCCCTAGCAGGGAACAATAGCCGAGGTAAGATAATTCGGCCTTTACAGCCAGTGTGGGAAGCTGAACCAGTCTCACTCTTCAGGTAAGCAGTACATGAAACCCACCTGGGGATCTTGGGAAAGTCTGTTCCACACTCCCTCTATGCTCCGTTTCGTTTTGCTTCTACCGCTGCCAAACCCCCGTGAACTCCAGAGGACATACAATCTTTCCAGGTTCCCCACCTGTAATGAAACAGACAAGTGTAAGAGCCCCATTAAAAGAGCTCAAGTACAATGGCTCTTCAACCATTACGTTTAAACCAGTTGAAAACCCAGTTAAACAGTCTCATCAGAGCTGGTCGCTGAACCACAAATCAGGAAGAAATTTTTTTCCCTCATAAATGCCATTCCATAGATATGCTCTTGGATGCTGTCAAATGTAAATTATCAAAGGAAAATAAGGCAATAGCATGTGCTTGGCAATGATCGTCCCTTGGGCTCATTTTATACCCACTTATCAATACGAGAGCCTTTTATAGCAATGTTTCCCTGGCTAGTCTCCATCCATCCTTTCCCCTAGCTGCCCAGGGCTGGGGCACTGGTCCATGGACAATGCCACACAATTACTGGAGTATAATTCCAATCGAATCGCTTTTTATAAGGAAAGTTAGATATCAGAAATACAACCTGTGAGGCCAGGTTTATGTTCATATAGACTTTTAAAAGTGTGAGGTTTCAAGGATGGTTTTATAGGAATCATTAACTTTTTAAAAGACGCCAGTTTCCTTCTGTCATTAATGACATGCATAACAGTTTAATGTAATGCTACTTTTAATTATCACAGTCCTTTCTTTTAAATATCAAATTTCCCTCTCTCAACTGTCCTGCGTTCTCTTTAGATTCTCGTCTGTCACTGTAAATGCCATCACTTTATTCCTCCTTTAGATGCAGTGACAGGCCCACTCTTATCCCAAGCTTTATCTCTTTTTCTATCCTTTATTGTACTACAAAGATCCCTTTTTCATAGTTTACAGCTGTATCCGCTTTCCACACGTGGCAAATGATTGCCTCGGTAAAGGTATTTTCTGTTTCAATCTTACATTTTCCCAAGGGAGAACAAAAGGGACAAGCTTTCTGAAGTTGGTTTCACTGAGAAAATTGTTTAGAATTGCCTCATTCCTCAGCAGATTAACGAATGCATACAATCCCAGCTTAAGTGCTATTGTACTGCACAATTTGTCCATTATACTTTGTCCTTTCCATTTAGAAAACCCCTCACCAATTAAAGTAATACAGCCTTCCAATACCTGCTCCCAATTAAATCTGAGCTGTATTACCTGCCCCGATGCAGCTGGTCACAGATTCCTACCACTTACCCGCATTCATTAGGGCTGTTCATTATCAAGGGGATGGTGGCAGGAATTCAAGCCATGGCCTTTCTTTTAGGGCTCACCAAAATTATCAGCTTTCCACCCAAGGCCCCAATAAGGACAGGATTAAGGGGAACGAGAGGGAATTCATACAGTAGCAAACTTTCATTGTTTCTGCTTCGCTCCTGTCCCTAACACATCAAAAAGATACAGTCCAGGTACAAAAGAACACTCAATTAAAGGATCACTTTTCCCTCACTCTCCAGCCTGAAGCGCACCCCACCTCTCAGCTTTGTTCCTCTGTCTTTCCTGCCCTTCCCCTTCAAGCTCTGTCTCCAAGACCACGGTGAGAACCGTCAAGAAATGCTCTGAAAGTGAGCAAGAAGCCCACTTACTGCGAGCTCTGTCACTGAAGAGCAGGGTTTCCTAGCTTCAGGCTGCACTCCGGTTTTGAGAAGTGTCATTTTTCTATCCAAGGCTTAGAGGGAGCCTGAAAGGGAGGAAGGTATGGATGGTGGGAAGGTGCTGGGAGCCGTGACTTAATTACTCACGTGGCATGACGGTATGAGTGGGGTCTCCCAGATAAATTTAATCTGCTCATAACAATAAACAGACATCTACAAGTAACACGCTGTACTTTCATTTTAAAGAAGGAAATATGGCTGTTAACTCCCTGGAAACTCCTGCAGTTCTCTGTCGTAATTATTAGTCCGAAAAAAAAAAAAATCAAGTTGAGGGGCATGCCACAGATGGGAAAAGATCACTGATTAAAAGGGAACAGTGAATTTAAAAACACTAGGGCGAAAGCACAAGCTAGCTGCCGGGGGTAGCAAAATTCAGGTCCTGAGACTGTTGACAAAGTAAATGTCATAAAGTCTCGATTAAGAAGGGCTCCGTTAGCTCTGAAGAGACCAGACCCGATGGGTGAAACAGGCACTGGTGGTCCTCCGGGGGATGAAGGGAATCCAAAGCCAATTCCACTCGTCTCATCTGGAAGGAAGAGACTGAGGTCCTGCATTAAAATGTCCCTTTAAAAACATTTCATTAAGAGATGGAATTAATATACATCCTCTCCTGAATGCTGGAATAATCACCCATCCGTTAGTAACATTTTTTTTTTTTATAAAGGTGTCACATTTTATTTATTTATTTATTTATTTTCTTTGGCTGTGTTGGGTCTTCGTTTCTGTGTGAGGGCTTTCTCTAGTTATGGCGAGTGGGGTCCACTCTTCATCGCGGTGCGCAGGCCTCTCACTGTTGTGGCCTCCCCTGCCGCAGAGCACAGGCCCCAGACGCACAGGCTCAGTAGTTGTGGCTCACGGGTCCAGCCGCTCCGTGGCATGCGGGATCCCCCCAGACCAGGGCCCGAACCCGCGTCCCCTGCATTAGCAGGCAGACTCTCAACCACTGCGCCACCAGGGAAGCCCCCGTTAGTAACATTTTTAAAGGGACTTCCATGACCCCCCATACCTCTAGTGAGCAGGCGTTGTGGGGAAATCCTGATCCTAGGGAAACTCTGGACATTCACAAAGGAACACATAGATGTTGGGTGGATAATCAGTGAAAATCCATCTTAAGCAATCTTGAGATCAACTTTACTATAAGTCTGTATTATATACATACAAATCTTATCAATGAACAGCACTGTATGCCTATCCATGGCTTTTTTTTTTTTTTCTTGAGGGGGGAGGTTGTATATTAGTGTTTTCCTCTCAATTAACTTCCAGGCAATTTTCCCAGCTAAACGCATAACATCTTTGGCAAGATGCCAAACAAAACCTTAAGACCCAACACTAAATTCTGCACTTATACAGGGAGCTTAGATTTTCATGCGGTGAACTGGAAGCATGCCAGCAACTCCCACTATAAACCCAGCAGTGGGAAAGCTATATATTTTTTTATCAAGAAACTCTACTTCAGACTTCCAAGACCACTTGAAAATTGCACTATTTTAATGTGCCTTTTAGACAAAATAAAAGAAAGATTTAACCTGCTATTAAATTAACCCAATTAGCTATTTATTCCATGTAACCTTACACTCTGGAAGATGTTAAATCAAATGTACTGGCAGGGAGTGAAGTTTTTTTGTTAATTATGGAAATTACAAGATGCATTCTAGACAATAAGTTCTTATGCCTTTTTCCTTGTCCTTTTCACCCTCGTGATTATTAGAATGCTTCTTAATATTTTTCCTTTTTTATATATGAACTGGAGTACCCAGGACACAATGGGGCTGAGGGACCAAGGAGGAGTGGCTGGGGAAATTAACAAGAAAAGGAAAGCTAGTCAAATAGAAATGTATACAACAGTCATTCCTTGCAAGGCTCGCCATCAATCCCTCAAACTTCGCTTTTTTGGTGCGCTTTTATTTGTACGTTCCATTCAACACATGTGTTCTTCCAATAATGTAGTGCTTTTCTAAGGACTCACTGCAGCTGGGCTGCTTTGGGTCTCAGTCAGTCTTTCTTGATGTTAAATTTAGAACCAAACTCTAGGAGTTTGAGTTCATGTCCAGTGGGATCCACAAGTTGAGGTAAAAAACACTTTTGAGAACATGTATAGTGTCTGATAAACCTCTTTTAGCACTAGAAAGCCTTTGGAAAACAACATTTTGAGGATTTAAGAGGCAATGAACCAGAAACATATGGATTAAGTTTCCCCTGAAATACTCAAGGGTTTAAAAATTAAGAGAGAAATGCTTGGCCAAACAAATCTTGCCAAACCAAAAAAATTTGCAAGACAGTCCAAGATAGTTTGCCAAACCCAAAGTGCTGATGAACTCCCTTTCCTTAATATTAACCTTTACTATTATTAAAAAAATTTTTTTTTGCTTGACAAATCTGGAGTTTTAAACACGTCTGGAGGGGGTTCAGAGAACAGCAGTTCACATCAAAGTGATTCTGCAATTTCAAAAACAAATCATAAATCACAACCAAACAACACTGTGAATTTGTCTACATAAATTCGAGAGCCAGGCTAGTTTGGCCATGTACAGGCACACAGTTGCACCCGTGGCAGGGGGCCCAATGTCTATTAAGCAGGTCAAGGGCTCTCAGAGGTGGGAGGACCCTGGCTGGAGAGACTTTGGAAGCACTTATGCAATGGACTATGGCACCAACTGCAACCAAATGGGCACAAGACAGATGGTTGGTACCAGTGGAGGGTTTAATATAAAAATATGCAGAAAGATGACCTCCTGGGTCACCTCATTCAGTTTTGTCATTTGAGGGCTTTGAAATCTGCCTAAGAAGCTACTAGGAAACTATTGATCCCCAAAGAATTCTTAACGTTTACTTTTAGTTGTCAACAGCTTCAAGAATCGACTCAGTGGCTAGTTCTGCATCTTTGACCCTCTGTAAGTTTTAGCAGCACCATGAGATTCTCAGTGCACAAAACAACTACGACACAATAGCCTAAGGAGGAAATAAACGATCTCAACCATCTTTTCCTCTGTCTTTTCTGAGATTTATTATCTGTTCTCTCAAATCATGTTGGAAGAAGGCAGATTCAGGGCTGCTTATGGGCAGCTCTGATGTTGGAAGAAGCAGCAGGAGCCTGGACTTGAAACTAAGGACAGCAGAGGCAAAGAATAAATAAAAGAAAAAGAAAGGCAGAGGGACAATGAAAGGATGAAAGACAGAACAGAAAAAAAAGCAAAAGAAAGTAAAGAAGAAAGGAAGGAAGGAAGGAAGAGAGACACCCAGCACACATAGAGTATTAAGGAAAAGGAGACTATAGTCAATTTGATAAACACTTGCTATACATTTTGTCACATAGAATTTATTTGCCTCTCATTTATTTTGGCATTTAACTACCATTCTTCAAGCAAGTCAATTATTTTCCCATATAATATGATGGTGATGGAGCTGGTAGTAATAGTAGTGAAAAGATAGATCAGCATTTAGAAACTTTAAAACTGTCTCTAAGATAGAAGGGACAGTTGGATGTGGAAAAACTTCCTTTAAATATTTCGGAAGAGCCATGAGGGTCATTTGACATTTTAAGACCCATTTAGAGATACAGTAGGAGTTAACTAGTTGACTATGGAGAACTGATATTAAAGAAGAAAATATATTCATGCTGCTAAAACACCTCAAAATCCCTGCAAAACTCTGGATTATTTATGCAATAACTGTGGTCTATATGGTTTATTCTACATAAGAGGCTTTTGTGCCCACAGAATATAGTGACTACAACAAAAGATCTTATACTATTGATAGAAGGGTAAATTAATTTTTGTTTGAAACTCTTGGAAAAATGGAAGAGAAGTAATTTTGTTAGTGTATGAATTTCTTAAATGTGTATTAATGAGTCAACTGGCAATTGAGAAATCATTTAACATATAATTTTTTTCCATCTCCTAACTAGAAAAAAAAATTTTTTTTTCATCCATAAGGGCAGTCTAAGAAGATTGGGCATGATTCATACTGCATCTTATTACCCCCCTTAATTTGTATCTATTTATATAAAAATTAGCATAATTTGACTTAAAACTTCTATTACTTTGTAAAAGAGTTATTTCACATATTTCTCACCACAAGCAGCAGCAGGCTTTTAGAAAGAATTTTCTGCTGGGAAGTAGTTTAAGCTTGTGTTTATACATAACTTCACTTTAATCTGTACAATCCAAAATTGCAGGGAGACAGACTAGGAAAAAAACTATTTGCTCAAGATTCTTTGTAAGGATTTTAAGAAATATCATTGTTTTTTTTTTTTTAAGGTAATCTGATTTTAAGCACACTTGCTTTGATGTAAAATGCATTTTTTAAGGGACCAGATCAAGACTTCTTTTGGACGTAGAGGAAGACCTGCTTGCCCACTACAGATGGGGCCATCCTTAGAAGCTGAATGTGCTAATTTCCACCCAGCCCAGCAGGTACAGTGAAGTCCCGTGAGGCGGAGAGGTGTAGCATGCACGTCTCTGTCTATGAATTGCTAGAGAGCAGGGATTACCTTTCTTAGGCATGAAAGCCGTTGTGCAACATCTAAATAAATAAATAAATAAATAAATAAATAAACAAATCCTGGAAGCCTTTTGAGTCTGGAATTAAGAGTCAGCATCCCAGGTGGGGAGGCAGTGTCAGAAAGCCCAAATCAGAATGTTTGATAAAGGTAAATGAAGGGTGACATGTCGTTCCAAAATCCAGCCACAATCAGAAACTAGAGAGGAGGCATTACCTCAACTTGAATCAGAATCCAAAGTCAGGGTCAACAGGCACATGAAGGGGCAAGCCAAGAAGTCCACCTGGGGCAGGGCATGGGGACAGTAGACGGCAAGCCATGAGCCCAGGGCTCCTCAGGCTTTTTAGAGAGGAGGAGTGAAAGAGAAGGCAAAAGCAGAGATAAAAAGGCAGCCCGGAAACCAGGGCTGGAGGTGGGGTCAGCAGGTTACAGTGCCCTCATCCGTCAAGGTCCACACCTGGCAGCCAGGCCCTGGACCCCGGCAGGCTTCGAGCGAAGCAGGGGGAAACCTCCTACAGAGAACGGAGCAGTAAATAATCTAGATCAACTTAGGCTGCTGTTTGCTTATTCAGAATCTAGTCCTTATGAAAAGGCTGCTAAGTACAAGGAAAATGTTCCTCGCTCCGAGGAGGGCAGTTTATTTCTGTACAACAGTTACTTCTGAAAAGCCAAGATTTCTTTGCACTGTGGAGAAAAGCTATTGTGAAATATGCTTGATTTAAAGACCTCCTGCTCCCGTCTTTGGACTGATCTTTCTGCTCTTTTATTGATTCAGGTCTCAGTGTCTAAACATAATCTTGTCTTTTTCAGCAGAGTTCAAAGCAGAGGAGATGTTATCTCATCAGTTTTCATAATTTCCATATGACTCACCATCTGGTTCTTAGTGTGTGCCGCGTCCCTCCCACTATGGCACTCAGCTCTGCACATCCCAGCCACACCTGTAGCTCCTTCTCGGACTCAGCCTCATGTGCCTCCTCTCAGCCTGGACAGCTCTTCTCTCCTTAGTTATGGTGTAAATATTTACAGACACCCAACTACGTGTTTAATCTGTGCTAGGAACTGATAGAACAATAAGGTGACCTCTGGAGCTTTCCTGTTACTAATGGTACCGAACTTGACCCACCAAGACTCATTTCTGCTTTCCCTTGGGAAAGTTTTGAATTTGTCACCTCTTTCTAAGGGCCACCACAGGAAAAATTCTACATATTTAGCACTATTTCATCAGAGTCTGTATTTCAATTTCCCACATATCTCACCACTGGGGGATAAGCTAGACCCACCATATCTTACTGGCACCAGGGTTTTGTGCACTGTAGTTATTCATTTCCGACAGCTCTTTGTTCAATGGTTGGTTGATGGATAGATGGACAGATGGTTGGATGGATGACTATTTGGATATAAACAATTTATATTATGCTATATTTGTTCCTTGAGTTCACTGTGCACTGTCCATCACTGTTCAAGACAATAACTGCATTACTTTCCTGCTTCAATCTGGAATTAATGATGTTTAAATTTAAGCTGTACTTACCTATCAAACAACAAATAGAATAATTCCTCATGTGTTTTGTCATAGAACTACTCACTATAAACATTACAGCCTACATAGTAGTTTTCTGTTACCACACTAAACTTTTTTGTGATGTAATGGTGCATATTTGTCAAGCTAACAATATGGTATTAATTTAATAATCAACAAAGTTGTGATTGTCAAAAGAGGGTCTGAATTGTGATTTGATATAGTTCTTATATGTTTAAGAAAATATTTTTGTATAAAAAGTTCAGTTAATATGTCTCCAATTTTCTTTGATTATGCAAAGTTATTGAATCTGAATTATCAATTTACATATCTTTAACTTTCTTTTAGAGATACTTCAAAATGAATACATGACTATCTTTATACACTTAAAATTCACATATAGTTGATATTCATATTTTAGTACATCCTATGTGGAAAATGGAAGTTTGCTCTATCATGTTTTGACAATTTAAAAAATTCGTTTCTCCATCCAAAAAATCCTTGATACAGTAGGCTGATTCTGGCACAGGTATCATAATTCAGAAATGTGTAAAAAAATGCTCAGAGAAAGCCATATCTAATATCACCGTCCTAACACATTTGATATAGATATAGTACCGCCGAGCTCATTATAGCAGACCCTATACTATAATTATATTACACACATTTTAAATTATCGTTATAATTTAAGTCTGCAATTTTGTTTGGGGCTTAGATTTTCCATATTTGTTCACACATGTGAATCATTTAAATTGTTGAAGTAGAATCTGTTTAGCTGTTTTGAATTATATGAATGAAAGAAAAAATACTTTCTCTTCAAAGCAAATTAAGATATTTGAGGATTCAAGTGAGACTGTCTGAATTTATAAGCTTGAAAATTTTGGAGTCAATGTGAATTTTAAAATATTTCCTAATTTCCCTCAAACACAATTTAAAATTACAAATGAACTAATTCTTTGGTATAAATGAGATGAAATTATCAGTTTATATAATCATTTTAATGTCACTATACCAATAATATTGAAGCTAAAATTAACATCATAAATTATTAAATAATTTTAGATTTTTTTTGTTTTCATACTATTTTGGTGTATATAAGTACATGATTAAAAAAATTAACATACGACAGGACATTCAGAGGTAAAAACTAAATAACTCTCTATTATTGTTCCATAAATGGAACAATAATACTTCAATAGTAAAAAAAAAATTCTTATTTCTAACAACAGGAAATGGAAACGTGCAGAATAAAATATATTACTTTACTTTTTGTATATTCGACACACTAATGTAGTCTTTTACTATAGAGCTGTAGTAAGAGTCCAATTTTAAGGTTGTTTCTGTATAAATATATAAAAATGCAAAAGCCAAAATTTACTCATCATTAATTTACCCTAAACAGATTCAGTGTCTGTTACTGGTAGGTGGAGTTTTTAATTGGAGACCTGGATACTATCAGTCCTTGAGACCATGCATTGATATATTTATACTTTATGGAGAAACTTGGCAAAAATTCCAGATAAACGGAAGAGTTTTAGGCTAAGGTTTTAAGGAATGGAGACCACTATCACCCTGTCTAAAACTGACTTGAAGTATAAGCTTCCAGATAATGTGAAAAATCACTTAGTCTGTGTCAACTCTCACCTTACTTTGTGTTTTAAATTTCATAATACAATAATTCTCATATTGTTTTTTCTTTCCCTTAAACATTTATCTTTGGAAGTTAACAGAGACAGAACGCGATCAGCCAGCATTTTTACTCTTGATCATGTATTTCAGGTTATAATAAAACTCAACATGTTAAAATGGATTTTCTTGACATTTATGAAACAGCGGCAACAACAAAGGGCACTTGTTTATGAAACCCCGAAGACTCAACAGTAGTAGCAGCATCTTTCAAGTTCTCATTCAGCACGAGCCCTTGTCTCACCTGAACCAGGTCAAGCAGGGGTGGCTACATGAGCTCCCAGATGCTGGCCAGAGGCTCCAGGAGGATCTAGGGCTACAGCTGCAGGTCCAGACTCTTGGGAGAGGGAAGACGGGGGAAAAGTCAGATAGGACTGCAGAGACGAGATCTTCACAATTGGCATCCTGAACTTACTGCTTAACCTTTTCTTCTGTATTAGTAAAGAAACTTCATTAAATGCCTCAGAGACGATAGGACACATTTTTCTCTCCTAAACACTCCAACTAGCCAGAGGCCCACAGAGTTTTCATTATTGTTAACAAGATAGGAAGGAAGGAAAGCCCTGTCCGGAGAGCTCTGACATTAATACCCATTCGGAAATCCTCTGACCCAAATATAAGTAGACCTACCAGGTATAGTGGACGAACATCGTTAGGAAAAATGTTGTACGTTACATGTCATAATGGAGATTCAAATACAACCTGTGAAGCGGTTAATTTAGATTTAAAACTAGAATTCTGAGGGCAGATTAACCTTAGGCAACGTGCACAGATAGTAAATTTCCCTAACAGTATAAATTACTGCATGACCACCTCACATAGGGATTATATTGCCATTTAAAATTTTAGCTCACTCTATTTTGAAATGTATTTTAGCACAATTATGGGTAAATAAAATTGCCATCTTTTCCCTCAACGTTGCATTTCAGCTGAACAGCCTTCTAACTCCTCTGGAGATTTTGTAATTTAAATGAATTTCACTGTTCAATCTTTAATAAAATAAAGAATATTGAAATAATTGAAATCATTTGAAATATTTTTTGAAATATTTGAAATATTCATTGAAATAGTTGAAATATTGAAATGATTGTTAATTCCTAATTTGCTATAAAAAATTTTATTTCTGTCTCCCAAGCTTTGAAATGTATCCTCTAAATTTCAGTTTTAACTTAAATATATGTAATGTCAAGTGTGTTTTTAAAAACCTGTCATGACATTATTGTATTTATAAGCTGAAGTCCCAATGTTCCAACTGCTATTTAAGCATTAACATGTAAGCAGAAATTTTAGTTTTTAAAAAATTTCTTAATTGTAATTTTGTAATCCCTTCACACTCTCTTACGAGCCATCTTTCCTTGGTGAGACAGGAGTTGGCAGTGCTTTTAATCTGGTTAATTGTTTCGGCACATTTCCATGATACTTCAGGCATTATTTAGTGTCTGTGTGTAGAATGTGTGGTAGTCGTCACTTAGGTTTTGTCAATGAAAATATTTTGCCTGTGTAATGGTGATGTAATGAGAAATATTAATTGTTGTCAACACGAGAGAATAATCAGCAAATTTAATAATGTGGTTATCATTTATAAAGTCATTTGTGGTTAAAATAAAACTGCAATTTAATTTTTTCTAGTGGTTGGTAAAGCAGAGTAGTCTAGAGCAGATTTGGCTTGTGAAACTGAGAAACCAAATTTTAAATTTTCTTTAATTTTAATTACTCTCTATTTATATTTAAATACCAACTGGTCTAGAGCCAGACCCCGTGCATTTGAAACCTGATTCCATCTGTTGCTGTGTGATTGGAAGAAGTTGCATTCCCTGAGCCCCAGTCCATATATCTGTGAAATGGGATAATAATACCTACCGCATAGGGTCGTTACGAGGATTAAGTAAGATGCCAGTCCTTAAAACAGGGCCCAGCATGTGTTAGGCACTCAATAAATGTTAGCTATTAATATCATATACGTTTGTATTTTGCATTTCACAGCAGTCAGCCCAGCTTAGCTATGATTTTCTTAGGTCGTCACCTAAAATAAATGGAATATAATTGTAGCTAAACCAACCAATGGGTTGGGATTCAGCCTTTACTTATCACATAAGTAAGTGAGGAATCCTTGAACTTTCACTGTTAAAGGGGTATAAATGACAGACCATCAGCCTGTCAGGTGGAAATAGCAATGTATGTTTAAAACATTTGTTCAATCTGCTTCAAAAATACTATTTTGTGTGAATTTGACTATCTGGAGGTCTGTATGTGAAAACAAAACCAGAAAATATTTTAAAAAATCATTTTGTATTTATTGCAGAAAATACACTGCTTTTATATTAACTGTATACCTAGTGGTCCTCAGGATATTAAAATTAAGAAAAATATAGTGTTTAAAGTAATTTATATCTTTATACTTTTGGACATTTAAGTACTAATATTAACAAATCTATAACTCATATGATACTTTTCTTTCCTCAAGGAATAGGGATAAGCTTAACTAGCTAGCACCTCCCATAGTCAAAATTAAGATTTGCGTTTTAATGAATAAAACTGTAGACAGAGGCAACCTCTGAAACTAAGCAAGGGAGAAGGAAAGTTAATAGAAACACACAGGTGATTTTCTTTATTGTCCTATTTTTGATTGTTATGATGTTAAAGTATTTCAAAGTAGAATATGTGAAATACTAAATTGCATACAATAAATTCTTCATGGAAAGTTTGATCCTGAGTTGAGATAAGAAAATTTGGAGTATGAAAGCAAAAATCTGTTTGTGGTGTGTTCAGAATGGAATGGGGCTCAGCCTGATAGGTGTTTTCTCAGTCAGTCTGGTCTATTACAAAATGCTTTCAGAAGTATGTTGAAAGTGGGAATTTTCATCCCCTTCCAAAATGATATTTTCATGCTGAGTTTAGGTTGTTTGAAAATGACCATCAAAAGGCAATGTGAAGGAAGACAAATATCTGATATCATCATTAACAAATATTTGCTGAATACTGAACATCCATAATGTACAGTGTGGGGGGCTTTCAAAGCAGGGGGAAGATGTGATTCTTTCCCCTTAAAGCTGGTACGCTTAAATTTGATCCATGAAAACCTGTGTATCACATCCAGAAACCCCTGAAATTATTATGCAAACTTAGGTATGTGAGTGCATATGCACTTTTATGTGGGTGTGGAGCACGAGTAGTGTAAATTATGAGAATATCCACATTTTTTGTTAGATCCTCAAAGTATTCCATGACTATAAAACAGTTAACCATTAATCTCCTTGGATCACATCTAAATGGTAGCTACGAAAAACCCAAGTATGAATCTGAACCTACTTTTCATTATGATGTTACTATGCTGAATAGTCTTAGATGTGGGGGTTCTTATGCAGCTCAGCATCCTTAGTGATTACTCGTATTAAGCCTGGCTTAAGCCCTGTGAAATTAGTGATAACCTGAGCTGCATCTCACAGCCTGTTCAGCTCCTTCCAGACAACCAAGAGGATGTTTGTTTTGCCCTGAAGTCTAGGACAGTGAGTAAGACTGTGCTATAAATTAGTGATTTTCCTTTTTTTTTTTTGATATTCCCGTAACACCTAAAATTTTGGACAATCTGTATACCCTCTAGCATACAACAAGTAGATATGCAGAATATTTTCTCATCAATCTAAATATTTTCAAAGCATGTAATTTCTGGTCTATTGTAAATACTGACATTTAAAAATGAAAGTGCTGTGCCACTCTTTAAAATGTGTCCAATGAAATGTAAATACCATAGGGATTTCCTTTGGACCATCATCCATTTAAAAAAATACATGTGGGGATGGTGGTGGGATGAATTGGGAGATTGGATTGACATATATACACTAATATGTACAAAATGGATAACTAATAAGAACCTGCTGTTTAAAAAAATAAATGAAACAAAATTCAAAACAAAATATGCACAGGATGTTATTGAATAGTCAGGAATTTTATAATGTTTCTTTCTCTTCTTGAACTCAATTTCCATTCCATTCCCATTAAAGAAGTTTATCCTACTGTAATATATTTTGGGGCTTAGAAATCTTTTATTGATCATGGAATCTTGCAATAAAAGAATGTATGTAATTGAAATTCTGAAAGTAGAATTATGTGACCACAACAATTTATAATTGTCTCTCTGGATGGAGTTATCATTATAAATCTATTTAGTACACAGTTGATGAAAATGATATAAACATATTACAAGACTGACAGCCAAAGCCTGCAGCTTTGCAATGAGTTAAAGTGGGCGGCTCACCCTGGAGTATTTCCTTCAGAGGCCTATTTGCGTAGCTCTCATAGGACTCTCCCCTTAAAGTGATGTACTTTTTGACAGTAGCACAGGTAAAAATGAAAGAAAAATCCTTTAAAAAATTACTATGACTTTTTCTCCACTCTGTAATATGCCCAAATTCAAGAATATCAAGGAGTCCACTTCACTGACAACAATTTATATATATATTTTTTACGGTACGCGGGCCGCTCACTGTTGTGGCCTCTCCCATTGCGGAGCACAGGCTCCAGACGCGCAAGCTCAGCAGCCATGGCTCACGGGCCTAGCCGCTCCACGGCATGTGGGATCTTCCCGGACCGGGGGCACGAACCCATGTCCTCTGCATCGACATGCGGACTCTCAACCACTGCGCCACCAGGGAAGCCCAACAACAATATTTTATATGCTCCTTTTGTTTAGCATCTCAGAATAATGAGCTACAGTGCAATGATGGCTGGGCAAGAAGTATGCTTGATTTTGTAAAGTGAGGGTTGTGATGAAAGCATGTCATCTTAAGGAAAAGAATGGAGGAAATTAGAAAAGAAAATAATTTGAAGAAGACCTTTAGAGTCGCTTGCAAATTCTAAGGCTCCTGGTGATATATCCATAAAATAAGGTCTCCATCGAATTACTTCTCCCTGTGTACACACCCTTCCCAGATGTTGCTACTTGCTCTCCCATTGAATCCTGGCTGTCCTTTTCCCTTGTTTAAACAGTAGAAAGTCATTAAACTAACGTTGTGTGAGTTCTGGGGTCGAGACTTTGAGAGGCCTTGCAGCTTCTCTTTGGACACTCTTGGGAACATCAGTTCAGCACGCCATACAGGGTTAGTGAGCTTATGGGTGACCAACGGGCACATGGAGAACAGAACAGGCTGCACCAGCTGTCAGGCATTGAGTGAGGCCATCCTGAACCTTTAAGCCAAGCTGACGTCCAACTGAAGGCAGGGAAACGTCACAATTGCCCACCCGCCAAATCATGAAGAATTATAATTCATTGTTGTATTAGGTCACTAAGATTTGTGATGGCTTGCAAAGCCGCAATAACTAACTGATACACTGTCAACTTGTAAGACATCCTCTAAAATTTTAGGTGTATTTTTATTTAAAGTGATAGTCCCTCCCAAGGAAATAAATGAAGTTGTTTTATTTTCACAAGTGAAATAAAAGCTGTTCCGGGTTTTTGGTTAAAAAATATGTCTTAACAATGATAAAGCTTTGTAAAAAGATCTTATTTTTTTAAAAAAAAATTCTAAAATAAATTGATACAAATGTCTAAAGCCAGGCTTTGAACACATGGAAACACATCACATACACAGGTGTGTACACCCACACAGACACACACACACACACCCTCCCATAAAGTCAATTAGAAATCAGTCAGATTCAATTTAAAGTATTGAAGTCAGGAGGAATTCCTGCCTATAAAAGAGCAGAGTCTGGCTCATAATATGTATATAAGAACATTACCGGGAATAATCAAATGAGTTATTTTATTGTGTGAATAAGATCGACCACTTCTAACAAAAATGACATTGATTTGGGAATTTGGGACACAACCACAACATCTGTAATAAAGTATTATTTTCCATCTTTACACAGACAACATCATAAAGTATTTCTTTTAGTCTAAACCACAATTCTTGTAGAGGTCTAAAAGGTTTTATGCTGTATATTAAAAAGCCAAAATAAAAACCAAATGATTTGGGAGAACCATGAGCTAATTTGCAAATACAAAGTTAAAGTTCTTCTCTTCATTTTATGTCTAAATCAATTTTCAATCGCTTTAACATTTCAATATTTTTTCTTTGTGGACACTCTGGGATTAAGAAAATAAATCTCCTAAATAAACTCATCACACCTTATTTGGCATGAAGGAAGCTGTGTGGTCCTGGGGACCTCAGGACTGTGCCTATCCCCTAGAAAACGATTTTGCTTCAAAGGACATAATACGTGGTATTAGAAGTTAGTAAATGTGGAGAATTTAGAGGATCTAATGTGAAAATTAGTATAGTCAGAGAGCACCAGCAGAGGAAAACACCTTGGAAATCTGTGACCCCCACACACTTTTGACATTGCAAATCCAGGAGATGGAGCACAGAGGCAAAATTACAATTAAATAGTGGGCAGCAATCACTACACCCAGGGCTTAAACCCAGACCTCTTAATTTTCAACCAAATGGGCTTTTGTTTAGAGGTACGCAATTTCTTATTGGAAACCCTTGGGGCCAAATGCTTTGGATTCTTAATGTCTCAGAGTTGAGTATAAGCTGTGCATATTCTAGACTTCATAGCTTCCCTACTAGGATCTGAGCTAATACTCCATAAATAAATGTTAACATTTCTGCAATGAAACACATAGGTATTTACACTAAGTGGGATAAACTGAAAATTAAAAACTTCTTGTCAGTTCAATTTGGGTTCTGTTTCTAATGAGTTTATTGCCAAACTGACAGAAACAAAACACTTTCCGTGGGATTTTGGAACTCGAAACAGGGGATTCGGGACCCTATACATTTCTTACTCAGAAATGTCTTTTAATCCCTGACCACAGTTTTCTCTTTTTTTCACACTGTTCTGAATTCTAGTTCCATATAGAGTATCTTTAAGAAAAATCTCGTTTCATCTTTTCTCTTTTCTACTATCTCTTTTCCCCTCATACTCTATAGCAATGACTACAAATGGTACTTAGTTGCTTTTTTGTTCAACTTAATGTATGCAACATTGTTCTAATGAGAAAATAGGTGAGTCGATGTTTAGAGATGCCCTAGATACTGGACTTCACACATAAAGTGGGGGCCCTATACTGAAGGATCCAAATGCACTTTTAACACTAACAAGGCTTGGTCTTCAGATGCTGGGGCAGCTTAGATGAAGGATCAGCATCAGGGTCAAAATCTGTGGAAAGCACTCAGTGATTAAACAATGCAATGCTTTTACATGACTCAGGGGTCACACAAGTATAGGAAGACCAAATCTGCCATACGTAATGGAAGTTTAATTTAATTATAAAAAATAAGAACAGTGAGGACTAACCTTCATCATTGTGCCACTATGGTGTACATATGGACATTTTGGGTCCCATTACAATGGAATGGAGGATCTATGAAGGGGAAAAGCACTCACTATGTCTCTGCTGTAGATTTTTAAAGTTCTCAGTTAATTATTCCAATTTTTTGTGAGATATTAAAATTCTAGTTTAATATTCAATTTTAAAAAAGAACCTATATGGGATTTCTTGGTGGTGCAGTGGTTAAGAATCCACCTGTCAATGCAGGGGACATGGGTTTGAGTCCTGGTCCAGAAAGATCCCACATGCCGTGGAGCAACTAAGCCTGTGTGCCACAGCTACTGAACCTGTGCTCTAGAGACCATGAGCCACAACTACTGAGCCCTTGTGCCACAAGTACTGAAGCCCGCATGCCTAGAGCCCATGCTCTGCAACAAGAGAAGCCACCACAATGAGAAGCACACACACCACAATGAAGAGTAGCCCCCGCTCACCACAACTAGAGAAAGCCCACGCGCAGCAACAAAGACCCAGCGCAGCCAAAAATAAATAAATAAAATAAATAAACATTAAAAACAAGAGCCTATAATTTTTTTTATATTCCTTTTCCACTTTTTCTAAAATTCCCAATACACTTAACACTCAATTAATTGGTACTGGATTTTGTGGAAGACATTACAAATTCACCAGCCTGTCCTATACTCCTCTCTCTGCAGGTCCCTGGAAGTTACACTTCTCCACTCCCTTGAAGTGGGGCGTGGTTATATAACCAGTTTTGGGCAATGATACATAGGAGAAAAGTCAGGTGTCTTTTCTGGGTGAAGCATTTCAAATGGCAAAACATTTCAAAGGCAAAACATAACCCCTGTTCTCACTCACACTGTCTCAGCAGATTCCTGTATTTAGATGTCAGCAACATCAGAGGCTGGAGCCTCTCCCAGCCTGGATCCCTGAGTGACTTGGTGGAACACAGCAGTTTTCTTCTTCCCTCTCTAAGACCAATCTGTCACTGACCTTTAGCCAGACTGAAAATTAGCTTGTTGCTTTAAGCTATGTAGATTTTTCAGATTGTGGGGTTATCTCAGCATAATCCAGGACATCTGACTGGAAAAATAATTTCGCTACCAAATGACTGTTTATCCATCCATCACTCTGACTCTGGACTTTCTCAAAGTCTTTTAAATCCATATTCTAAATGCCAACACCTAAGAGATGACTTTGGTCTTTGAGGTGAATATATAAAATACTGATACAATCCCCTCAGATGCTCTGGTAAACTACAGCCCCAAAGTAAAAATCTTTCAAGGCTATTGGGATATAGCCATATTTACATAACAATGTTGTATTCACGGATCCACAAATATTGAGGTTAATGGCATATTTTCTTCCTCCAATTTTTTAACTGGTTGTAGTAGTTAAGCATTGTAGTGACTTGTTCAAAATAGAGATTCTGGAAAAGCATGAGAAGTGAAGTATCATGTGAGAAAAGCCAACTCTTGTACATGATTTAGAAGAAAGTGTATTGATATTATAGAACAAAATCAGCATATCTAAAATCCAAAAATTGGAATATTGGAAAATGCAATAAAATTGCATTAGAACTTCAGTGGTATATGTGTGCCTGTGTTTGTGTGTGTGTGTGTGTGTGTATGATCAGCAAAGATTTTAACATGGTTTCAACGTGAATTCAGATTTGTTGAAATTCAGATTTTCCCTTACATGGCAATCTGAAATGAAATTTTTGAAAAAATAACCTTGAAAGTCTGAATATTAATATGTGCAATGAGAAAACTAAAAGGTGAAACAATATATTTATACATATGACTGTTTTCAGTTATAGGAAAGGAGCTGAATCAATGGAAAAGATAAATTTTTCAGTCTTACAACATATTTTTAAAATCAGTTAATTATCATTTTTTAAAAATAGGAAACAAAATCCATACAATTTGTGAAACCAAGGTTTATTTTAAAGTATCATTATAAACAGATATACTTTTCAATCTGTAAAGTGGGTATAATAAGTTCCTCTTAAAGGTGGCTGAGGTTCAGATGAAATAAAATTTGTAGACTATTTTGCAATGAGAAATCAATTTACGACTGAATATAAGATATGGTTTTAATTTTCTATTTTCCTTGCTGACAATTTTAATGTAATTCAATATGTTTTCCTCATCAATCTGCCTCTTTTATGTAAGGAATGTACTTCTTCATATTAACTACAGACACATTCAGGGTTTGGACTTGTCAAGTTGTACCAGGCAAGCTGAGTTAACCCTTATCCTGCCTAACCCGAGTTTAGCAAAATGACATTTGTAGATATGAAAATCGAACTACATTATTCTAAAACCCAAACCTGATTATCGGCTTTTTCAAGAACACACGCCGCATCCAATTTATCACACATTTCATTGACCACTTGGATACAAGGAAAATGTAATTGTAATTACATTTTTTAGAAAATTAGAATTCTTCAGTTTCTCTGTGGTTATATTTTATTAATTGCTGCATACAAGGAGTCAATTATGTGAGCAGACATGATGCTGTAAAATTTTTAAACAAAATCAACATTTTCTCCAAGCTCATGAGAATATTTATATGAGCCTGTACTTTTGTATTTTTAAATTGACTCTGAGATCCACACACATAATTCAGCTACAGTTTGCACACTGGAAAATATCACAAAGGGTTTTCAATAACTAGAATTCGTCTGTGTACCATATTTAAAATCTAGATCCTTAAAGTATATTGGCGGATGTTTATCAAAATTCTAATTGACAGCCAGCATTGTAACTAAGATGCTAAATCTAACCCACATGCATTAGAGATCCCTTCATTCTGCTCATTGACACGTCTTTGTTTGTTTGTTTGTTTGCCTGCAAAGTAGTTGCTTCCATCAACTTCATTTTGCTATTTCCTTAAATCTTACCTCCCCCTGCTGGCTGTGCATCATGGAACGTGTCTAGGTAGACTAAAAAATAGATTGCAAAGGTTGGAGACCTTTCAGAAGGGCCACTAGTAAAAATAAATACCTTCATACGTGCGTATACAACTACATGCACACACGTGTACACATACACACCAGGAAACTAGACCTTTTGGTAAACTAAACCAAATCTTAGAAGTTTTTTTATTTGAAATGGTAATATCATATTTTTAACATGAAAGACACCCAAGATAAATCCTTCATTCATATATACTAGAATAGTGAAGTGTACTTTAATCTAGCCATAGATTTAGTTATATTGTCACATACATGATTTGCACACGGCTTACCAGAAATACTAAGAAGACAGATACTCATAGTTCTGTATGTTGATTCATATTTTAGTAGGCCAAAACCATTGATTATGCAGCAAGATATTGAATTGTTATGTAGACCCATTATTGTCTCATAGGCATAAGTAAGTTTATAGGAACTTTTGACCGTTCCTTGCCTTTCTGAATTATAGACTGGTCCTTCAACTAGAATATCTGGTCTGAAATGCTGCAAGTGCTTGCTAAATCCAACACATATGGAACCACAAGATGCATGGTTTTCAGAACAGTGTCTACATGGTCGGCAATTTACATTAAATTGCTATGTTTTGGTTAAATGGCACCTTAGCTTCCCAGCAACTCTTTCAATAGTTGTTTCTTTAATTATTACTTAATTTTGTGGTTATGACTGGTTTTCAGTTAAAGAGGGTACTACTGACAAATTCAATTAAATGAAAATAGAGGACTTAATGGTCCATGCTAATGCTTCATTTCATACATAATATTTTATCATTTTCTGTGCAAATTTGTAATGAGTGCTTGGTTTGTATTAATAAATGCTTACATTTAGGCCACATAAAGTACAGTAATTAAAATATTTTGCTAATAATATTTACTTATAAGTGCTTTGGAAACAATTAACCCATTGATTCCAATTACTTTTACTAAACTAACTTCCAAGAATACAGTTCTTTGGCATCAAAATTATTATTTTAATGCTACTTTTAATAAAGTGCCCTGGGTGCTATTTTATTATATTTTAATAGAGCATGTTATACATCTGCTGCTTTCTGGAACACAGATTTCATAGAATAATAGCAAACAAAAATTTAAGCAAAACTACCATTTTTTGGAATTTTGAACAAAAGAAGGCATAACACATATGTTATAGATCTCCTTTCCAAATATTTAAACCAAGAAATGTAACTGTTTATTGTATTGAAATGAGTAAAAGTTGGTCGCCTTTTGCTCTTTAAAGTAAATGTTGCTCTATGGTATTTTTGCTTATAACCTATAACAGAAATCATCTGTAGACAATTTACATTCCTTCTCAGACTAAAAGAAGATATGTTGCCTTGCCAAATGAATAAAGATCTTATTTACAAATATGTTGCAGAATATGTGTTGCTCATAATTCAAGGAGATTACAGCGTTAAAAATTAAATACACATATACAAAATGTATAAGCAAACATAAAAGAGAGATCATTTATTTTATTTAGAAAAAAAGTTGGAATTAAATTTGTGCAGGATGATTCAGTTTCCAGCTCACATGAAAAAGGAACAGTAAAAGACTTTTTAAAATCTCACCTTTGGAAATGTGATCTGTAATTGGCTAATCAGTGTCTAAGGTTCTTTTGAAAGTGGCTATCAAAATGTAAGAATAAGGAAAAGCAAGACCCCAATGCATTGAGATTATAAAATAAGTTAAGGAGAGTAAAAAAAAAATATTTTGCTGTAGCCTCCTCCTTTAAGATCAACAATGAGAAAATTAAAACCCCAACTGAACTCTTTTTTTTTTTTCCAACTGAACTCTTCAGATTACTAAAGCATTAGGCATTGAGCTTTAAAGAGTTTTAAAAGGCATGAAGGTCTGGTTCATTAGGATAAGCCCTTAGTTTTAAAAAGCAAGTTGGAAAGGATAGTCTTAGTTTTCACAACAAAATTCAACCTACATGGAAGGAGAATTTGAAAAAGAATAGATATATGTACATATTTAACTGAATCATTTTGCTGTACCCCTGAAAGTAACCCAACATTGTTAATCAGCTGTACTCCAATATAAAAAAAATTAAAAAAAAATTCAAGGCATCCTATGATTATGCTTTGGTCAAAGCACTACTTCAAACATTTCCTTGTAAAGAAAACAAACACAACTTCAGGTCAAACACTGAATAATAGGACGGCTAAATCTGTAACTCAGATGTACCTTGGCCCACAAGGTTATGATTTAATTGTTTCTTAGAACTTTTGGAAATATAAGTCTGTACATTTTCATTTTAGAGTGGTATTTTCAGTAATCTCAATGGGGTTGGAATATCTCTTCCTCTCCTTCTTCTTCTTATTATAAAGATCATCTAAAACAGAGTAGAAATTTAGATGTTCATGCACACATATGCATGCACAGAAAAGGTGCATTTAGTCCTTGGAATTGATGATAGAGCAGTTCCGTCCACCAACAGCCAAACAGGAAGAGGCGTGGCCACCGACATGCTCTTGAATGTTCATGCACACTTTTTGGGGTTCATGGAAGAAGAGAACAGAAAGTAATCATGATCAGTCACCACAATCTACAATGGCTTTGTGTGTCAGGACTACTTTCTGCTGACTGAATGGCCAGATTTGATGGATTGTGGCAAAATAGTTTCCCCAAGTAAAAGGGTTAAATTAAATATGTTCTATTGTTTACACCATCATTAAACTCCTCCCACTTTCACCCCAGAAAATTCTCCATCTGGTTAATTTTCTTTTATAATATTCAATATGGAGTAAATATTTCCGTATGCTTTTGCTTCGTCTCCATTTTGAAAATAGCTTTAATTTGTAAAATATTTTTTCTAATGCCTAAAATAAATCATACTGTAGACAATGCTTCTGTCAAAGTTATAAATGGGTGAATCATTTCTCTTTCTGAAGCTACTGTTGGTACAAGACCTGATTCTGCCTGCAGCCTGGCAAAATATGCCAGAGGGATCAGGAAACTGGGGTTTCAGGACTCAGGCATGCCTGTTCTTCTCACTTCATGCTTGTTACAGTGGCCTCGGCAACTGTGGCTCAAAGCATGGGAGATGTGAAACTTTTCTGTCTGGTTGCCTTTGGAGAAGTGGATAAACATTCCAGCTCGAGTCCAGGACGGTATCCTTGTGATCACAGAGAAAATAAAACAGCATGCTCTCGTTGGAGTGAGGGGATTAGACAGTATCACCTTCCTGGGCAGAGGAAGACAAACCTTGTTCTTTCTTTGCTACCTTTTTAAAATCTCCAGTGTTTGGAGTTCGACAGCCCAATTATTGACAGTGTAAGCAAACTTCTTCATTGTATATATTTTTGAATGAATGGCAAAGAGTGCTAATCAACTACATGATCATACTTAAATACAAGATGGATAAAGTTAAAGACCTCAACCTGACATTTGAATGCCACTTACATTAACTAAGTACAAATAGGTGTTGGCCATCTCACAAAACCCTCTTGGGGAAGGACTTGTTAGTAATGACGTTTGTCTCATGTGTTTGTTTAAGTAGTGAGTAAGGTACAGAATTCACGTGCATGAAATCCTGCTTTGCTCAGTTTTGTCTGATCCCATGGCTCTTTCAGGCTTCCTCTCACTCAGTGCCATTAGGACTTTACCTGTTGGTTTCCTTGTCATCTCTTTGTGCTCCCTTTCTTCAAAGTACTGTTCCTGTACTGGATAGTGACTGTGGATTTTTGCCTTTCTGTGTTTTCTTTTTTATTGCACACTGTGACGGGAGAGTCAGCGATTATGCTAGAAGCTTTGAGTGCTAATTCTTCTTTCGCTGGTCAGTGGATGTAGGGCTTAGGCTGGTGATCAGTTCCTGCCGCACTCACTTCAAAGCCAGTGAATAAAGATTTGCTAGATTTCTTGCTAATTTTAATATTCCATGAAGTTTAAACTGTTGTGCTACAGATACATGACTGACAAGTTCTCATTCTTGATAAAATGCTGTGATGTGCGGAGCTTGGTCTTAGCCCTTGGAAACTGAAACATCAAGTCAGTGCTTCAGCTGCAACACAAATTGCTAAGGAAAACAATTTAGTTAGAAACGAAATATATCATTTAAGAAAACAGCCTTCAGAATAACTTGATCAGATATTTCATTGGCTGAGAAATTAAACAGGAATCAAATTAAACCCATAGCTCCTCTTCTGTTAGAGGAGTTACTTCACTGTCAAAGTAGTTTTGTTTTGTCTTTCTGGAGAGGTGTAAGGTGGAGAAATTAGGAAGAGGTAAAGGAAGGAGAAAGAATACTTCTCTTTCTAGGTAGTGATGGGGCAAACGGGCTGATAGGTGAAATACTTAGATTATATTGTGGTTGGTTTTTGCTACGTTACTTTTTTTTTTTTTTTTTTTTTTGTGGTACGTGGGCCTCTCACTGTTGTGGCCTCTCCCGTTGCGGAGCACAGGCTCCGGACACGCAGGCTCAGCGGTCATGGCTCAAGGGCCCAGCCGCTCTGCCGGGATCCTCCCGGACCGGGGCACGAATCCGTGTCCCCTGCATCGGCAGGCAGACTCTAAACCACTGCACCACCAGGGAAGCCCTTTGTTACGTTAATTTGACTAGGTTGACTAACGTATATAAACGTTAAATTAGGAAGCACTTGGAGCAACTGATACCTGGCGGAAGAAGGAAAGCTATCAGAAATAAATCATGGCTTTTGGGGGCAAGATTGGCTTGATCATGTTGAGTACGGAGCGGAGGAAGAAAATGCACAAGAAATGCAGGAGTGGAGGAAGAGGAGAAGGAAATAAATGTTAATATACTTAAATATATTTTAAAAATGCAGTGCAACGCAAAACTCTAAACAGGGCAGGTACACAATCAGTATTTGAGGCATGGCTGAGTGAATGAATTAATGAATGAATGAAAGACGCTAAAGCCAGGGAGTACTTAAAAAGCAGGTAGAGATATAGCCATGGTCCGTGGCCTGGTTATGGACTGGACCCATGGTTTAAAAAAATAAAAAATAAAAAAAATAAGAAAGTGTTTTCAGAGAATGTTCTAAACATTGACAGTTTTTGTAGCTCAGCAAACTCAGTCATGGTATGTTTTCATCCAAAGCTTGTATATATTATTCTTAGGACCTGCTCAGGCTTTACTTAATAGAGATTTTGAGTAAAATGCAATTTATAATAGATCTTTTATGGTCAATTGTTTGTATTATGCACTAGATTTTTGGTAGAATTTCCATGTTTGGAACAAATCCAGTGCATCGTACCAGGGCAGTTGGAACATGTCTGTTCAGTAATGTCCATGTGCTAAAAATCCCCCAGAGAGCTCTACTGGGAGAGGATTAAAACTTGTCATCATGCCAAATAACAAATCTTTGCTGGTTCTCTGCAGTGTGGGGCGATGTTAGAGCTCATGTTACAGGTTAATTGCTTTCAGTGGTGGACTAGGCTGAATCAGGTTTTCCTTGGCTTAGCAGAGTATGAATAAGGAAACCCAACGCAACGTGACCACCAATATCGGGAACGGCACTCTGACCAGCTAACGCAGCAAAGAGCCAGTGGGAAAGCTGCAACACTGGGTTTCCATCTGATAGGCAGAGCACAGAAGAATTTTAGCCTGACTTGGTCTACTAGCGTGGAGCAACAAAGACTTCTTCCTGAAGAGTGTGAGATTCAGACAAACACAAACACAAAAAGTTGTGCTTCCAGTGTAAAATGGAAAAGGAAACGCATGCAGCTTATCAGCCAGAAATCCAGAGAATGGAGATGTTGTCCACTCACCAGATTTCTTTAGCCTGGAAATACCCTTGATTATTTGACTTCAAATTTTCTTATAGAAAAATAAGATTGTCCATCCCTGAAAATCGGGTAACCAGTTTTTTTTTCTACTGTCTTTTTCCAGCCTGATTTTAAACCCCTGAAAATCAGCATTCTTGGTATAATGGGAATACTGTGTATCTTTGTCACATCCTGAACGGGACTAATTACTCATTCTGTACTTAAAAAGTAGAAGTTTGGGGGCTCTATGCATTTACAGCACCCATGTTTGCAGAGGTAGCTGGCCAGTCAGCATTTTCATTCTGCACAAAATGCCTGAGATTTTAGAAATGGCAAAGCTGCCTCTTTAGCATCAATCTACATTGCAATTTTAGCAAAACAGCATTACTCAGAACACCATACAGTATATCCCAGTGTACACAGTCAAAGTCCAATTTGAAGCTGTGGGATGAATTAAAATACCATATACTAAAGAGCCGTTCAAAAATAGTAAACTACGGTAGCTACCAGCTGCAATCTCTTCTTTTTCTTGAAAAATCTTCTCCATTTAAGTAAGATCAGCATATGGCTTCTCCAAACTATACCTTGTAATAACTCCATAAAAAAGGACTGACTTGTTGGACCCTTACACAGCACAGGTCAGAGAAGGGCTGCTAAATTGTGCTCCTTAAATCGAGGTCTCCCTACCTGCTAAAAACCATGCCAGCCCAAGATCCGTGACAAAAATATCTATCTAGCTGATCTTTTGCCTTTTCATTCCTCTGCATATCTCGCATCCTGCATTTCTACTGCAGCGATTCTGTAGCAAGATACACACACAATAACAATGGTCAGAATCTGTGCTCCACGGCTGACCACCTAGAAAGAAATGTTCTCTGCTGGGACCCTAGCCCCGTGCACAGCCAGCGGGCTGCGGTTTCTGCATGGCTTGTGCCGGACAATGTGGTGCAATCAGTTTCAAAATGCGGTGTCAGTCAGCGCTCTGGCACTTGTGCAGCCTCAAAGGGTGAAAGAAAACGCGCCCAGGCCCTGGTCAGTGGCTGGTAGCCGTTCTGGGCGGTGTGTGGATGAAGCGGGGTGGAAGGACGCAGGCTGGGGCGCTGCCTTGGGTTTTCCCAGGCTCCGAGGACCAGCGGCCCGCGTCCAGCTTCTCCAGGTCCTGCGCATCCACCATCCCCTCCTGCCCTTTCGGCCCCTGCCCGTCCCCCTCCCCTCTCTCCCACCGCCCCCTGCCTTTGGTGCAAGAAAGAGACCAAAGTGCCACAAAAGGCCAAGGCCAGCTCAGTTTCAGACCCGAGGGCAACATGTGTTCAGCGAACAAGAGTGTAAGAAACACTGAATATAGCAGTTAATACTTTAGACAGACGTTTTTCCGACTCCGGTTTTCTTTTGAGCCATGCATATTTATTGCCATTCAAAGAGACGATGCTTGCATACCAGCAAACAGCTCTTGAGAACACAGCAAATCTTAAAATGATTAAGGCACTGGAGTTTGCTAAAGATGTGGCATGCAAAGAATCATGAGAAAGCCATGGAATATTAAAAAAATATTAATAATGTCAGTTCTAATAATTCAATCTCAGCTTTCTTTTGGTTCAGTCCTGTTTCCAGTAGTGTACCCTGTCTTTTTTCTTAAGAATGAACAAAGATCATGGAACAGATTGTAACCTAGGTAAATTGCATGTCTGTTTACAATTGTATTTCACATATTCTATATATCATTTGCAAACTGTTCCCCAAAGAAATATGTATCAAACTTTTGGAAAAAAAAATGAAGATTTGATGACAAGCTGTTTTCCTTTCATTTGTTTCAGATGCTGTGTGAGATTTCATCTGATGCTTAAATTCTTTGTCTGTATTTTAACTATAGTGTCCCGTCATGTTCATCACTGTTTTCTTTTGTGCTTTCGGCTTTTACATTCATAAGCTACATTTCTTGAAATGATATCACCACAATTAAGCAAAGAAGAAGGAAAAAAAAAGACTTTATTGAGACTGTAGTGAGGTTTACCTATACAATGTGATCACGGACTTCTGATCAAAAGTGAATGTCAAATATGTTTTCACATCCCGCTGGAAAAAAAAAACCAAATTGCCCTCCCCACCCCCAATTATTTTATTTATAGGAATATGCAGTTTGTGAGTTTTAGGAATTGTCGTTGCAAAGATGTCTTCGGCTGTACTTTGAGGAAAACAGTGAAGAACTGCAGCATATTTATGAACATGTTTTTATCGTCTGTACTTTGGGGATGGGAAATTATTCCCTAGTAATTAATTGCTGCAACAGTTTTAACTGTCAAAACTAAAGATTAATCTTGCAATAGCAGTTCAACCAGGATAACAACCAATGGCAACTGCTCAGGCATATGACTCATAGAAAACACTCAGGAAGAGCAGAGATCCTGAACTGTGCACCGCATGGATGTAATGGCTCGCTTCTAGCATTACTCACAAAGTATTAATAGAATCATTTTACTCCTAAGTTAGCACTGAAATCAGACAAAAACATGCTCATTCAGAAGAGAACTTTCTATCCCACTACAAATAAGGGCTCTGAGACCCTATCAAACACTATGGCCCACTGCATAGTTAATTATTGCTTGTACTGGAATTCAAATCATGGGGAAAAAACACATTGATTTTCTAAATGTCTTCAAAGATAATCATGAGAAAAACAACACAATATTATCATGTCAGTTTGGCATATAGGCATGTAATAGACATGTATGATATAAACAATTGTATGATGAATTGTAATAAAGCTTGGGTGTAAAAGTTGGCTTTGGCTTAGAAACCAAATGCACACATTTAGAAATAACTGATAAGGATCGCTGGTGAGACAGCATGTTACGGAGCTTGGGAAAAGAAGCAGTTACTCAGTGAAAATGCTTTTGGCAACTATTGACCTTTGAGTTCCTGACTTAAAGGACACACAAACAACACCATTCTCCAGCAAGTTTTCCTTGATAACCTGCTGGAAAGGGGACAGAATATCCTGAAGCCATTTGACATGCACAATTTAGCAATTATGTGGTCAGAGGAGGAATGATTCTGTTAAACCATTGGGAATTCCTGGTGTTTACAGCCTTTACACATTTATAGAAAAATCTAAAATCTAACACAACATAATCAATATCAGAATGGATTCTCCTTTCCAGCAGTGAATGATAACACACCTTCTACAGGAAAAGCAAATTTGGAAGATTTCAATTGTTTGATTCAATATCAGCCAAAAAAAAAAAAAAGGAATAAATGAGGGTGTAAGACCATGTGGTAAGGGGATATTCATTACTATATTTAAATAAGGAATAAAAACAAACACAAGTCAAAATTACTGTGATGATTTTTTAACCTTGGATTTTAAAAAAACAACCTTTCTCCAGGTGAAAAATAATTAAGTTTATTTAACTTTCCTACTAAAAGAATTTGTTCTTTTTCTAAGTCAGCCTTGATCTCATAGCAATTTTTATTTAATTTTATTTTACTGTGCACGAAGAAGTAAGGACCAACAATGCTAATGCTTTAAATATTTCAGTCTAATTGGGAACTCTCAATTCATTTCCCCTCTGAATAATTTAAAGCTGTTTTCCTTTTGTTTAGTTTTCTCGATATGAAAATATTGTCTTTGCATTTTTATTTTTAACAGAGAAATACATAGAAAATAGTTTTCTTCTCCTCTTAAAAAGCAGAGTGTTTCCAAGCTTTTTATTCACAGACAAACGCTTCTCAACTCTTTCACTGTCCGAGCTCCACTACTAATGGGTCGTTTCCACAATGCGCTGCATTCATCAATCAGATGTCAATTGCACCATGGCCGAAGGGGTCGTTCCCCCCACCTCCGTCATTCCCCACTGCCCGGGCGCTGCCTGCCAAATGCTGTAGGAAGTGACTTGAATAGTGACAGCAGATGCAGCAGCACCCTCAGTGTGTGCTGGGGGGTCACTGGCATCCCCACAGAGGACCCAGCACAGCTGCCGTCTCAACCCAGGGTCTGAAGCTCAATCAGCTTGCAGAAGACCATCCCTTACTGTGCATCATAAACGCTGCTACCCGGACACATGCAATCAAGCCCTCTACCTTCATCGACATCTGACTGCAATGTCTCCTCCAGGACACTTAATTTGCATTTGGGATGCAGACCCTAGCTTTTAGCTTGTTTTTTTTTTTTTTTTTTTTTTTTTGGAAAAAAAAAAGCCAAGCAATCAAACATACACGGATTAAAGAATAAATTAATGCCTTTAATGGTCTAATTGAGAGTATGCACATATGAAATAATCACAGTGAGAGAGGCAAGTTTAAGTGAGGAAAGATGGTTGGTGTAGAAATTGGATGTTGCTGCTTCAAAGATCCCAAAGTGCACTATTTTCTCTGATGTAGTCTTCATGCAAGTGTGATTTTTCAGCATATGGAATGTAGAAGGATAGGGCTCCCCAAACTCAGTCACACAGAATTGATATTCACCCATCGGGACTTAAGAATGTTTTTTTGAGAACTACCTGGCAAGCAATTTTATGTGAACATTCCTCGCAACGCAAAAGATAGTAGAGTAGCTCTTGAACTATTTCCTCATTGTATTCTCCAGCAGATGTCTTTTTGTTCCTTGCATCCCTTGCACAGACATCCTGGCTGCTACCTTCTGTTTTAGAGGGACGAAACATGGTGATTTTCCACATGCCGAGATACTGAACAGGCGTGTGCGTGCTGCTTGTTTGATTACTTAATGTCTCAGTGGCAAGAGACAACATCAGCCTTACCTTTGATACTATTTCTCATAGGAATCAGATAAAGCAAATTTAGCTTATTTTATTTTTTTATTAAAATACCTTTGAATGATCTCTTATACCTTTCTTTTCTTAACATATTAGAGTGAATTTCTAATTCTACCTCAAACTCTTAGAGACACACACATACACACAACATATTGTCTAGTAATAAACAATGTCTTGCTGAATATAAAATCATGGTACTGTCTTAACAGGAAGGCTGCCTAGTGATCAACCTGGGTGCAAATTTCTGGTGCCTCTATATTTTAGCTGTGTGACCTTGAGCAAGTCACCAAACCTCTCTGAACCTCATAGCCCTAAAATGAGGTAAAATAGAACCTACTTCCTAGGTTTGGGGAGGTATAAATGAGATAAAATATATACAGTGCTTCTTACAAGGACTGGCAGCATTATCTCATTTATGTCTTTGGTGAAATTATGACATCTTCATTGCCTAAGCCCCACCCTCACTCTTAAGACAGGTTCTCTTCCCCTTCCCTGCTTTTCTTTCTTTAGAATATTTTTCACCCTTGAATATGCTCTATAATTCCCGTTTTTTTTTTATAATTTATTGTCTATCTTCACTTCACTGCAATATGAGTTCACGAGTGCAGGGATTTTTGACTGTTTTATTATTCTCTCCACATTATGAGACTCTGTAAACATTTATTGATTGAATGGATAACTGAATAAATACATTAATAAATGAATGAAGGACTGGATTATTTAAAATACCTCCTTGCCATCCCATGGAAGTACATGGAACATTTTACCATGAATTTATTGAAAAGATGTCTTTCCAAACATTTTGGGACAAATAGAATTATTTTCTTCCAGATGTACAGAGTAAAGTGCATATTTTAAAGCATGTTTCCTAAGACACTACTGTTGTTAAACCTTGAATGGAAATTAGCCCTTTGTCCAACTGGGAAAATGCTTCCCTTGTTGAACTTGGACAGCCTGGTGTAGGAGCCTGACTGCTGTCTTCTGAGTCAGTAAAATGGACGGCCACTGTGAGACCAAGCAAAGTGGCACAGAGACCCAGGTGCTACAGACCGCATGGCCGAGCCTAGAGCCACATTCTGGTCTCTGTCCATTCTGAACAAGCTGTCCGACCTTTGGAGACTCAGGCGAGCCCTCAGGGCTTGGATGTCGTCATTTGCAGGAATCATGCACTGAATTGATGTCCATTCTAGCTCTACAACTACTGTTACAAACTCTCGGTATTTCTTTAGCTCCCTGAACGAGATAGGTCAAGAACGGATCCTGGGAACCATCTTGCAATATATGAGTACATTAAATCAACACGTTGTACACCTTAAACTTGCACAAAGTTATATGGCAATTATATCTCCATCAAGCTAAATAAAAAGAATGGACCTGGCCTCATGTCTAATCCCATGCTATGGTGAACAATGTCTTCTGGTGCATTAGTATCATTTAGGGCTCACCTTTGGTAGTTCCCTGGTCACTGGGCGGTCTGAGAGAAAACAAGTACTAGAAAATCAAAACAAGAGACTGTGGCAGTGCCTGGGGCCCGTAGTCCCATATTCTACTTTTTTTTAGAACTTCATCTACAGATTTATTAACTCAGGGAAAGCAAAAGGAAAAAAAAATCCCCCATTTTAAATGCATCCCTTAGCACCAACTATTCTTAATGTAGATGAAAGGTAAAGTAAGCCTGCACTGAAAGGCATATGATTACAATAAAGAGAGGGAAGAAAATCCTTTTTCAGGAGAGAGGTTATAACTGGCACATGTTTAGAATTACCAAGAGAGAGATTTGTCCTAATGCACACGGAGGGGCGCCCATGTCACCCCTGTGCACACCACCTTGAACAAGTCCTGTGCTCTTTTGTGAAATATCTATGTCACTTACTTTAAGTGGGAACGTTAACAACTTTGCTATTTCTCTAAAAATGGGGTTTGCTTCTTTTTGAGTTAAAAAAAAAGATTGCTATAAAAGGGAGCATTAATCAAGTTAAGAAAGTACTTTTTTTAAAGGATCAAGCTCAGGAAGACAATACTTCCTTAAAAGGTGTCACTTACTCCCCACCTTCCTTAATTGCATGACAGAACACTCCATGGAAAGGCTCAAAGGAGAAATATGTTGAAACTCAATTACCTATGTTAGGGAACCACCTACCGATATTTAAAAATATTCTCTTCTCACAGGTATCCAGTATGATCCAAGTGCTTTATTTGTATCTCTCATGCTCCATTACCATAATGAAATGCCATATGCCTTTTTCACAGTGGGAAGAAAAGTCCAAAAGGGTGATAAAATATCCATACTAACTGTAAGCTGGTGGACAGCACCTCTAACTGCTTCCTGGTTGATTAGCACGTGTGGAATACCAAACAGGCAGGAGGACATCCCCATCTGTGGTTCCCAGGGAAGCTGGAACTGACTTGAGTTTTGATCTGGACAGGAGCCCTTTGGTCCCATTGATTTTTTGAAACTTGTGAAATCAGCAGACTGGATTTACAAACCAGGACTTCTTTAAAGATTCGATTCTCTACATACTTTCATTTGAAATAGAAAGGTTATAGGTATGAATGCAGTATCCCTGTATAAAACATCCCGTTTATGCCTACAGATCTGGCCACCTTCAATTTGCACTCCGGGGGGAAGAAAAAATGCCCTCAAATCGGAACGAATCTGTATACTGAATACTGTCTTTGTACAAAATCATTCTTGAAGTTTCAGACACCAAAGATTCCTGGAGAGCCACTCAGGCATTCTTTCATTCATTTGTTCTAAAAGCAGTGTGGGAGCTTCTGCTACACACAGAATATTGTGCTTGAATATTCTTCATTCAGCTGTTGATTTTTCAAAGATATTTTACTGATTATTAATTCAATTTGTGTCTGTTCCACAAATATTGACACAATGAATCTTGAAAGGAAATGTGAGTGAATTACTAAGGTCCCACTGTGTCCCAGATGCAGTCCTGTGCTCACTGTCTACATTCCCTGTTTCTCTTGCCACACTGGATAGAACCAGCTGACCTCCAGGTCTAACAGCTTCCTACAACCCCTGCCTTGCTCCTGTCAATCCATCCTACCCATTCTCTCCTTTATATCACATTCTTGATCAACATTGTTCAGTTGTTCTCCATTGCCTGCCCACAGGGTGATTCAACTCCTAAATCTTACATTCCAAGGAAGTTCATAATCTGATCCCTCCATCCCTAAGTCCTTTTGCATCTCTGCACACACATTCCGTCCCAGTCATATTGTGCTCTTACCTGGACGTCTTTGGTCATCTTATGCTTCCACGCCTCTTTTGCCTACCACTCCCTTCCCTAGGATGCCTTCTTCAATTGTACATTAACACCCCACTCAAACCCCAATCCTTCACCAAGCCTTTAGGAAAAATTCCAGCTGGAAGAGGCTTCCTCTTCTACCTTGTTTGTGCTCTGAGCCCTTTTTTTCTGGAACATTTATCACTGCCCTCTCTCCCCAGCTAAATCATAATCTTTACAATTAATCTTTACCTTACAGAAAGCAAGGGCTAAGTCTCATTTTACATGTATTTGCATCCTTATTCCTTCCCTGGACCTATATAGTGAGGACATGAAATAAGCTCATTTCAAGATGAAAAACAAAACAAATGGTTAATGTACATATAAACAAATAGTTGAAATTTTGAATGCTTTATTTACAAGTTGATTTCTCACAATACTTATTCATTTACTTCACTAATAAAAATGCATTATTTATTATTCCATTTGGTTTTTAAAGCACCTCTATTAGACAAATGTCCAGAGTAAGAGAAAATAAATAAACAAACAACTAACTAAATAACTAAACAAATAAATAGGTTAAATTTCCAAAGAACCAAGTTAAAATTTTCTATGAAATAATTGAAAGTTGAATGACCCTGTAGTCGATCACTAATATGGCTGTGTCTCATAGATTGGAACGTAATGTGTGTATGTCTGTGTGTGAGGGAGGAGCGGATAAACGTGTTGATGGAGAAGTTAGAAGCATGAAGAATGAAAGAATATGGCCCAGGAGCTGCAGCCCAGGGGATACTAATATAGAAGGGCAACAAGTGCTGTCCTTGTAATTTAGACCTCTAAGTGTTAGGAGGGGCTACATGCAATGGAGTATTTTATACTGAGGAACTTGACTGAGCAGAGGCTATGGGATGTGCCACAGGGTTTTAGGCACAGGTGCAGGAAAACACCGTTCATAGTTCAGTCTGGAAGCCAACATAAAGTGAAGAAGCTAACACTGAAAGCAAAGTACACTAATTCCAGGGAAGGGGAACACAGCAGGGAACTTTTTCAATACTATTTACAATAGCCAAGACATGGAAGCAAACTAAATACCTATCAACAGAGGAATGGATAACGAAGATGTGATACACATGCACACACACACGCACACACAATGGAATATTATTACTCAGCCATATAAAAGAATGAGATAATGCCATTTGCAGCAAAATGGATGGACCTAGAGATTATCACACTAAGTGAAGTAAGTCAGACAAAGACAAGTATCATATACCACTTATATGTGGAACCTAAAAAAAAAGATACAAATGAACTTATTTACAAAATAGAATTAGACTCACAGACATAGAAAACAAATTTATGGTTACCAAAGGGGAAAGGTTGGGGGGATAAATTAAGAGTTTGGGATTAACATATACACACTACTATATATATAAATAGATAATCAAAAAGGACCTACTGTATAACACAGGGAACTCCACTCAATATTCTGTAATAACCTGTATGAGAAAAGAATCTGAAAAAAGAATATATATATATATATATATATAAAAAACTGAATCACTTTGTTGTACACCTGAAACTAACACAACATTGTGAATCAACTATACTCCAATATAATTTTTTTAAAAAACAGTAACAAACAACTAAGTAACAATTAATTAATCAATCAGAATTATTAAACCATTTATTCATCTACTGAAAATCTCAGCCTAACTGTGTAAACAAATATGCACCCATGACTTCCTCTCCTATAACACTGTGTTTGTTAGACTTCTTTATAACATTCTCCAGGAACACAGAGTAGGAGACAATAATCCTCCATGGGGTTTCAGGGACTGCTTCATAGGCACAGCACTTTCATCTTTGTATCCATAAATGGGCAGGAGATGAGCTGGCAGTGAATTTATGCTCTATGGCCTATGAGAAAGAGCCCAAGACCATCCCAAAAACACTGACACAAATACAATGTAAGCCATGTGTGTAATGATGAATTTTTATGTAGTCATATAAAAAACAGAGCTGAAACCAATTTCATTATTTTGGGATGTAATCCATATAAAACAATATTAATGACCTTTTTACATCTTTTTGGGGGGAGGATGATACAAAGTCTTTGAAATTCCATGTGCATTCTGCACTTACATACATCTCAATTTAGGCTAGCTGTGTCTCAAGTGCTCAATAGCCACAGGTGACCAGCGGCTACTGTATTAGACAACATATTTCTAGGCAGAGGCAAGAGAGCAGGTGAGAGCGAAGCTTAATTTTGAGTCTCAACAGGAAGTATTGATTTTGAAAGGCTACTCTTTCTTACCAAGGATTTTTAATTTCACCTTTTGGGTCACTAAGGAGCCTGTGTGTGTGTGTGTGTGTGTGTGTGTGTGTCTGTGTGTGTGTGTTTAGTAGTGGTAATGGGCTGACATGAAAAGTTTAAAAAGCTAAATTTGGCTAAAAATCAAACATAAATTAAGCATCTACACTGTCCCAGAAAGATCATGGGAAATGAAATAGAAATATGTTTTAGTGTCTATATACAAAAGTTCACAATACAGTTAGATGGGCAGCTTGGACAATAGTTAAGATCAGGGACAAAATGTTAATTAGATAGTAACAATTAATATGCCATTACATAAAATTCAGAAAGTTGGGAAAAAATCACAAGAAAAGAAAGATTTCAGTAGAAACTTGGGAAGATGGGCAAGGGTTGGGGTTAGACACAAATATGGAAGTGAAAAAGTCAATTCCAGTCTATATTAGTATAAGTTGGCCAGATAAAATATAGGATGCTCATTTAAACTAGAATTTTATATAAAAATAATTTTGGTGAGTATATCTCAAATATTACATGATTATTATATATTAAAATATACTGATGATTTTTATGACATTTACAACTCTATAATACCCAAACAAAATCAGAAAAGCTGAGAATAGAAGTTCATATTAGAAAGGCTATTGAGAGAATTTTTAAATCAATTCACGTACATTATCAGATTTAATTTTAAAACAGAACTCTGTGGTACTCCCTTTGTATTATCATCCCTAACTTAAAGATGAGGAAACTGAATCTTAATTTAGGTAACATGTGAGAGGTCACATGGTTAGGAAATGATGAGCCAGTATTTGAAGCTAGGTATGCTTTCTATCATAAAATATTCATTCCAAGGCTGATAGGTATTGAAAAGATATAGGTTAGAAGTTCATGAAGGGCACAGAAGGTGATGATATCTAAGCTCTCTTGTGACTCTAAGATTTAGAAACCACTTCTGGCAAATATGTGCTAGATCCTGGCTAAGATCGGATTAACCCTACTGCCAAGAATAACTAGAAAATCTGGATAAAATGTGGACTCAGAGAGCTACCAGGCGGCCAAGACTTGAGGGGCTGAAATCTTGGAAAAGGAAGTCCAGTCAAGTGAGTCAACCTTGGCTCTGCCTTTTCTCTGGAGACATCTGCTTCTTAGACAAAATGAGCTGACAGATGGAGCATTCAAGATAAAGTAGCAGCTAAGAAGCTCAGGCACTGAGCAAAGTTTCAAGTAGTCCCATGGAGCTGATAGAATAACATATTTCAAATAAATCATTGTGGTCAAGATTGAGAAATCAGGATTCCAAGGAGGCATGGATGCAACATTCCATACTGCTTTTTTTTTCAAAACATTTACCTGTTTACAAGTGATGGTCACATGACAAGAAAGTGATCACAGGTTTTTGTAGTCTCACAGTGCTGGGGAGACAAAAATTGGAGTTCAGGGGCTGCCAAGGGGAGGGTACTAAAAAGCAAACCAAACTTTTATTGGAACCATTGAAGGACTACACTTAGATGTGAGACTGGCTTGAAAATGAACCAGGACTCACAAAGACTAACTTCAGGGTCAAATCAGATCAAACCCAAACTGGACTAAAGTAAAATGTTTCTATGCTAACAGACTCCCAAAGAAAAAACAAATGTTCTCTGGGGAAAGAACATTCATTCCAAGACTATGCCATTTTTAATATCAAGTTCTCCAAAAAATTTCTTCAGAAATTATTGGACATACCAAGAAATGAGGCCAAAATAAAGAAAAAAATGCAATGGATAACAGATAATCTAGATATTGGTGTTATTAGACACAGATGATAAAATACTATACTTAATATAAAAAAAATGCATGGGTAGATGGAAAATTTCAAAAGGAAAATGGGACCTATACAAAGAATCAGAAGTAAACTCTAGAAAAAGAAAGAATGAAATTAAAACTTAAGAAATGATCTTAATAACAGTCAAAACACTGCTGAAATGAAGATTAATTAACTGAAATACGTTAGTAGAGAATATTGGACTATAAGACAACTGAGAAGAAAGCCTATGGAAATATTAAAATGAGGATAATAAATTTAAGGAACAGGAAAATGCTTATGTAATTGGAGTTCCAGAAAAAAGGAGAGACAAAATTTGACAGAGTAACATTTAAGGGATGATTTGGGGGAAGTTTTAAAAATCAGTTAAATGATTTAAGAATAGAATATAAAAGCAGTTCAAGTCCTAAACCAGATTATTAAAAAAAATACAAATCATAGTAAAGCTGTTGAGAGCCAAATAAACTTTAAAAGCATCCAAATGAAGGAAAAGAAAGATAACCTTCAAAAGAGAAACAATAAAACTAAAAGCTAGCTTCTCAACTTAAAGGCTAAATCTAGAAGACAATTAAATGATACTTTTCAAAAAATTTTAAAATACAATTTAATCTAAAATTCTATAACTGGACAAAATCTACTTCAAAAATAAAGGTGGGGCTTCCCTGGTGGCACAGTGGTTGAGAGTCCGCCTGCTGATGCAGGGGACACGGGTTCGTGCCCCGGTCCGGGAAGATCCCACATGCCGCGGAGCGACTGGGCCCGTGAGCCATGGCCGCTGAGCCTGTGTGTCCAGAGACTGTGCTCCGCAATGGGAGAGGCCACAACAGTGAGAGGCCCGCATACCAAAAAAAAAAAAAAAAAAAAAGGTGAAATTAAACCATTTTCAGAAAAAGAAAAACAGATTTTTTTAAACCAGTAGATATGAACAAAATGACAAAAAATGTTAAAAAAAATCTTTATGATCTTTTATGACCCACCTCCTAGAGTAATGAAAATAAAAACAAAAATAAACAAATGGGACCTAATTAAACTTAAAACTTTTGCATAGCAAAGGAAACCATAAATAAGATGAAAAGACAACCCTCAGAATGGGAGAAAATGTTTGCAAACAAAGCAACTGACAAAGGATTAATCTCCAAGATATATGAACAGCTCATGCAGCTCAATATCAGAAAAACAAACAACCCAATCAAAAAATGGGTGGAAGACCTAGATAGACATTTCTTCAAAGAAGACATACAGATGGCCAACAAGCACATGAAAAGATGCTCAACATCGCTAATTAGAGAAATGCAAGTCAAAACTACAGTATCACCTCACACCAGTCAGAATGGCCATCATCAAAAAATCTACAAACCATGAATGCTGGAGAGGGTGTGGAGAAAAGGGAACCCTCATGCACTGTTCATGGGAATGTAAATTGATGCAGCCACTATGGAAAACAGTATGGAAGTTCCTTAAAAAACTAAAAATAGAGCTACCATATGGCCCAGCAATCCCACTACTGGGCATATATCCAGAGAAAACCATAATTCTAAAATACACATGCACCCCAAATTTCACAGCAGCACTATTTACAATAGCCAGGATATGGAAGCAACCTAAATGTCCATCAAAAGGGAAATGGATAAAGAAGTTGTTGTACATATATACAACTGAGTCATTTGTAGAGACGTGGATGGCTCTAGAGACTGTCATACTGAGTGAAGTAAGTCAGAAAGAGAAAAACAAGTATCATATATTAACGCATATACATGGAAACTAGAAAAATGGTATAGATGATCTTATTGGCAAAACACAGAGAACAAATGTATGGATACCAAGGGGGAAAGGGGTGGGGGTGGGAGGAATTGGGAGATTGGGATTGACACATATACACTATTGATACTATGTATAAAATAAATAACAAATAAGAACATATTTTATAGTACAGGGAACTCTACGTAATGCACTGTGGTGACCTAAATGGGAAGGAAATCCAAAAAAGAAGGGATATATGTACATGTATAGCTGATTCATTTTGCTGTACAGTAGCAACTAACACAACATTGTAAAGAAACTACACTGCAAAAAAATTAATTTAAAAAAAGTCTTTATGCAGAACAAAAACAATCTCAGATGGAGACATGGAAATACAAGAAGAAATTAAAGGTAAAACATGTGGTAAGTCTAAACAAATATTTTCTGTGAAAAATAACACTAACAGTTTCTCTGGTTTAATATACAGATACAATTATAATAAATAATTTAAAAACACAAACGGCAGGAAGGGATAAATTGCATTAACATGTGGAAAGTCTGCACTATCTTAAGTTGGAAAAACTCTAATTCAAGATGGACTGCAATATTTCACAGACAATTGTTGATGTATTTAGAACAATTAAGAAAACATGATAAGGAGCTTATAATTAACATCTTATAGAAAGAGACAGAGGAATGTTTAAAAATAAATACACTGTTAGCTGATGCAACAAGAAAAGACAATAAAAGGTATATTGATTGGATGGAGGAAATAAAACTGCCTTTTATTTTAGAAAAATGTAAATACTCAACAAACAAACTTCTGTAACTAATAAGTGATTACAGCATGTTTGCAGGATACAAGATTAATATAGAAAAGTTAATCATTTTCCTCTATATTGGCAATGAACAAGTGGAATTTAAAGTTAAAATACATTACCATTTATATGAGCACATTACATTAAAAAAATGAAATACTTAGGTAAATACTTAACAAAATATGTAAAGAACTATATGAGAAAAGCTACAAAACTCTGATGAAAGGAATCAAAGTAGAACTAAATAAATGAAGAGATAGTCCATGCTCATAGGAAGACTCAATATTGTTCAATGTTGGCTATTCCCAAATTGATCTATAGATTTAATGAAATACCAATCAAAATTCCAGCAAATGATTTTGTGGATAAGAATAAATATATTCTAATGTCTACATGGGAAGGCAAAAGACCCACTCAATATTGAGGGAAAAGACTAGACAAATAGATCAATGGAACATAATAGAGAGCCAAAAAATAGACCTACATAAATTTGGTCAACTGATCTTAAACAAAGAAGCAAAGGCAATACAGTGGAGATAAGATAGTCTTTTCAGCAAAGGAATACTAAAGGTCCACATGCAAAGAAAAGAAAAAAGAAAAGAAAAGAAAGAAAGAATCTAGACACAGACTTTACACCCTTACCAAAGTTAACTCAAAATGAATAACAGACCTAAAGGTAAAATATATAACTATAAAACTTCTAGAGAATAAAACTTGGAGGACTTTCGGTATAGTGATGATTTTTTAGATACAATACAAAAGGTGAAATTCATGAAAGAAATAATTTACAAGCTGGACTTCATTAAAATTAAAGACTTCAGCTCTGTGAAGGACAAAAGAAAGAAGAAAAGCAGCAGACTAGGGGAAAATATTTGCAAATGACACATCTCATAAAGGATTGTTATCTAAAATATTCAAAGAATTCTTAAAATTCAAGAATAAGAAAATGAAGAACTCAATTAAGAAAATGGACCAAAGGCATAACAGACACTTCACTGAAGAACATATAGAGATGGCAAGTAATGTATGAAAAGACATTTAACATCATAAGTCATTAGGGAATTGCAAATTCAAACAATAATTAGATACCACCATATACCTAGTAGAATGGCTATAATCAAAAACATAGATAACAACAAATGTTGGTGAGAATGTAGAGCAAAAGGAATTCTCATTCACTGATGAGGAGAATACAAAATGGTACACCTACTTTGGAAGATTGTTTGGCAGTTTCTAACAAAAATAACACACTCTTGCCATATGATCCAGCAGTACTGCTCCTTGATAGTTAGCCAAATGAGTTGAAAAGCCCTGCATACTGATGTTTATAGTGGCTTTATTCATAAATGCTAAAACTTGGAAGGAACCAAGATGTTCTTCAGTAGGTGAACGAATAAGTAAACATTTGTAGATCTAGACAATGAAATATTATTCAGTGCTAAAAAGAAATGAATATCAAGTCATAAGAAGGCATAAAGGAAATTTAAGGGCACTTTCACTAAGTGAAAGAAGACAATGTGGAAGGAGTAAGTACTGCATGATTCAACCTATATGAAATTCTGGACGAGGTCGCTATGGAGACGATAAAAAGATCAATGGCTGCTGAGAGTTAGTGGGGAATGGGGGTTGAGTATGCAGGGAACAGAGGATTTTTAGGGCCATGAACTATTCTGCATAAAAACATAAAGGTGGATACTTGTCTGAAATCATAGAATGTACGTCACCAAGAGCGAACCCCAATGTAAATGGTAGTCTTTGGGTGATGATGCTGTGTCAACGTAGTTAATAATTGTAACACATGCACCACTCTGGTGGGGTGTTGATAAAGGGGGAGGTGATGCATGTGTGGGGCAGAGGGTATATGGGGGACTCTGTACATTCCTCTCAATTTTGCTGTGAACCTAAAACTGTTCAAAAAAATAAAGTATATTAAAATAAATAAATAAATGCATGACTAATTGTTTTAAAAGGAGGAAATAGAGAAAACAGAACACAACAGATGGGACAAATAAAAAACTAACAGAGAATAACAGACTTACACTGGAATATGTAAATAATTAAATTAAGCATAACTAAACTAAACAATTCAAAATTAAAATTAAATATTGCCAAACTGGATTAAAAGCAACTAAATGCTGCTTGCAAGATTTACACTTTAAATGTACAAAAATACGTACTCTGAAACCGTTATCCATAAAAAGCCTGATATGAGACTAATTAGATGTACTGGCAAGAGATTGATTAGACATTAATGAAAGAAACATTACTCCTGACTTATGGTTCAATTCACCAGGAGATAGTAATTCTAACTTTGTATGCACCGATAATGAGGGTTTAAAATATATGAAAGAAGAAATGAAAGAACTAAAAGGACAAATATATCATCTATAATACTGTGGAAAGTTTTTACACACTATTCTCATTAACTGGCAGAACCACTCACGCAATTTGGTAAGGAAATGGAGGACATAAATAATATGATTGATGAAATGCACCTAATCAACATACTTAGAATACTGAGAATAACAACTTCTAGAGACATCATGTTTGCAATTGAACATAGAATCTTTTCTATAATTGACCATAAGCAAAGATTCGATAAATACACAAGGATTAAAATTATATGGTGGTATATTCTCTGACAATAGTAGAATTAAGTAGAACTCAATAAAAAAATAAAACTACGTAAAGAATTCTAAAAATATTTGGCAACTTTTAAATAGAACATAGGTCTAGGAAATAATCAAAATGACAATTTGGAGACACTTTTAACTGGATAATAATAATAACAATAAGAAGAAGAAGGAGAAGAAGAAGAAAGAAGGGGGTAGGAGTAGAAAAAGAAAAAGGAGGAGAAACATATTAAACTTGTGAGATGCAAATAAAGCCATACCTACAAGAAAAATGTTTATCCTAAATACATATGCTAGAAAAGAAGAAAGGTAAAAATCACTTATATGAATAGTCATCTTAAGAAATCAGCCAAAGAATGATAAATTGAATGCAAAGAATTTAGAAGGAAAAATAAGGTAAGAGTACAAATGGAGAAATTCTAAAACAATATTAAGGAAACTTAATAGAGCCACACTTAGTTTTTTGAAAATTAATAAGTTGACAAAATCCTATTGAGATTATTAAATTTAAAAAATAGAGGGCACAAACTACCAATATCAGAATGAAAAAAAGGCTATCACTAAAAATCTTGCAGGTATTAAAGTGATAATATAAAATATCATCAACAACCATAAGCCAGTATGTTTGATTATGCACATGAACTAGATATATTCTTAGAAAATTACAATTTAACAAAACTGACAATGTAACAAAACTGAAAGAGGGAAAACCTAATCCCATACAGGGTATGTGAAGAAACAAATATTACACTTAATGTTAGAATATTAACTACTTTCCCCAAATTAAGCTGGGGAAGAGACAGAAATGCTCATTATCACCACCTCTATTCAACATTGTGTTGGAGGTTCTATGCAGAGCAATTGGCAAGAGAAAGGCATAGATTTGAAAAATAAAATAAAAATGAATATTTGCAGATGATATGATCATGTTTACAGAAAATTTTAAAATCTACAATCCATATGTCTTATCATGTGCATTTGGTAAAGTCACTGGGTATATGGCCAGTGTACAAAAATCGGTTGCATTTCTCTATACCAGAAATCAGCCAGTCGAAATATTTTTTTAAATGATGCTATTTACCTTAATACCAAGAAACACCAAATGTCTAAAAATGAGTCTATCAAAATTTAAGTATGGCACAAAAATCCTATAGAATATTGAGAAAATTATTGTGCATGAATTGAAAGAGTCAATATTATAAAAATGTTAATTCTCTCCCTGGTCATTTGGTTTAGTAAAATCCCAAAAGAAATCCTAGCAAGGGTTGTAGTGGGGTTTTTTTGCTAAAGATGATTTTAAAATTTATATGGACATGCACATGGCCAAGAATAACTAAGGCAGTCATGAGAAAGAATGAAGTTTAAAGATTTCACTTCCATATATAAATAAGCGATAGTTAAGACAGTATGATATTAGCTTAAATATATATAAATAGACCGATAGAATAGAATAAAGATTCAGAAACATATCTACCAATGTATATGGACATATATTTTATGAAAATTTGATTTTCCAGAATAGTGGGTAAAGCTCTGACAGTCTTCTCAATAAATGTTAGTAAGTCAATTTGCTATTCATGTAGGAAAAATGAATACTGACCTTCTCTCACACCACATACACAAATTAACTCTAAATGGACATGGATTTAATTATGAAAGTTAAACATTTAAAAAGCTTATAGAAAATAACATGAGAAAGTCTTGAGGATAGACAAAAATTTCCTATGCAAGATACAATTACTACTAACCATAAGGAAAAGATGGGTAAGCCAGGCTATATTAAAAATAATAAATTCAATTCTTCAAAATATACCAATAAGAGAGTGAAAAAATAGAGTGACTGAAAACACTAACAATACATATATCTGACAAAGGACTTGTGTTCAGAATATATGACTCTTACAAATTGACAGGAAAAAGATATTTTTGTTAAAAGAAAAGGCTTGAGTTGGAATTTTTGAAAGATGATATCAAAATAGCTAATAAACATTTGAAGTTGCTCTCCTTCATTCACGTTAGCAAATTACAAACTAAAAACACAATGAGATAGTATTACACTTTCATGGGAATTTCTCTATATTAATATGACAGCAATACTAACTGTTGGGGAAGAAGAATATAAATTATTTTAAATGCTTTGGAAGAATTGTTGGCATTAACTGTTGAAGCAGAAATTATGCCCACCACTGCTGGTTATACACCCAACAGAAATGCACACACTTTGTGCAGCAGAATACATGTACAAGGCTATTAACAGCATCAAGATTCCTAACAGCCGTAAACTGAAAACAACCCAGTTGTTTTATTTAATGGAATACCCTGAAACAATAAAAACGAGTGAACCACTGTAATGCATAATAGGGAGAATAAATCTCACAAACAAATTGTTGAGAAAAAAAAATCCTGCACAATAGAGTACATACCATATGATCCCATCTATATAAGGTCCAAAAAAGGCAAAATTCCATGATGGTGATAGGTCTCTCTCAGGTAGATGGCTGGGAGGAGGCATGAAAGAACTTCTGGATTATTGCCCATATTTTGTTTCCTTCTCTGAGTATGTTTAATATATATATATATATATATATATATATATATATATATATGTTTAATATATATGTATATATATATATATATATTTACCACGATTCTACTGCTGGTTGATATGTTATGCTTGAATTATAAAAGTTGTAGGCATTTTCAAAAGGGAAACTGATGCATTAATGACTTCAGTGGAGCTTCCATCGGTCTTGGTCTCACAGCTGGCCCAGGAAAAGAAAGAGAAGGATGTGGTCCAGAGAAATGTAGAGCTGCTAATATGGGAACAATGAGAGAAAGACCATGGTAAAGGTATGGCTGGGGAGATACAGGCTTCCATATATTGTATCAAGTCTTGGGATTACTGCAGCATTGTCAAGTGGAGACATACACCTGACATGAAGGAAATGTTGGCACTGCCCTGAGGGGGAATGTAGATAAAGGAGATAGTCATAGAGGAAAGATTGATAACTCAGTCTTTTCTATACTCATCCTGACTTGATGTAATTATTGTCAGTCTATAGCATTTATTATATTTGTCACTCAGTTTGACAATTGATTATGTGTATCCTGTCTTGTGTTGTCACTTAACTATTTCAAGATGTATTAGGCTGAACCATATGGAATTGTCAATATTCAACCGTTTTCGTACAGGTCAACTTAATAAAGTGTGTGCCTGAACAAAATTTCCATTAGCATTTTTGCTATGGCTAGCACGCCTCTAAACTCTCTGATCCTCGCTTCCTTCGCCCACAAAATGGGTATTCACAGAACTGCCTCAATTATGTAATGAAATTTTCAAGTGAAAGTGCTTTGTAAACTCTGATGTAAGATAAAGCTCCAGTTATTAATGCAAAGACTAATATAAGCTATTCCTACATAAATCCTGCCAAAGGAAAGCATATGTGCAGGGACTGTAACTGGAATCTCTGTAACTAAAGGAATAAAAGTAAAAGAGACTTTATAATATGTAATCCAGCAGAAACGGCAGAAGAGAGATGAAAAAAATGGATAAGTGCTGTTTAGATCTGACATTGTGGCCATTTTTAAAATGTAAGTTCTCATTACGTTACTTTCCTTTTTAAAAGCTTCGTGGACAAGCCAGTAGCCTGGCATACAGATTCCTTCACAGCTAATCCTCAACATTTATTTCCAGTCTCAAATTTATGGCCATTCACTTCCTCATAAACCTACTATGTTGTCAAGCACCTACTAGGTGATGGAAACACAACACTGATCATGAGTGACAGAGGCTCTATCACCTCAAAGCATCCAATCTAGAAGACTAGACAGGCAATTCAACCATCAACTACCCGAGAGAAAATAAAGACTGACAGAATAATTTAGAGCTTTGTGAGCACATAGCTTAAACCAGTCTCAGAAAGTGGAGGCTGCTTCCAGAAGAATTGACGTCAAAGTCTAGATCTGAAGGTTGAATGGTGATAGGCAGGCACATGAAAAGGCCTGGAGAGAGAGCATGGGCTATTCAAAGGCTGGGGAGGTGGTGGGTAAACACAGCAAGAAGCTCAAGGTGAGATGGAAGACACTGAGGAAGAACAAAGGTATTTTAGGACACACTAAGGTGTTTGGACTTTATCCTAAAGGAAATGTCACTGAAATCATTGAAGAAATAAAGCAGCAAGACTATATAAGTAGTGGATCACTGAAGAAACCAAAGAGGAAATCAAAAAACACCTAGAGACAAATGACAATGAAAACACGATGACCCAAAACCCCTGGGATGCAGCAAAAGCAGTTCTAAGAGGGAAGTTAATAGCAATACAATCCTGCCTCAGGAAACAAGAAAAAATCTCAAGTAAACAGCTTAACCTTACAACTAAAGCAACTAGAGAAAGACGAACAAACAAAACTCAAGGTTAGTAGAAGGAAAAAAATCAAATGATCAGAGCAGAAATAAATTAAATAGAGACGAAGAAAACAATACAATAGATCAATGAAACTAAAAACTGATTCTTTGAAAAGATAAACAAAATTGACAAAATTGATAAACCTTTAGGCAGACTCATCAAAAGAAGAAAAAGGAGAAGATTATATGAGTAGTTTTGCATTTTAGAGAAGTAACCATGGCTGACGGGGACAAGAACTGAGAAGGTAAGATAGGTGGCAGGTAGCAAGTAACTACAAGAGATTGCTGTTGTAGTACCAGATAACAAATGCAGAACTGAACTATTATGATGGGCTTATGGGGTCTGTTTGGTGAGATCAAGTGTGAAAACCCTACTCTATTATTGCTTCTGTCATCTCTGTGAAATAGAAAATGAGGACAACTGCCGAAACTAAGTTCAAAGACAACATCTGTGCAGTAAAGAATTTAGCCTTGCCCCCAAAGAGGTCTGACCTTTGCTGTTGGCTTTTGGGTGGTGATCTCTAAACCCTTAAAATGTCATGCCTGAGAGGCGTGTCTTTGTTTGCCTTGGGGCCTTGGGTCACACTGGATAGTCTAACAATATGATTTAGGGAAGGGGCCGGCAACACCAGAAAGACCACCAATTTCATGAAGATGGGGACTTTGGGTTATCCTGGAAAGTGAGATCAACCCTATGGGCAATCAAGTGATTGATCATTCATGCCTATGTGATGGAACCCTTATAAAAGCTCTTAACATAGAGGGTCAGGTGAGTTTCCCTTGTTGCCAACGCTCCATGCAAATCTCCTCACATCATTGCTGGGGAAGTAGTGCCCTGAATCCACACGAGAGGAAAATGGAAGCTCTGCATTTGGTATTTCCCTAGACTCTGCCCTATATGATTCTTCTGTTGGCTGAGTTTAATCTCTTTCTTTTCCCTGTAATAAAACATAACCATGAGTATCACTGGTTTAAGTGAGTTTCGTGAGTTCTTCTAGAGAATTATCAAAAATCAAGGTATCTTGGAAACTCCTTGAACTTGCAATTGGTGCCAGAAGTGAGAGTGGTTTTGTGTGGACTGTGTTCCTTCAAACTGTACAGTTGGCTAAAACTCTTGCAGCATCGTTGGGCTCAGGAGAATAGAGATGTGAAGTAACTACTGTCAAGAATGTGAGCACCAGCTGAGCAGGGAAGGAGATGGGGGTTGATAGGCACTTGAGGCCCTGGGGTAAGTGGTGAGTGGGAGGGGACAGTTAGGTGGCACGGACCCTGCAGCACCAGTGCAGACCACTGCTCTTGTCACTCAACTTTTCTGGATTCACGTTGCCTGTACTCCACATGTATTCTGTCTGTTACCCAAGTCTGGATCCAGTTTCCTGTGCATTATCCAAGTCCCCCGTATCCTTTCAACTGGTTTCCCATTTTGCTTAAGACAGCCATGACCCAAGGTTGATTTCTGTGACCTACAAACAAGAATCCTAAAATGCTTTCTTTTTACCTCTATGGGCATCATATTACATTTCGCCAAGTTTAAATTATAACACTCTCCCTCATTGCAGTCTATGCATGCAAGCCTTTGCCACACATTTTAACTGAAACTCTGCTTACTGAGTCTCAATAGGACAAGATATTGATATTTAGCACAGTTTGGATTCAGCTTGCTGATTTTCCTCATTCCTTGAAAGTGTGCACAGTCATGCACTTTTATTTCCCCTCACGCTTTGTTACAGAACATCTGTGCCTTGTTGCGCCCCCCCAAACCCGGTATTATTCATTTTAGAAATACTGTCCTTGCAACAACTAGTGACAGAGTATTTCAAATTTTAGAGTATTAAAATGGCAATATTCCTTAGCTTTACATTCCAATTTCCAAGCCATGTTTGGATTGCTGTTTTTCATTAGTCGTAAGCAGAAGTAATAATTCCTTAAAAGTTAAGAAGACTCAGGAATTGAGTCAGGAACAAAAGAACAGACAGTACTGTTGGTTTATAAAAACATTTACTGGAACGCGCTCTTCAACATACAAGTATGCAGAACCGCTGCAGATAGACAGCTGTGTGTCTCAACACTTGTGACAAACAGAACTCAGAGGGAAACGTATTTTTTAAAGGAGAAAGAGGCATCAACATACATTCATCATTGGGTATGAGGACAATGCAAGCTTACAATATAAGTCTGAGCAAAAGAGAATCAGCTTGTGAAAAATGATGAGTTTTTTTTTCCCCTCATGAAATACTTTCTGCAGTTGTCAGCATAGCTTCTTCGTCGCCTTGTAATTTTACAGCCAGTACATTTTAATCATGAAGAAGATTTTATAGCTAACTTAGGGTTAGTGGCCCAAGATAGTCCTTCCTCTGAATTTCTCATTGTGAGCCCTACGTACTAAGGAAATAAGAAAGTTTTGGGGACTAAATGAAAGTCAAACTTTATAACAATGAAAGACAAATGAAAAGAAACAGCCAAATACGTTCTCAGAATTCTTGAGATAACTTTTTTTAAGGCACAATGATCTATGTTTAAAAAATATGAGACTGGACAAGTTCCCATTCCTTTAGCATTTATGTAATGAATATATATGTGAATATAAACACAGATGGGATATCTTGAGGCAGAGATAGCATATTATAGTGCCATGATTCTAAAACCAGAAAACTTCCATTCTTGATGTCAATAAATTAAATTACATTAAAAATAGTGGTGTGCCTTAAAATTGAAACAGGAGACTATAAAAGACAATCTCTTTCTTCTACCTGAAATGCCTACAACTTCATTTTTTCCTATCAGAATATTATGTGTAATTAAGATCCTGTTCAAACACCATTGCTGAGATAAAGTCATGTTTACAGCGCAATTGTTATGACGAATCTGTGCTCCCCACAAACTGTTCATAAATTGGTTACTTTTTAAAAGTAGGCTGTCAACTCATTATCTCTGGCCTTAGCTTTACCATAACAAAGATACTCCTAGATATTTGGGAAATGTTAGATATCGAATGGAAGAAGAATTACAAGCTAGTAGATGAGTCTATCACTTCAAGACTAAACAAACAAATAAACAAATGTTGAAGCACCTATATTAAAGCAAAAAATGATAGCAAATGGAATAAATATTTAAGTGTAAGAACAAATCATAAAAACTAAAAAAAATATTTGAATGTTAATGTAATTTAATTACATGCTTAGGACTTCCTAAGCACACAACCAAGGTGAATCTATAAATGAAAGTATTAATTTGAGTACATAAAAATTAAACTTTTGGGTTATTAAAGTTAAAAGGCAAAAAGTACATGTGTGGAATATATTCTTTCTCACACACAAAAATATATGAAAAAGGTTTAATATCCTTGAAATACAAAAACTAATTTCAAATCCATAAGAATAACAGTAAGCATCTCTATAGAAATTGACAATATCAACATACATGAATAATTAATTTAGAAATTACGTGAAGATAATAAATAATAAAAAATTTAGCCCTAATTATATGCAAAAGAAATGAAACACATATACATAACTTTTCTATCTTTCAGACGAATGAAGGTTTTAAAAAATGGTGATACTAAGAAAGAGTATGGGAAAAGTAGCATGCCAATCCCCTAATGAGGCTATTGCAGGGCAATTTGACAATGTGTATGATAAATCATTTACAGTACATACTCTGGAATTTCACTTTTACAGGAAAATGTGAGAAGGGCACAACAATGTAGGGCAAGGATATCTACACAGAATTGCTGTATGTACTGGCCCACCAACACTGGACTGATTAAATTATGATGAATCCATATGATGAACTATTAAGAACAATAATGTGGACACACATTGATATTTACAATATGCTGTTGAATGCAAAATATGCCATATTTGTAATAATAAAAAGAGCCATGGAGCAAAATGTGGACAATAGTTGTCATTTGTTCAATACATATTGGCATAAGTATTTGTGATTTAAAAAATGTTGACATGCTATCTATTTTTTATATAATGAAGAATGAATGGCCTTCATAATAAAAAAATAAAATTTACTAAATATCGCACAAATCACTAGAGACAAATGGGAAAATAAATTTATTCATAAAGATATGATTGAAGATTGCACTTAGGTGCTGAATAATAGGGACCTAGTTAAATAAATTATGGTACTTCCATATGGCAGAATGTGAGCTAGCTATTGCTTTAATTATAATATGGGAAAATTTTATTTTACAATGTTAAAATTAAAAGTCAGACAGGAAAATTATATATATATATATATTTTATGATAGCAAATACATACTTTTTTTAGCAAAAGGCAGGAAGGACATACCATAAAATTTTCAGTGATTGTCCACATGGTCATATTGAAAATATTTATTTTCTTCCTTCTAGTTTGTTGCAGTATTTTATTTTATTTATTTATTTATTTATTATTATTATTATTTTTTGCGGTACATGGGCCTCTCACTGTTGTGACCTCTCCCGTTGCGGAGCACAGGCTCCGAACGTACAGGCTCAGCGGCCATGGCTCACGGGCCCAGCCGCTCCATGGCATGTGGGATCTTCCCGGACTGGGGCACGAACCCGTGTCCCCTGCATTGGCAGTCGGACTCTCAACCACTGCGCCACCAGGGAAGCCCTGTTGCAGTATTTTAAATTGTTTCACACCAAGAAATTTTCATCATTGTGATCTTTTCAAAACTTTATCAATTCCTGCTCCCCAGAGCCAACTGCTTTCAATTCTTGCAATGAGTTGACTCTTGCTGTCCTTATATTCCCTGTCTCTAAATGACGTACTTATATTTCTATGGTCGATTTTTCAGTTTTAGGACAGCTGGCTGCCTGGCTCTGAATCTCAGCTTTACCACTCACTGCCTGTGTGACCTTCAGCAAGTTACTTAACCTCTCTGTGCCTCAGTTTCCTCATCTGTGGAACCAGGATAATAATAAGATTATTTTGTAAAAATTGAATTATGTAATACCTGCAAAGTGTTTAAGACAGTGTTTGGCACACAGTAAATGTTCAGTAGTAGCTATTCTTATTACAGGGTATGTTTGCCCCTGTAATAAAAGCCTCCTGCCAATGTAAAAAAAAGAAAACAACAAACAACTTTATCAATAATAAAAAAGTAGACTTATCCATCAACAGCAAGGAAAATATGCTTCACACTTGCAGGAAGGGAAGGTTTTCATCCTACTTATATCATTAATCCTTCTGGGTAAAATGACTCTGATCATGACTGAATGGTGATGGTAAAGAGAAACATGCTATATACCTAATGATTGTTTGGTTCAAGCTGAACCTAAATTAAGCTTTAAAATCGATGCCTTCATATACATGATACATCAATTCTTGAGAAGTTTATAAAGTTTCAGTTATACAAGAAGAATCAGGTCCAGATATCTGCCGTATATCATGCCTATAGTTAACAAAACTGTGTTGTACACTTAAAGTTTTGTTACAAAGGCAGATCTTCAGTGTTCTTACCACATTAAAAAAAATACAGTATATGCAAGTCAATTGTGTGGAATAAAGAAAAAAGTTCTACCTTTTTAAAAAAGAAAAGTTATTATGTGTAAAAATTGTATATGGATTCCTAATTCTCCTCCAACTTTCTCTACAAAAAAAGAAATGTGTTTCTATGTAAAGAAAAACTGAAGCTCTGGCAAAATAATATAAGCTGTGAATTATCAACTTGTTTTCTTAGGGTATCAGAGCCATGTGTCTGTTCACTTAGTAAAGGAGGCCATTTGCCTCGACACTTTGACTCTCCCTTTGAAGGATATCCCATTTGCTTTTTCTTACTTGAATTCCATGATTGCTCTGCTGTCCATCACATTGTTGCCACTACCTTGAAGACTAACCTACCTTAGACCCTCATAGATGCAGTTCTAGACATTACTGGTGAGCTATAAATCTTATTTTTCTGATCATTAAAATTATGTATGTTGAAATTGTAAACATTCCAGTGAATCCAGGTAGTAAAAGAAGATTAAAAATTTCCCAATTTATATACTAATTTATACTAATAGATAAATCATGTTAACTTTTAGCTGCATTTCCTTTGTCTCTTTGTGTATTTCACACATATGTGTATAAATTATATGTATATATAGCATATGTGCATACCTATTACATATATAAATTATATGCATATATAACACATCATATGATGTTATTTTATATTGTTTCCATATAAATGTTACTCAAAAATATGCTCAATGCTCTATCACTTTCTAGATGAAGTGTCAAATCTGCAGTTTTGCTTTCAAGAATTTTCTTTCCTATGCCTCCGTCTACTTTTCTGGTTTATTTTTAAATAATGCTCTGCATTCAAACTGCATTAGTTCAGATCCCTAGTTCTACAGCTTCATAATTATATGGCTTTGGGTGGGTAAATTAATCTCTGTTCTAAAGATTCCTCATCTATAAAATGGTTATAATAATAATTCTTGTTACAGACTTATTCTGAGATTAAATTATGTAATCTGTGGTTCACGGTAACCAGCCCACAAAGGTATTAATCTTTATTATTGTCCAGGAAAACCATATTACTCATTCTTCCCCAATATGGCCCATGACTTTTCGTATTTCATCTCCGCTCACACTTGTGTTTTTATGCCTCCCGCCCCCCATTCCCACTTGTTAAAATCTTTACTATTTTCAATGTCTACCTCAAATAAACTTCCTCCAAATTTCTATTCAAATGACATATTTGCGTTTTTAAAAACTATTTAACACTTTCTTACACAATACCTATTATTGCACGTATATTCAGTCTGGTGTTATATATAAATTACTCATTCCTCTACTGAGTTTAAATATTTTAAGTACAAGAACTAAATTTACATGTTTTTAATCCTCTCAGAGTCTAGCCTTTTATTTCAAACCTAGTAAGAAAAAGGAGGTAACAATTTAAAGGTTATATCTGATAGAATTTTTTTTAAAGCCTCGGATTTTGAGTGCTTGTAGGCATTTCTCATTAGGTAAGTTAGTTAGAATATACCTTTATTCAGTTTTATACACATTCATTCACTCAACAAATGTTTATTGAGCTTCTATCATGCTCTAGACTCTGGAGAAATATTGGTAGACAATACAGGCAAAGTCCCTGCTCTTAGGGAGATAATATTCTAGTGAAGACAATAAATAAACAGACAAATGAGATAATTCCAGTGCAAGAAGGCAATAACTCAGCGGGAGTGGTTGGACCCCAGTAGAGCATGCCATTTACGTTGGAGTTGGGATCTGGCTTCACCAAGAGGATGTTTGGAAGAAAAGAAGCCAACTAAACTAAATTCTGGGGGAGCTGTGCTTCAGGCACACAAAACAGCATATCCAGCAAAGACCCCCAAACAGTAGTTTGGCCTGTTCCAGAAACTTCAAGAAAGTTAAATGCAGTTACAATACAGTGAACAAGTGGGATGGGTTGTATTAAGTGAGGTTGGAAAAGTAGACACTTGTTCATGTAGAGCCTTGAAAGAGATTTGTATTTTTACATTTTATCACAAGAATAATGAAAAAGCCCTGGAGGAGAGTGACATAATACTTTGTGTTTGACCAGTGGGAGGCAGCAGCAGGAGTATAGAGAGTGGTCTGGGGAATTATTCCTGCCCCTATTTAGCTCAGCAGGGACTGGCAGTGACTGCAGTTGAATCTCATGGCTCTTTCTTGGGTCAGTTTTCTCTGGGTTCCAAGTAAATTGCATCCTCCCCTTGAGCCTCCAGGCCCAAGCATGGTCATGTCTATTGGCTATTGTTGGTCCCAGATGCTTCACCATTCCAGATCCCTCAGCTTTGCCCATACCTTTGCAAAGTGGCTTTTGTAAGCACCTGTTGGGTTACAGTCTCTAAGCCAGCTGCTTCTGCTGGGCACTGGCTGACACAGAGGTTTTGCGATTAGGCCAGGTCTGCAAGACTGGAAGCTTCCCTCTGGGGCCATGTCCATTCGAAGGCTAAATCCACAAGGACCTTTTCTCATCTGGTACAAGGTGAAAATGAAGTCAGCGATGATTATCTCTACTCTTCCCACCATTTCACACTCTTTTGAGATAATTCTTTTTGGGGGTACATTAGGAAGCCTGGCTCTGTATGAAGCACTTTGCTGACTGCATCAAACTCTGGGATAGGGCTTGTTAGTCTTAGCCAGTTGAGCCCTGCTGTGAACCACACAAAGAATCTCCGTCCATCAGCCCTGGCCAAGCAAGGTCCAAGGGCCTAGTGACTCTGAGGCTGAATTCCTTGTTCCCTCTGTAGATCAGCAAGGAGCTGATTCTAAGATTGAAAGGGATTTTTATTACATTTAGTTAATATTATATATTTAAAAAGAGACTGCAATTTTATGAAAGGCAAACAGACCATGTGTGTATTCTGAATTTATGCTAACAATCTCTTGAAGAACAACAGATAACAGTTATAAATATTCATTTCTTTCAAAATCCTTATTACTTCTTATACACACATATTGTTTTCTAGGGATGCTCAAAAATTTCTTGTAATTGCTCACTAATACATATGAATTCTTGGTGAAGAGAATTTACTCTGTTTATAAATATTTCCTAACATGAACTTGACTGCTACTTCTTGTCACACACTACTGCAATGAAAAACATGCACTTTGGGCCATTCTCCATTTGTATGTTTTATGAATGATGTAGCTTCCTCCTTATGAATGATGTAGTGTCAGCCTTGATGCACTGACACTGCCTGGAAGTCACAAAGGTAGGCTAGAGAATGTGTATTCTAAGAAAAGCTTAGCTGATGAAGGCCACAAGCAGACCTAAGTATGACAAAAGTTTCATCCTTTATTAAGAAAGGGAAAAAACTCTAAGTTCAGTATTAAGACCATTTCTCCTCTATCCAGAGGGCCAGTCTAAGCTCAAAGGTGAAAATTAGGATGCTTTCATTTTTTCAGCTTTTGCTATCAGGTTTTTAAAATTCCCTAAATTTTTTTTCTCAAATAATATGTTCCCAAACCTCTGATTTCTAACAATATCTTTTTCTCAAAAGCCTGATTCTTGAATTTTAAAAATTAATTGTAAGCTTTATGAAGCCATTTCCTTCCTTCCTTCCCTCCTTCCTTCCTTCCTTCCTTCCTTCCTCCCTCCCTCCCTCCCTTCCTTCCTCCTCCTTCCTTCTTTCCTTCCTTCCTTCCTCCCTCTCTGTTCAGCTTGCTCACTTTCACTCTGTCTCTGAATAATGTTAGAACCTCATTAAAATTTGAATATTCTTAAAATTTACTTACTTACTTACTTTATTTATTTATTTTTGCCACCCCGTGCAGGTTTTGGGATCCTAGTTCCCCGACCAGGGATCGAACCTGGGCCCTCGGCAGTAAAAGCATGGAGTCCTAACCACTGGACTGCCAGGGAAGTCCCTGAGTATTTTTTTTTTAATGCACTACACACCTAAGGAGCTTAATTCCCTCATGGAAGATACAGATATCTTATTTAAATTAAGGACAGTTTATAATCCTTTGCCAGTCTCTAGATTCACAGCAGACACGCAGGGAACAGTTTTCTATTTTGGTTTTCTTTCATGGTTACATTCATCCTGGCTCTTCAATGTCAACATGTATCTTTACAACAACAGGAAACACACTTGATAGTATTTGCCTCCATTTCAACTTTACATTTTCTCCTAAATTCTTTTCTGATTTTACCTTCCAGGTAGGTTAACATTTCTGTTATGAACATGGTCCCTATAGGTTTCAAAATGCCCAAGAGAATATAACTTCATTTATAAACACTATATTTTGTTTTTATATATCTGCTCATTTTCATATGTTGTGTATACACTTTAACATGTGTTCATTGTAGTCTAGTTTGTGCTTTTTCTCCCCAGGCTTCCAAATCCAACACATTCTGCTAAAGTGTAAAACAAAATGCTTTCCTGTTTTGAAGGAGTGTTTTCACTTTCAAGTTATATAATTTACTTATCCATGTGCCCTAAGGAAAATAAATAGTATAATTTTTTTTTACAGAAATTCAAATCCAACGAAAAATTAGTATATTCTCTAGATGTATATGCTTCATCAATCTTTGGTAAACATATCCTTTAATTCACTTTTTATATTTTGGAAATTTCTAATATAATTTTTATTTATTTACTTATATATGCATGCATGTGGTATGTATGTATGTGTAGACAGATAGCTGTATCTTCCTCTTTACCTTGTTCAAAGTAGAATTTGAGGTCCTTAAGTAAATGGTTTAACTTTGCATGCCTTTTACCATTCATAAAATATGGGTAATGTCTACTGGAAGATGGAAATATTTTAAAATAGTAGTAGGCTTGTAAAGCTTATGAATTTTGTAAGAGTTAGGTTCTAAAAGTGCAGGGAAAATATATTTGACTCCCTGTTTTTCAAAGTAAAATCAGTCACTGCACATTCTGCTATTTTCCATAGTTTCTGGGTTTCATATGCTAATATTTTGGTATCATAACCTTTGCACTGCATTATTAAAATCTGAAGCTATACTATTGAAATACCATCCAATCTTGCTCACTGAAACAATGAGAAATTCATTAAACTTGTTCAATAAAATTGAAAGAACTGTTAGAATTACTGTTAGCTTGGGGGATGGGTTCATTCAGTACATTGCATGGGACACTTTTTGTTGACTCCTTAGTTTTGCCAAAGAATAAAGGTAACTTACACATATTGTATGATTGCTGAATGGCATGAGGAATCATGTTTTCATGGCTCTGTCAAAACCTCATTAGTTTGATGCCAGTGACATGGAAGACATGGAGACAACTCTGCCTGTCTCTGGTGATGCTCACCCATCAGAGTATTTTTATAAACATGATTGTGAGGGGAATTAATGGGCATAAATGTAATTGCAAGTACTGGACTGACTTTTTGTGAAGAGATCACTTCTGAGCAAAATTAAATATCTTTCCAAATATTCCTATGCTTTTCCCAAAATGAATTGAATGTGTTCTTAGTAGTTTAAATGACTCTGTACTAAAAAATGGAAATTTAGGTTCTATCTCTAAATCTCCTAAGGTTTCTGATCTCAGTGTCCTCTTTATATTGAGATTACTTCCATTCCAAGACCCTGTAATCCATAGTTTTCACTATTTCAAACTGATTTCCAAGATTAATAAGGCTATGTAATATCCATTATACAAAATTACCAATTTTCAATTACCTATATTTATGATCATTAAGAAACCTCACATATCAAATTTCCACATTTAAAAAATGTCTGCAAGTTTTATGAAATCTCCTAATGGTGAACAAATTTGACATTTTAGGTTCATCCCCTTTGCATTCACTGCTGCTAAGAGCTAGTGAAAATATTCTAAAGAGCGAGGAGAAAAAATGTCTAGAAAATATTCCAACTGGATATCTAGACTATGACTGTCCATTAAGAGAAAAATTTCCATAAAAAATTACATGTCTTCACGTAGAGCTGCATTCAAAGCACTGTGCCCAGGACTAAAGTGGGTATTCTTGGGGTCCTGTGCACCCCTGTTAGAATAGTTCTGAGAGTTGACCATTTAGAAATTGTTATTCCACAGCCAACAAGATGTACACAAGGAACCTTACAGCTGTAGGAGAACTCAGGCTGCTGGAAACACCATTTCAAACATACACTTTCTATGAGTCGTATGAATTCTCTCCCAGTAAAATGATATATTCCTGAGCACTGCACAATAAAGTTTGATACTGAAAGGTCCAGGCTTTTTTAGCAATTAGTGACAATAATGCTCCTCTATCAAATGCATTTTCCAAAGGTAATTCTTCATTTGTTTGAATGAAAGTCACAAGTACTAAAAATGAAGACATTCCTAAGATATTTGTCTTTTTGTTGGGTGTAACTTTTTACCTCACATTGAGTACACATCCCGTCTTGGTCCTGTAACTGCCTATTTTGTCATTTTTATATATTATAACCCTCCTCATAATTTTCCTTACATGCCAAGAGTTTTGTCCCTGGTTACTCTATTACATAGCAATATGTCATCTAGACAGGAAAACATTTATTTTATTGATAAGCCATATTTTCTTACTACTATTCAGGATGAGTGTCCCACATTTGCTGAATATGTAATAGTATGCCAATGCTTAATTAGAAACAACTTGAGACATATCATAATGATAGAACAAAGCAATATATATATATATATAATTTTTTTTTTTTTGCAGTACATGGGCCTCTCACTGTTGTGGCCTCTCCCGTTGTGGAGCACAGGCTCCGGACGCTCAGGCTCAGTGGCCATGGCTCACGGGCCCAGCCATTCCGCGGCATGTGGGATCTTCCTGGACCGGGGCACGAACCCGTGTCCCCTGCATTGGCAGGCGGACTCTCAGCCACTGTGCCACCAGGGAAGCCCCAGATTATTTTTATTTACATGCCAAAGTTAATGGCAAGTACAAGAAAAGGTGTTTCTTCATTCAGCAAATAACTGATTGATCATTATGTGTGAAGAAGAATCTTTTAGAGGCACAGCGTAATTTCTCTCTTATATGGATGCTTGATTTTATACAGGAAAACCCATGAATGGACTTTGGCCGTGGTTTGCCTGAGAAACCTGGGCTCTGTGCAGAGAGGGCATAGGACAAGTCAATACAAAGAGACATGGGACATGCCATGCTTAATAAAGTAGAAGACGGACATGGTTTCCAGAGGCAGCCAGGGATGCAGAGAGAGTAGGGACTCGCAAAAAAGTTCAGTGAGAAGAAAAATACAAGGAGTATCAGGAGACAGAAGGGGTTCAAGAAGTTAACATGAAAAATGGGCCATAAGAAATCCTTCTGTTGGAGAGGCCAAGGATCCTTAGTGTGTTTTCACACGTGGTTCTCATTTCTCCCCTTTACTTGCAAAGTTTGGGGAAAAGTTTGACACAGGGTAACATCTTAAGGGGCAGTGCCCACACCAGGGAAACAAGAACCTGAGGCTCTGAGTTATAGGCTGCGTTTTGGAGTTAAAGAATCCAGGAAAGCAATTTGCTCTATGGTCTAATTTAGAATTCGATGGGAAACGCATATTCTTTCTCCAAATTATACTAAATTGAATCAGAGGGGGAGCAGAACATCACCTGACTTCTTCCATATCAGGACTCATGTAAATAAAATAGGTGACTAATAGATTAATGCAATAATTATTACCAGATTTCAGAGACCAGGGCATTTTAAGGCTAGTGTTGTCACTTCTGGCTAAAAGGCATGGTTCCATTGGAGAAGGGAATAGAGAGACATTCAGAATAAAGTGGGAACGATGGGGATTCATTCCAGATAGAAGTCAGCCAGGGCTTCCCTGGTGGTGCAGTGGTTGAGAGTCCGCCTGCCGATGCAGGGGACACGGGTTCGTGCCCCGGTCCGGGAAGATCCCACATGCTGTGGAGCGGCTAGGCCCGTGAGCCATGGCCGCTAAGCCTGCGCGTCCGGAGCCTGTGCTCTGCAATGGGAGAGGCCACAACAGTGAGAGGCCCGTGTCCGCAAAAAAAAAAAAAAGAAGTCAGCCAGCGAGGTTTGTAGGTGTTTAGACTGGATTAGAGATCACAAAGTAGAGTATACACAGGGTGTGAGCTTTGGAGTCAGACAGGCCTAAATTAGACCCCCACTCTCCTACTGCTTGGTTCAGCAATCTACAGCATCCCGGTTAACACGTTTGTGTTATGAGGGGAATTAAGAGGTAAAATGTCTGCAAAACAATTTCCTCAGCGCTTGGCACATAATACACCCTCATCAAATGACAGTTGCGTGGATCTGTGTTAGACAAAGGGCAGGTGATTAAGTCTGGATACTGGTTGAAAAAAGGCAGATGAACTCTGTAGATTAGGATTTAGGTCTGTGGCGAGCTTGGGTCAAGAGCTTCTGTTTAGCGAGGATTACATGAGCCAAGGCAAGGCTGAATGTAACATGAAGTCCTGGGAGAGATGCCCCAAGTAGAGGGTTCGTGTTCCTGCTTGGAAAATAGTCCCAATAAAATTTCACTATGAACTTTGAACACCACCTTGAAACTAGCCTCTGTGACTGCCCAGCAAAAGTTAAAAGGACTGAATTCATGACAGCGTTGACAGAGTTTGGACAGAAGTTATGCAATCTCTGGTCCAGGTTGTTAAATGAAACTTGGAGCTGGGGAAGGAATGTCCTTCTCAGGCCAGAGTGAAACTTGGACTCGCAGGACGCAGCATGGCAGAGAGGGTTCAGGCTGTGCCAGGGGGCACCTTCTCTTGGGAATACCCAGAGCTGAGGCAGGATTGATGTGCACTGTTACGGGGGAGGGCAGAGCAGAACTTTGGGTCTTACTTTGTGCCTTCAGAGAGAAGGAGGCAGAAACTGGAAACACGGAGCAGTTAGAGACCATCAGGTTGGTACCGGCGCTGCTCATACTTTTCTCCTCTGTGTCCTAATACCCACCCCAAAGGCAGGTCTGCATAACCACACAGTAGCTTGGGTTACCAGTTACCCTTATGTAGAGAGTCTACAGTTTTACCAAAAGAGTAGCCTCATCATTCTGTGGTACAGTTTTTGAATGCATTTAAAATTAACATAAGTCATTATTTTTATAGGAAGGTGGTATACGTCCTTAGAAGTCTAATGAGACTTAGGATAGTACTAATCTTATGGTTAAAAAAAAAAGAAAGCCCATCAATAACTTGAATTATAAACAAAATGCCCAAAGGTTATGAAAGAAACTACCACGTTGTCATTAGAACACCTGGATGAAGAAAGGGAATATTGCTCCTGAAAAAATATCCAGTCAAGACTTCAAAACCAACTACCTAGACAAGAAGATAAAAATAAACATTCAACATTACCACACACCCTTTATTTCAAAAACCACACCTATCTTGTAAGATGTTATTCCTTCATCTATTTTCTCCACATATCTCCTTGGGTGATGTCATAGAACAGTTATAAGAAGTCAGGATCAGAAAAGCCACGACTGCAACTGCCCCCGCAACAAAGTTTGGTTCCACCTCTGAAGGTTAGAGTTCTTGAGTGCACCTCTCAATTTGAGTCCCAATTAATTCAATCCACAAGCAAAACAGGTCACATCTGAGGGGGTGGGGGGAGAGTGGCTCTGAGCATGTGGACCTCAACAGAACTCAGCGCACCGCAGACCACAGCATGACACCAGTGCACATGTTCATGGGCTGATTAATGGGCTGTCGCCTTAGTGGTTGACTGGTAAATTATTTATACTTATAAACCGCTAAATAATTTAAAGCTGATATCTTAAATTACAGCTGAGAGTGACAAGGAGAAGGTGGCCTAAAACTCCAACTGGAGAGATCAATGCCCTTGTTCTCCTGGCACTTGAGAACACAATTTCTGGTGACTGTTCTCAGGAAAAAAAAAAAAAAAAAAGGAAAACATAAAGTATGTAGATTTGGTATAACATGTTATAGAGTGAATGAAATGCTTTAACAATCAAGGAGAAAGTTGCTTTAAGCAAAACAAACATGCTCCAACTCTAAAGGACACTAAAATTTCACAGAAAATAAAAATATTTGGCTTCAAAATTTAATCATGAAATCTAAACCTACTGGATGTTTTAAACTTTGCCTCTAAGAAGTTTATCATGCTTTGTGATCGCAGGATATCTGGACACATATAGTTATTTTCACCTGCAGCTATAGCATTACATTTTGTTTTCTTTTTATAGTACAGCAAAGGCAGCTTAGAAATAAAATATTAGTTAGCAAAACACAGAGTGGGATAGGGCTGAAAAGTGATCCAGTCTGCATATTTTAAGTCGAGAAGAGCAAAAAGAAGGGGAGGTTGAGAAGGAGAAAAGTTAAGATTCTTAGTGTCTTATTGATGCCACAAAGAAATTTAGGAATAACCAAACAGATTGAGGAAACTTATCTTAAAATGTTATTGTGTACAATTCAAAAAAACTAAAAAAATGCTTGTGCAAATAAGAGGCATGTTTTAAGATAGTCTTGCAATATCACAGCCAGAGCTTTCCATTAACTTAAGTGAGATTTTCTTTTTTGACATTTTAGTAGACTAAAACAAACAAACAAAACAAAACAAACAAAAACAACAACAAAAAGTCTTGTGTTTTTTTTTTCTCGTGTGTTTTAAGGCAGCATATCAAAGAAAAATGAAAATGGTATAGGCTCCCAATTCCTCTCATCACTATCTTTTTTCACATGTCTCATGAAAGTTTCCTCTCATGTTGGCTTTCATAGGTGTATCCTTTTTGAAATGCAGGGTCATTTTAAAGTACTTATTTACAATGACTATTCAGTAATTAATTTCTGCTGCTGTGTTGACCTGCCCTGAAATTACCAGTTGTCTTTCATCATAACTTTCTTACAAAAAGCCTTCAATAATATTTGCCTAAAATCGGAGAGGCTCAGGTTCCCAAAGGCTAGTTCTTGCCCTAAGAAGAAAAAAGCACTTAAGTTACATTCCTGTTTTTTAACAGATGTTGTACTTCAATGGCAAATAAAACTGTGTGTGTACCTTGGGGTTACACAGAGCCTGGGGGTTGTCTAGACTAGGGGCTACCCTACTCTTTTCTGACTGTATGAGATAATTGGCCATCTCATCCTTTGCCTGAACCAATACCGCTCAATGTCACCCTCTTGTTTACAGAAGGCATCTTCTATATTTTCTGTCTTCTCCAATAAAATGGTAATTTTGCAAACCTGTTTCTGATTTCTCATTTGCTCTTCTCAGCATTTTGAATAGACACCCACTGTCACTTTGACTAAGAATAGGGGTGAAATTCTGGAGTGATAAAGTTCTAAACAAGTTAATCTCTTCTCCCTGGATTTCATAGAATTGCTTAGTGACACAATTATATTCAGTTTCCAAAATTAGATACAATCATTTTCATCCTTGTAAAGGTTACTAGACACTTAAAAGCAATAGCAAGAGATTGGATAGGCTTCTAAATGTGGGATTCCGAGACCAAATAACTTGGCTTAGTGCTACTACATACACTAAAATATTGAAACATTTTCTGCTTTAATGTTATAGCTACCATGCAAAAGCTGGCAAATTTATTAATTCAAAAAAGACCACTACCATGAACTCTAGGTTCATATAGTAAATTGCTTATTTGACTGTTTCCAAATGTGTTGACTGCCAAATACCTAAAACTTAACATGTACGAACAAAATCCTGAATACACCTCTAGCCTACCGAGCTTCCCTCAATTTTCACCATCTCAATTAATGGTTAATTCATCCTCTAGTTCTTCAGATCCCAAATTGAATTCTGTCTGATTACTCTTTTTCCCTCAAACTCAATATCTAATCATTGAGTAAATCCTCATTGACTCACCTTCACAATATATCTGCAATCTAAACTTTCTGTTAGGGTAAGATTCTGTTGGCAGAATAGCCTACATAGTTTCCCCAAATCCCATATTAAGGAAAAAATAAAGAAAACTGAGTTCTGGTCCAGACAACATGACTTACACTTGTTTCTCCCTGGTCCTCCTTACTAAGCACAACTGTAAACACCTGAAAGACACAAAAGACAAACAAAGAAAAATTCTAAAAGGAGTGAGAAGAAGAAGAACTGGCCTGGGGTCCCAGGACTGGAGGGAATGTGGTTCCCCTACCCAACAGAGAAGATGACTCAGACCCGGAGTTTCCTGACCCCTGACGTAGCAAAAGAGGGCAGTACAGGTTGGCTCCTTCTGCTCCTGGATTGAACAGAGGTCCCTCTGACAACATCAGGTGAGCTATCACCCTGACAGTGGGGGAAAGTGCTCTTCTTTGCCATGTGACCAGAGACACCCTTCCCTACAGAGAGATATGAGTTTGGAAGGAATCAGCCCTAGGGAATCAGCGGCAAAGAGAAGACCAGCCAGGAAAGCCCCTTGGTGGCCAGGGGCCTGAGACTCTGGCACCTACCTAGAGACAGCAGGGGCATGGGGACCACCATGTCAACAAGACCTTGATAGGCAGGCCCCTCTGTCCTAACAAGCAGGAGGATCCTGCCTTAACAAGTGCCCTCTCAGGGAAGTCTTCTTGCCTTCACTGGGTCAGAGGCTTCTCTTCCCACCAGGAAACACCAGGGCTAACAGACACAACTACATGAGCTGCCTGTTTTGGAAAGCAGGCAAGCCTGACTCCCTCTAGCACTGAAAGACACCTAGCACACCCAGCTAGGGAACCCCTTATGCCCCTTCTGCAGAACCAGTGAGGACCAGTAGAGCCCCAGCAGCACCAGATAAACCAAGCAGACCAAAATAACAGCACAAAGGCACTGAAGATTAAATTGTCTTGGGAACACCAGCCGCTAAACATCACAGTGATTCCCTAATAAAATAAAAGATTTTAAAAAGGCACAGAAAATCATAACATGATAGACAAAATGTAACAGGTACAACTGAAATTCACTCATCACATACAACTGAAATAAGAAAATTGCAAACTGAATAAGAGAAGACAGTGATAGGATGCCAATCCCAAGATGAATCCACTGTTGGGATTATCTGACAAAATTCTGAAACCAGCCATCATAAATATGCCTCAACTAGCAATTTCAAACTCTCTTGAAACAAATAAAAATAGAAAATCTCAGGAAAGAAATAGAAGTTATTGTTTTAAAAAAAGCAAGTAAGAATTATGGACATGAAGTATGTAATAACACAAAGTTTAAAACAAAACCTCTGTGATGTGCTCAAGATTAGATTGGAGATGACAGAGAGTAAAATCAATGAAGTTGAGAACTTGAGGACAGATCAATAGAATTCACCCTATCTAAACAACAGAGAGAAAACAATAAACAAAAGAAAAACAAACAAACAAAACCTCAGAAACCTGTGAGATAACAATGGACCCCTTGAAATCTCAGAAGGAAAGGAGAAAGAGAATAGGGCTGAAAAAGATATTTAAAGAAATAATGACTGAAAACTTCCCAAATTTGATGGAAAACACAATTTGAGAAAAGGTAAGCAAAGTCCCTAGAAGAATAAACTCAGACAAATTCACACCAAGATACATGATAAGTACATTTCGAGAAACTAAAGGCAAAGAAAAAAATCTTAATTGTAGCCAAAGAGAAATGATAAATTACCTTTACGAAACCAATTTTAATGACAGCAAATTTCTTATTTGAAACTCTGGAGGCCAGAAAGAAATAACACAGTACTCTATGGTAATAACAAACACACTTTTTCTGTTCAAGTACACGTGGAACATTTATCAAGGTAGATCATATCCTAGGCCATAAAACACACCTTAACAAATTTAAATGAATTAAAATCATATAGCGTGTGTTCTCTGACCATAATGAACTCAAACTAGAAACCAATAACAGAAGGAAAAGAGGGTAACGTCTAAATACTTAGAAAGTAAACAACATACTTGTAAGTAACCCGTACGTAAAAAAGTAAGTCTCTAAGAAATTACAAATACAATGAATTGAATGAAAATAAAACGGAAATTATGCATATCAAAGTATGTAGGATGCTGCTAATGGAGTACTAAGGAAGAAACTCATACCACTTTGATGGCTAATTTTATGCATCAGCACAGAGGGTGTTTTTGGATGAGATTGACATTTAAATCAGTGGACACCGAGTAAGCAGTTTTCCCTCAACCGTGTGAGCAGCCTCATCCAGTAAGTTGAAGGCCTGAGTAAAGACTGACTTCCAGGAGAAAGAGAAACTTCTTCAGAAGATGAGCCTTCAGACTTCATCTGTACCATGGGCTCTACTGGGTCTCAAGCCTCCTCACCCATTTTGGACTTCACAGCCTCCATAACTGTGTGAGTTGATTTATTAAGACTGACATGTATACCCTGCTATATTCAAAATAGATAACCAACAAGGACTTACTGTATAGCACAGGGAACTCTGCTCAATATGCTGTAATAACCTAAATGGGAAAAGTATTTGAAAAAGAATAGATATATGTATAGGTATAACTGAATCACTCTGCTGTATACCTGAAACTAACACAACATAGTTAATCCACTACACTCCAATATAAAATAAACAATTAAAAAAATAAAATAAAACAAATCTCTCTTTACAGTCATTATTTCTTCAACAGCTAACATCATAATAAATGTAAAAAAGATAGTTCTTTCTTTATAGGATCAAGAACAAGGTAAGGATGTCTGCTCTAACCTTTTTTATTCAACATATCACTGGAAAGATCTAGCTATTGCAGTAAGTCAAAAAAATAAAAAGAATTTAGACTTAAAATGAAGAAAAAATACTATCTGTATCTTCAGATGACATGATTGTCTACATGGAAAATCCCAAGGAATCTACTACAAAAACTCCTAGAACTGACAAATGAGTTCAACAAGGTTATGAGACACATGTACAACGTATACAAATCAACTGTGTTTTTATATATAATGAATGAATCTTCAAAAAACAAAATTAGAAACCCAATACCATTTATAATTATTCCAAAGAAAATGGAATACTAAAGGATGCACTTAAAACAAGCCCAGAATTTATATGCTGAATGTTACAAATTGCTGATGAAAGAAATCAGAGAAGACCTGAATAAAGGGAGATGTATTTTGTTCATGGATTGTAGGGTCAACATAGTAAAGATCTTAATTCTCTAAATATATATATATAAGTGTAAAATCCCATCAAGGTTTTACGTAGACATAGAAAAGCTTACTTCAAAATTTATACAGCAAGGCACTGGCCCTAGAATAGCTAAAACCACTTTGACAAATAAGCATAAAGTTCAAGCAGTCGCTCTACTTTATACCAAGGCTTATTGTATAACCATAATACTCAAGACAGTGTAGTATTGGAGAGAGACATATAGATCAATGTAATCAAATAGACACCCAGAAAGTGACCCACACAAAAACGTTCCCCTGATTCTTTGAGAAAGATGCAAAAGGAATTCAATGGAGGAAGGATAGTTTTTAGAACAAGTGGTGCTGGACCAACTGACTGTCTATAGGAAAAAATAAATGAACAATGAACTTTGGGTTAAACCTCACATCTCATAAAAAAATTGACTCAGAATGGATTATGCACTTAAATGTTAATGTAAAACTATAAAGCTTTTAGAATAAAAAGAATAGAAGAAAGGTGCTGGGATCTTAGGTGAGGCAAAGAGTACTTAGAATTGACATCAAAAGCACAATTCATAAAAGGAGCAATTGATAAATTGTATCTTACCAAAATTAATTTTTTTTGCTGTATCAAAGACACTGTGAAGATGATGAAAAGACAAGCTACACACTGGGAGAAAATATTTGCAAACCACATATCTGACATAGAATTAGTGTATAGAGGATAGAAAACACTCTCAAAACTCGACAATAGAAAACCAGTCAGGGGAGTCCCCTGGTGTTCTAGTGGTTAGAGTTTGGCACTTTCACTGCCATGGCCCGTGTTCAATCCCTGGTCAGGGCACTGAGATCCCACAAGCTGAGCGGCATGGCCGAAATTAAATAAATAAATAAATAAATAAATAAAACCAATCAGTCCTACTAGAAATTGGGCAAAAATCATGAAGAGATATTTCACTGAAGAGGAGGATATACTGATGGCAAGTCAGCACATAAAAAGAAGTACAATAATCAGCCATCAAGAAACACACATTAAAATCACAGTTTTTACTGTTATTAAAATCACAGTAAGATACTAGTGTGTCACTATCAGAATGGCTAAAATGAAACAAACAAAAATCGTTACAACATCAAATACTGGTAAGGATGCAGTGAAACTGGATTACTGATACATTACTGGTGAGAAAGTAAATGGCCCAGTCACTTTGGAAAACAGTTTGACAGTTTCTTGTAAAACTAAAGATATGGTGACCACACAACCCAGCAATTGTACTCTATGTCTTTTGTCACAGAAAAATGAAAACTTAGATTTTACAAAGGTGCATAATAGCTTTATTCATAATAGCTAAAAACTAGAAATTGTCCACATGTCTTTCAACAGATGAATGGTTAGAAAAGCTACAGTACATACACATAGTGGAATATTACACAGCAGTAAAAAGGAGCACACTATTTTCAAAAATGTGGATACATTTTCAGGAATACACAGTGCATGAATTAAGCAAATTCCATACTGTGTGATACCATTTGCATAGCATTTTTGAAATGACCATATTTTAGAATCCCAGAGCATAAGTAGGTGGGGACGTAAACTGGGCCAGCCTGGCTGGGTGCAGATTCGGCAGCTGTGCAAAGGCAGTGGAGGAAAGAGAAGGAAAGCTCTGATAGTCCTAAAAACACCATAACATAGAAATTTTCATCAAATAATCACCTCCAAAAGGAAAGAACCCATCTCGGAGTTGCATCTTCAGCAAGCATATCTGAAAACCTGGAGGAACTGGGAGAGACCATTTTGGGCTCCAAATTGCAGATAAGTTAAAAACAGGGAATGAAGCTCTCCTAAGTGGTCATAGCATGAACAAAGATACTTGGTGGTGATTCTTGAAAAGCTAAAAAAAGAAACCTTTACAAAAATAAGAACTCTATGTCTGTGGGTATATTTCTGTTTTTAGATATAAGTTCATTTGGATCATTTCTTAATTAAAAAATTTTTTTTTTAGTTTCCACATGTAAGCAATATCATGTGATATTTGTCTTCTTCTGTCTGGCTTACTGCACTTAGTATGATAATCTCTAGGTCCATCCATGTTGCTGCAAATGGCCTTATTTCTTTCACAGACATGGAAAACAAACTTATAGTTACCAAAGGGGAAAGGGAGAAGGAGGGATAAAGTAGGAGTTTGGGATTAACAGATACATGCCACTATATACAAAATAGATAAAAAACAAGGACCCATTGTATAGCACAGGGAACTCTACTCAATATTTTGTAATAACATATAAGGGAAAAGAATCTGAAAAACTATATATATATAGAATATATATAGATGAAATATATATATTCTATATATAAAAGAATATATATATTCTTTTTCACTTTGTTGTACACCTGAAATGAACACAACATTGTAAACCAACACAACTATATTTCAATAAAAAATAAACTTAAAAAATAAAAAGAAAGAGAAAAAGAAATTGGTAAAAATAAAAATAAAATAAAATAAAATAACAACTCTCCCACTTAGAATGACAAAGTGGAAAAAAAAAGACCCTGGGAGTGGGATTCATATTGGACAGAGTTGGAACACAGGGACAGAGAGGAGGGACATGGTTTATATACCAAGAGTTGGGGTAGAAAGTGATTCAGAACTGTGGAGGTGGATAACAGAGACATTTGTGCAAAACGGAATTGAGACGGTAAGAGGTAGGAGGCCTTGGCTGATGAATCAGGAATGCCACACTAATCAACCTGAAAGCCTTACACAGCCATCTCCTCAGGTACAAAAATTCATCTCATTTAGTCACGGCAACAGAAAAAAAACTGCACGTGAAATTCAATCATAGATATTGTAGTAGTAAAAAGCAAAATGAGCTGGATAAGGAACCAACATATAAGGGAAGCATATTCAAAAACATGGTAAAATAAAGAAAACAGATTAAAATTGTCACCTGGTATTACAAAAGGAACTGAAAAATTAAGGAAGCTATAGATAACATAAAGACAAACAGACTAGACATAGATGCACTCAGGAATGATATGCTTAAAAAAAAGCAGATTAAAAAAATGCTGATAGAACTCAGCAAAGACTTTGGGAAGAAAGAAAAATACTTGCAGGAAAAAAAAATGAAATTAGAGGTAATATTAGACTGGAAGCCTCCTTAGGGAAGATCGAGGATTAAAAAAAAATAAAAATAGAAAATGAAAATTACCAAGATAAGTAAAAACAATTCAATCTACATATATGAAAAAGGCAAGAAAGATCCAGTATCTTTGCCAGAGTTGACAGGTAAAGTAGAAAAACAAAGCAAAGTAATTAACAACAACAAAAACAACAAAAATTATAGGGAAATTAAAAGTAACTTTATTTTGGGGGAGAGGGGAATTCAACCTAGTTTATAGAATGAAAACCTTGTTTACTGGAATATTTCACCAGAACAGGCAATATCAAACACATTTGAATAAAAATGCTTGACTTTAAAATAAGAAAATAACATGTTAGACATGTAGACAAAAATATACCAGCCACTAATGAGGGAAAGTAATCAGGACATCTTACTTGTCAAGAGCATCACCTCATATCCAAAAAGACCTTAAGCATTGTATTTAAGATATTCAGGGAATAAAAAAGCCAGCGTTTTATCCCTAACCAGGGTGATATTCAATGTATAGGTGCAGAAATAGTGAAGCTATCTGCAAGAACTTGAAGTATTTTTCCCACCAATTCTTCTCAAGAAAAGGACCAGAGTCAAAACAACCACATAAGACCTTACTGAAAAGCACAAACGCATTCAACTGCAGAACTAACACTAACGGGTGGGAATAAATGTGACAGAATAGCATGCAGATGTTCAATATTCTGACAACATAGATATATTAATAATAAAACTAACAAAGGAGAAGAAAAATGAGACCAAATGGAAAGTAATAGAGTAAGTTCACTGATAATATCCTAGGTATTAAAACAGATTCACTTTTAATTTGATGCTGGTTAGAGAAAGAGGTGGGTTAAGAACATGTTTTAGGGCATGAATAGATAGTATCTAAAGAAGAAGGGAGAACTCAATGCTTTTTAATAAACTCATTGTGTAAACATAATCCATAGAAAAACAGCTCATAACTTTATCAATGCCATAAGATTCACCCTCACAGTCAGAATAAAAGATAGTATATAAGAAAAGGAACCAAACATAAAGGAATATGTCATCAACAAATGCAATTGGCTTCTCTCAACAATTACAAACAACACGCATCCGTAGCCAAGTCTCTTGCTGTCGAAGAAGGAAGCCACAAATAAGTAAGTGGAGAACGCTGGAATGAACACTAGCAATGATGCTAAACTGGGGTCAGAGGTGTCAGTATAAACTCATGTTCACGTTAATAGACAGACAGATAGATGTACATCTGATGCATATTTGTGTGCATGCATTGGTTATATAAATAGGTATACTTTCTGTGTTTGCTAGGCAACAGTAGTGCCCAGATCTTGTTGGTGGTGGTGTTTTCTGTTGTTGTTTTTTGTTTGTTTGTTTTTTACCACTCTTAACTTTTTTTTATGGTGACATATCTTTTTTAAAAGTTTTATTTTGTATTGGAGCATAGTTAATTAACAATGTTGTTGTCCTCCAGGAAAAGGAACCAGGGCTTCTTGGAGAAATGATTGGTCCTGGGGCCAGTTTAAAGAGAAAACAAGATGAGGCTGGGACATGTTGCAGTGCCCAAAAGGGCAGAAGTGTATATATTTACTCATGCGTGTCAAAGGGACCCAGGAATCAGCCAGAAAGAACTATCTGTGTCCAAGACTGGACCAATCTCAGCAACAAAATAAATAATGCTAAGATTGGATGATAGCCCAAGGAATAAAGTAAATATTCACAAGTCAAAGTTGACATAAACAAACGACTGGATAAATAAATAAATGGGGATCAAAGGCAAATCATCCTTACAGAAGAATCCCAAATACCAAACAAATGGAGATATACCCTCCCAGGAGTTAGAGCTTCATTTCTCTCCCCTTGAGTGTGGAATCAACTTCCAAAGAATAGAGTAAGAAAAGGGAAAAATAGTAATGTTAGAGTGTAGTAACCTTGGGTGATGAAACGCATCTTTAATCCAACCACTTTTTACCTGGGCAACCACACTTCTCCAAAATGCAATTGGTGTAAAAAACAGAATGGAAGAAACCCGAGTCCTGAACGACTGCACAGGACAAAACGACCCACATTCTCACCCTGGAGTATTACATGAGAGAGAAATAACGTGTTTGTCTTTAGGCCACTGATTTCTAAGATCTCTTGCTTATTGCTCCTTAGTTTTTACCCTAAGCCACAAAATCTGCTTAGCGATCCACTTGCCCTTCTTATACCCTTCCACTTTGAGTTCCCTAAGTTCCTTCTGTCCAGCTCTGAGACCACTGGGCGTGCTTCTACCAACCAATTAAGAGACTTGATAACCACTTACAGGATTATGTTTCTTTGCCCAGGAATAATTGCATTTTAAAAGGAGAGCAAATGAAGCAGACATTCTTGGATGAATTAATCTCTCTCAATGGTGAGTTGTAAAAATCATTATTGGAGGAAGAGAGGATTGTGTCGGAGGTGGTTTAAGTTGTGTTTCTTGAGTATATACATGAGCAGATGAAACCAGGTGACGATTCCATATGATGCCATGACCATCGCTATGCATACATCTATTTTCATGGGGCAAGTGTTGTGGGAAGCTATATTCAAAGTAGTGAATAGCAGTGAAATGGATTCTTTCAAGATTTTTTACTTGAAACCTTTGAATATTTAAACTTAAGAGCAGGGCTTCGCTGGTGGGGCAGTGGTTAAGAATCCGCCTGCCAATGCAGGGGACACGGGTTCGAGCCCTGGTCTGGGAAGATCTCACATGCCACGGAGCAACAGGGCCCGTGAGCCACAACTACTGAGCCTGTGCCTCTGGAGCCTGTGCTCTGCAGCAAGAGAGGCCACGACAGTGAGAGACCCACGCACCACGATGAAGAGTGACCCCAGCTTGCCGCAACTAGAGAAAGCCCTCGCACAGAAATGAAGACCCAACACAGCCAAAAGTAAATAAATAAATTAATTAATTAAAAAAAAAACTTAAGAGCATATATGAGTAAACTATGCGTGTATCTGTCACTCGAAAATAACTGGATGATTTCTGCACATCTTTAGACAAAAGCATTCCATGAAAATAAGTCACACAAGTACATCAAGAGCAACGGGCTGTAAAAATCCATGATTAATCATCTGTGCAAAGAAATCTGGCCATGGGGTCTTTGGAGATTCTAAAATTTTATGGAATGCTTCACCATTTGAAACACGGAGCCCTGGCATTCTTATGTTAAGCCTCAGCCATTTCTGCTTGAACGGTGAGGTGGAATCATACAATCCTAGACCTGAGAGTAAGAGAGAAGGAATGGGAGTAAGGTAGCAGAGGCTTCCTGGATCCGCCTGAGGTGTGCAGAGCAGAAAGCCAAGATCCGACCCTCCTCACCTGGCTGGCTGGGGACAGTGCCAGCCTCACAACCAGAGTCTTTGTCCAGAAGGTGGTTCCAGTCCCCACCCTCCCCTTGCTTAGTTCTTTTGCAAAAGAAATAGTCACAATAGAGTTTCAGCATTAGCTGCTTTCCTCTGTCTAGATCAACTAGTGTCTTCTTGTCTTTTGGGGTCTTGTTTTATGCCTCCCTTGACCATGCAAGGCAAACACTCTGCTTTCCTTGTTTATTCTTATTAAAGTGCCTCCTGATAATTTCATGTTTAATTGGTCCCATTCTAAGAGACTGGGGATTTTGGCTCTATCACTTTCCTAATCCTAGTATTGAGAACAGGCATTCTGTGATATTTGACTGACTAAATGTTGGAAGATGACTTAGTGATTTTAGTAAGTTACTGAATTTAACCCTCACTTGAATTTCTGTGTGTAGTCCAAAGTGGAAGATCGGTGGTGGCCAGCTTTTTCAGGAAAGGAGTAGATTGTAAATACTTCAGGCTTTGAAGGACATATAGCCTCGGTTGCAATCACGCAACTCTGCTGTTTTAGCACAAAAGCAGTCATAGAAAATATGTAAAGGAGTGCATATTGCTATGTTCTAATAAAACTTTATTTGCAAAAACAAGTGATGGGCCAGACTTGGCCCGACAGCTGGAGTTTGCCAAGTCCTGTAATAGATGACTAGATGTGAGGCTGCTTTTTCAATATATAAAATTTATATATTATGTATTTATAAATTATATACATACAGCTCCTATACTTCAATTAACATTTACATTAACCAGTCTTCTAAATACTTTGCAAGTATATTGTCCTTGCTTTCAAAAATAGGTAATAGCATTCCTTGTGCATAAATTATACCCTGAGTTTAAAAAATGGCATCTCTGTGTAGTCTGTATCATTCATGTCTTACCTCATTCAGTAGCATAGGTAAGACTGGTTGAAGAGGCTAAAAGTAGTCGGGAAAATTGGGGGTCGTGGCTTTTATTTCCAGTTCATTTTCTATTGACTATAATATCTTGGGCAAATCACAGAATATTTCTGCACTGCAATCTTTGGAAATGGATGCAGCACCATCCACATTGTCCCTGATCACATGTTCGTATACTAGGTGTCTTTGCATTGCCCGTGATTTTAAGAAGAATCTTGAAGAGGTAAGAAAGTGGCCAGTAGCACATTTTAGATTTTAAGGTGCCCTAAATAGAAGGAGTTGCAGGTAGTGCAAGAGAAAAGACCTTGGTCAATATCAGGTTGGGTCTGTCTAGACCACGGGAATGTGTGGGTAAAGCATTAACGTCAGCATCTGCATATTTCTGAGAGGAAAGACAAAGACGACAGAAGAACACAAGAATAACCACGGAGATCATAAAAAGTAGAAATATGATACCATCAGCTTAGTTATCTCAGAAGATGATGGTTAACTTTCTGGGAGAGTTTGAGTAAAACTGGCCAAAAGTTTTAGATGATTAGCAAGGGTAAAATTCTGGAGCAGAGACAGCCCCGAGCCTTTGAGATACAGTCAAGATGTGCATTCTCTTGTGCTTCTCTGCCCACCGCATCTCCTAGGAATGTAAGGGCCCTTCTCACTTCTCCACGTCTCCAGAGAGACCCTTGACCACTTTCATTTTTCACTTTCTACTTGCCCTTCACTGAGGTTACTAATTTACAGCCTCCAGTCATACAAATTGCCCTGTTGTTTTCCTCCTGGCTTTTAATTCTCCTACTGTGGAGCCTGCAAACACCATAGGCTGCTATTTATTTTGTGTCCTTACCCATAACATCTTGGCTCCAAATTTAGGTCCCTAAGCTACCTAAATTGTTCTGCTAACCAAGTTAAATCCCAGAGCTTAGAGCAGCCACAGGAAAGGTTTCCTACATCTCCTCCTGGTGCTTTAATGGAAATTAAAGTAAATTATTCACACTGCACATTAATGTTGGCACAGCTCCTTCGCCTTCTTCCCAAATGACATTCTGAGTTATGCCAAACTAAACTCATTTCCATTTTTGATATGGTTAATGAGTGGTAGATGAGGGGAACGCCATTGACAGAGTCTAACTTGATTTCAGTCAGGCATTTAGGAAAAACAATGACTCTCAGGCCTTTCTCTTGGACGTGACAGATAAATGCTAACTGCGTAAAGACACAGACCTACTAGAGAATGGACTTGAGGATATGGGGAGGGGGAAGGGTAAGCTGTGACAAAGCGAAAGAGCGGCATGGACATATATACACTACCAAACGTAAGGTAGATAGCTAGTGGGAAGCAGCCGCAGAGCACAGGGAGATCAGCTCGGTGCTTTGTGACCGCCTGGAGGGGTGGGATAGGGAGGGCGGGAGGGGGATGCGAAAGGGAGGGGATATGGGAACATATGTATATGTATAACTGATTAAATTGGTTAAATAAAAAAAAATAAATAAAAGAAAAAAATGCTAACTGCGTGATACAAGGGTATTTAAATAAACACCACCAAGACTTGATTAATTGATTGATAAGAATCAGAAAGAAAAATTCCATTTCTGGTTGTTTTCCTCAACATTTCTTCTTTGACTCAGCTTTGCGGATCAAATGCTACATTACCACTAAAATCATGTTTTTGAAGATTGATGCCATAAGATAGTTTCCTTTTTAAAGGGGGTGAAACTATGTGTATGTGTATTGTGTGTGCGTGTGTGTGTGTGTCGCCTATAGGGAGAAAAAAGACTGGATGGAAGTGTACTGTTACTTCAAGTGCTCTCTCTGAGCGCTGGGATTTGGGTTAATGTTTTTCCATTTTATTTTCCAATATTTTCTAGACTTTCCACAACAAATAGTATTACCTTTCCAATAATAATTTTAAAATGATATGAGTTATGGATAGATTAAAAACCTGGTCAACTCCAACTAGTAAAATTGAGCAAGAATGGATGTCATTTCCATTCCAAAATCAATATCATGTGCATCGGATGGAAGACAGGTCTCTTGTGTTCTGGAAGAGGTCTGGTACTTTAGCCAGCCCTCCGCACCAAAGGAACTGACAGGACACAACTGCTCAAAGAACTGAGAGATACCTGGTCCTGCAGTCAGAAGTGTTTGAAGAATTTGCGTCTCTGTTTCTCTCACAGAATATCAGTTTATGACTCTTAACAGAATCCTCATGTCCCATCATCTCAGCAGCTAGGATTCTTTCATCTCACCAGCTGCTCTGGAGTTCCTCCCTGGCCGAAACCACTGAACTGTCCTCATAGTACAGCCCACATGGGTGGACATGACCCCCACGGCTCACCACTACCCCACCTCAGCCCTCACTTCCCATTCCAGTCCAATCAGAATCCAACCAGGAGTTGGTGTTTCATCCCAGACAGTCGGCTCCAAATGTGCTCATGAGTCCATGCCATGTTTTATTTTCCCAAGATCAGAAAGTGAGAGTTTGTTTTTCAATACTGAGAACTTTGTAAAATCAGAACAAAATGCCCTATATTTGAGATGTTTCCCATTATTTTAATAAAGTGCCCAATCTCTCATTTGATGGTAAAATTAGTAACTCTTTTCAAAGCACGGCCTTTTCATACAGATTGGAAGTTTTTTTTATGTATCCCATTTCTTTCTTTATTCATGGGTAAAAGTTCACTCTTTCTTCCCCAAACAAGGAGAATCTGAAGGTACGGTAATATTTCGAAAATAATGTATAGGTTAACAATGGAAAAAAAATCAGTTATTTTTATTAAACAAAGAATAGTCCTAATATCAAAATTTTATTGCTTAATGAGATGTTTAGATTATACATAAACAAGAGGAAACCTATTATTTTATATGATTTATTTTATATGATTTATATGATTGAGAAGTGAAATCCAGGATTCTCAGAAGAAATTCCTAGAGTCTGCTTACCCTTCAGACTCCACTTCTTAATTCCAACATTTCTTTCCTGCTCTTAAGTGAAAGAGAATAAGGAGAAGTCAGGCAAAAGTGGAAGTGACTTTTCTATGTCCCTTCTGTGTCAGATGGAGATGGTTCATTGGAGTTCAGCTCTAATTAGGATTTTGGTTTTTGGGGTAAGATGCCTTGTTTAAATACTTGGTAGGTGGACTCAAGTGCCAGGAGATCACATGAATTTCAGGACACAGGTCAATGTTAGATATTTGGTTCTGGTGAAAAAAGAATGACAGGAACATTTTGAACAGTTGTTTTAATTTTCCTTTTTATCCAGAGTTCACTAAAGGAATCATATACCTGATAATATTTTAACAAATGTCAGAATGCCTAAGACAGAGAACCTGAGAAGAAAGTCCATCATTTCATGAGTTTGAATGAGTAAGCACCTGGAACTTCTTTCTAGCTCAGCTAAATGATGTTTTCTTTGATGTGAACATGGGACAGCAAAGAGAGTATCTCTCTGTCTAGACAGAATCATTCTTTCTATTGGCATATGAAGTTTAAGATTTGTCCTGCCAACCTTAAGAGTACCATTGAGAAGTTGGTGGTTTTAGCCAATAATCTGCTTATGTACCTCATAAATGTGGAGATTGGTATGATAACCAGTGCTCTAGTTGTGGACTGAAGATGGTAGCTCAAATCAACCTACTGACTAGATGTTAACTAGGAGATCTTCTCAAATTAGAAACACAAGAGCCGGAGGATTGACTCTGGGGCGTCTCACTAACAAGAAAATTACAAATGGTGGATGGGAAGCTCCATACTTAAGTCATCCCAGGAGCCATAACATCCATTCCCAAGATGCCAGGAAAAGTTCATGTTTTTTCACATGACTCCTCCTTCCAGCAACACAGATTGTTCTTCTTTTTTCTCCCTTAAATTCCAACCCAGCCAGCCTGATGGTCTTGAGGACCAAAAGGAGAAAAAAAAAAAAAGGGGGATCTGGTAAATTATTTGTACCTGTTTAAGAGGCTCTCTTAGTCTGAGGTATATTTTATTATTTATCAACATGTATACATATTTATTAAGTGAGCAGCATATCGTTTCTCCAAAAAGGAAAAAATCCATCAACAACAAATAAGCACAGCTCTAAACTCTTTTGAACACTACCCAACTAAACATTCTGGACAGATGATAGCTTTCTGCAGCAGACCACTGACTTACACGTTGCATCCTCAGACAATCTGCCCTTCTGCTTCTACTCAGGATGACTCTCATCCTTGGTTCTGGGTCCACATGCATTCAGCACAGCATGTCTCAACAAAGCACAGGGGAATCTTCCAGAGAGCTCTTAATGGGAAGATATTATAGTAGAGTACTTAAAAATCACAAGGTTTTCAGATATTCAGTTCTATGTATCCTTTGTTGTAATAACAGAAATGTCAGCTAACGATTAAAGTTAAATTATTTAGAGGAAAAAATAAAACTCACAGTCTTCCCTCTCTATTAAGCACTTATGACATGGTGTATTTTGTTTATGTAATCACCTTAAAATACCTAGTTCAAGCTACTCTAGAAGCTTTCTTATACTTTTTCACAAAATCTCTATGAAGGAATTCTAATATCTTTGGTTGGAGAATAAATTAAGTATTAAAACATACAAACGTTTGTTCTGTCTTGTCATTTTGTTCATGTCATTTCTCATGATTTATCTTTCTCTTCATGGATTTTGGACTAATATCTCAACAACAGGTCAAGGTAAAATACTTTTTAAAGTTTCTTTATCTGTGAACTCTTTCTATGCAATTCTTTGTTATAGCTCTGATGTTTTTCTTTAAGAATGCATAAAGTACACACACACACACACACACACATTCATACACACATATTGTCCTTTAACACTACGTGGATCTCAAGGATAGTATATGCTACACTGAAAAGTTTAATGTTGTTTTTCATACTATGCTAGCTAAAAATCTGGCAGTGGAATCTACAAGGTTAACAACATGGTGGTGTCTACAGAATTAAAGTAGACAATAACATCTTAACCAGAGTCAGACTTGAAGCTCCAAGAAAGCATGACTTATGTCTATTTGTTTCAAAACTACACCTCTGCTGTCAGGCAGAGACTGACATGCATTGCAGAATAAATGATTTGATGACTAAACAAATGAATACATTAAAATTTGCTCCTAGTAAATAATCACTTTGCTGTAATATTGATAATTGGGAAAATCTTACAGATACTTCTCTGTGAAAAAAAAGGTCCTAAAGTTAATATGTGCTTCAAAATTTCAAAGCAACTTATTATCTCTTAATACTGAAACAAGCCTACTCTTCTTGTTATAGAACAAGAAAATATAGCATGCAAAAGGTAATTATAATTTAAATCTGAGAAATAAAATATTGTTAAAATCATTGTGTAGCTCCTTCCACATTTAGTTCTAAAGTCCATGAAATTTTAGAAAAGTTACATTATAATGTACATATTTGCTTTTGTAATTTGCTTTGGCACTTTCCCATGATCATACCTTTATCACCGACAACGTCATCTTCAGTGGATACACACCACTGAAGTTATGTTAACATCTTTATTTTTAAATTAACTTTAGTCTGCTTTTTATTATTTCCAACCATTTTTCATCCTTTGGCAAATCTTTGAAGAATCAATCTGCTCCATATTTAATCAAAATTTAGGGCTGATGAGCAAAAGTGAGTTCTAGACAGTTTATGCAAACTCCTTGCCTGGTGGAGCAATGCATCGCTTGCATCTGTTGCTCTGATTTGAAAATCTAGCACAATGCCTTGAGAAAGAAGCTATAGATGAGGCTATGTATGATCTTCAGTTTTCCTAAAATATCTGTTAAGGAGAAAAATGTCGTTTGATTTAGTTTATTAAAATGTAAGGTGGCTATAAAACGTAATGTATAAATACACATCGTTGACTAGTGTTTTAATTGTCTTCCCTTAAAACATTAACTCAATGGTTCTACATTAAAATACATTCTTCAGTAATAGTCAGTCTCCTTGGCAATACATGAAACAGCATATTATAAAATAAGATACATTTTATATATGCGTAACTATCTTTGTGAGGAAAATCCTCCCTCTAAGTTGTGACATCATTAGCTGCAATAATTATAACAAAAATAATGTTATGGATATGTTATGTTTTGTGTAAAAGCTGTAATTATAACTAAAGGGAAAGAATCTTTAAAACTCAGTAAACCAATTTGATTTTGCATGGATTAATTATCTTGGGATTTTTTGGTGACATTATTTTTTTTCTTTTCACAATAGTGTATGATTTTAATCATTATAGCAATCTTGCGAATAAATATTTTGCCAAAAAATAAATAAATAACGTGAAATCCACACTCTCCTTGATTACAAAGCTTATTTAATTCAAAATAGTATTGCAAATAGTCACTCACACTTTGGTCCTGGAAAAGTAATGATTTATGCCAAGCAGAAGGCAGAAAATACACTTAATTTATTCATTGCACCACCTATACACCACCTCAGGTTGGGGCGGGGGGAAGGCTGGAAAAACATTGTGAGCTAATAAATTATTTCTCCTTGTTTAGAAGCCTGTCACTGTGGTATACTGCTAGCAAAGCTTACAAATGATTCTTACTCTGGAGATGTTGATAAAGAAGAAAAAAATATGGTCTCTATGATTAAGCTCTGCTTATTTTTCTTTATAAAATTTTAGTAACAAAATGGATAATTAATTAGGCTTTCATCAGAAAATTGTGGGCAAAGAATGACCACATGAAAAATAATCTAAAATTTCTATGATTTTTTTTCCTCACATATGAAAATATGTTTTCCTGATTTCTGCACTCTCTTCATATTATTCTCTGCAAATGTCAGCACTTGAATAAACTTTTCAGATCCTACTCCTAGACAGACGTCTACACAGTTGACATAATCCAGATAATTCATGCAAAAATACGCAAATAAAAAAACCCTTCTTATTGCATTTGTAACACCCTTATTTCTTTTTTCTTGACCTGAATTACCCCCATATTAGCTCGCTGTAGAGCACCAATTCAAAAATAAATATTGACCCAACACTTTATTTTGTGTTGTGTAGACTTGGCAATGTACAGCCAATAAAAGCTACATTAGAGCATCTGAACACTCAATTTAACCCTGAAAATTTGCATTTATAATTGATGGTTATGTTTAGCTGATTAACAGTATAGAGAAACACTCTGAAGATTACCAGTGAATTCCACTTATTTTGTAAAATAAAACCTGAGTAAGACACTGGTTGAATTTCAATCTACCCCACGATAAGCTGGATTATAAGGAATTCCATGTGTAGCCTCCTAAATTTATTCTTCTAAAATAAGATAAACACCATGAGACAAAAAATTAAAGAAATAAACACTGCAAACATAATGAAATAGTGAAAAGATTAGTTATTTCTAAATAGCTCAAGTGTTGCTGCTAAATATCTTTAAGATCTTAAAGACAAGCAATTTAACATTACATACATCTGTTAAATAAACAGAAAATGAACCCAAGAATGTTGACAATGATGAATGAGTCTCAAAATATTAAAATTCAAATAATTTAGCATTACACAACTTAAGATTAAAAAAAATAGAGGGCCCTCTGAAGAAATGTTTTCCTTCAATTTCTGTGTCACCCATTTTTAAAAAATCTGTCCCTTATGAAAAACAGACTGAAATAAGATCTAGTAAAAGATGGTAATCAATAATTTCATAGTACAGATTGGATTTGATTTTTAATTTTAGACAGGAAAAAAATTTAAATCACTTTCTTCACCATTACTGAAAACTTCACAGTGTTTCATTGGAGTAGAATGGAAACAAACAAAGAACTCTAATGAAACGTTCCCTTTAATTGAAAAAAATTTTGCCATATGATAAGATGTGATAACTGGAACTTTTACTATTGAACCTTTCTGAATGATCATAGGTTTTGGAGGAAGATATAAGAAAAGAGAGTCTTTCTACATAGGAGGCAGGACCCAACTGGGAAATGGTATTAACCACAACCACATCATGGACTCTTTATCTGTATCAACACAAGCCAGACCTGAAGTTTCATTTATTCAACACACACTTATTGAGCTCATAATAAGTAATAATCATGTGCAGAATTCTGGGGGTGACACAAAGATGCCTGCTAACTTTTTAAAAATTTATTTACAGCTCTCCTTTGCTCCAGAAAGAATTTTAGATGGTACAGAAACGTGTAAACCATAGTGTGTTTAATGTTGCTTAAGATATATTTTCACATCTTTTCCTTCAGCCTTATTCACATAGGATCCCAACTCTCTTTAAAACATGAAGGTAAGGATTTGGGAGTTGTGATCTTTTAAAACAGGTGCAGCCACTGTGAGGTCAGGCTGGGTGTAAGTTGTAGTAGTGGTAATGGATGAATTTACCTGCCCTAACAAGTCCCCACCTCTTAGCTCTGACCTACAGTGATGCTGCCTATCCCACAACTCAGTGGACTTTTAGTCACCAACATGATGCTTAAATAATAGCAGCCTGGCCTCAGTCAAGAACACTACTTCCCATATGGGAAGACTTTCAGAGAATTAGCTTCCTGATGCTTCTCACAATGCCTACAACACTCAGGAATCAAAAAAGTTTTATTGACCCAAATGACCTGATTTAAATGGAATAATGATGGAGTCAATTACATGTTAATGGCTAACAAAAAGATGTAAATTTTTTAAAGTTTTTGACTGGTGTTTTTATTTCTTTCTTCTTTGAAGAAAAGAAAACAGAATTGACATGAAAGAGAGAGAGAGAGAAATTAAACAATTGTACGCACATGCATTTTATAACCTGTCTTTTAAAATATATAAGCTATTCTCTCACGAAAAGCATGTCCATGACTCACATTAAACCAATACAATGTTTTTGCTATAATATAGTTGAACATCAGGGAAGCAGAGGAAGAACATAACACGTGTAGTGAACGATTAGGTAGAATCTCCTAATTAATAAAAAGGTGTGAGGAACAGGCAAAATGGCCTCAGGATGTCTTGAATAGATTTACTTATTTTAAGAGTCTGAGCTGAGGAAAACTCAGTTATTTTTCCATGTTGAACTTGATTGACCCCTGGGTGAGATCATACGATTTTAGGAACAATCTAAAAGGGTCTTTAGATATATGGACAAGCACATATATAAGAATCACTTTCTGAAATGATTCCCCTGACTCTCAGAAGAAAATGAACAAACATTTCCTATAACCTTTCAGACATACCCACAAGTTTTCCTTGCTTATATTTGTCCCACTCTTTCTTCTGGTATATTTTAAATATAGTGTGTCACTTTCGTTAGTTCATCTGACTCCTTTATTCACATAATTTTGCATGTATGCCTTACTGCTAAGAACATCCCAACTAATTACACAATGGGACAGTTCCTCTTTCCCTCTTTTTCTATGTTTTCAAATGTCCACTAATGATACATTTGTTTTGTGAAAAATTAAAGCTAAATCAAAATAAAGGACTAAAGATGATTGAAATGGATTCTGTGATATTATACCTTCCTTGTCTCTGCCCAAGACTAGTACCCACTTTTTCCCCCTTTCCCCGGGCTTAGCATATTTGTCAGTTTCTTGACTTGAGATTGTGCGCCTACAGGACAGATGTGATGTACTGCTCCATCATTCTGCATGGCTCAGAGCAGGGGTGTTGGTGCTTACAGAAATGCTAACCATAATATCAATAATAATTGTATGTAGTGCATTCAGAATACATTCATTAAATAACAGTTATGTGACAGCAGGCTTTGTGTCTTCCTGAGAATACAGATGAGTGTGTCTGTGTGTGCAAGTGTGTGTGTGTGCCTGCCTGTGAACATGCACCTGGAGACATCCTAACATACACAAAACTAATTTAGGGCACATGCATAACGCTTTTCTCCTTTATTTCTGTATGCCTTTTTACTGTCATACTGAACACAAAATCTCTAATTATCCCTTATGTACCATCAGTGTGCCCTATATGTCAGTAGTGTGTCTTGCTTAGTGCAGACAGTACAGGAAAATGGTTTTTGGGGATCAGTTCTGGGTAGAGTTAACTTCACCAAAATTTGTAAATATATTTTGACTTTGGTAACTTTTTTAGTCAACTGGATTTAATTGAAGTAAAAATAAACATGTTTCATATAAATCTCTTAGTGAGTAACAAACAATAGTAAATTATGAAATGTTTCATAACACAATTTTTATGTTTATTTTTCTTATAAAATTCTTAATGTGTACCATGTGAAGCACAAACACACGTCTTCACATGGTTCTTTGAAACTATCTTATGGATACTACAAACAAAATCAGAATCAATTTGTTACATGCAAAGCATATGATTTGATGGAAAGAACAAAGCTAATTTACAAAATGCATTAATTAGACCTTGTGTATGATTTGGAAGAGAAAATATACAGGTGCCATCGCCTACCTTCTTTATAGAATTGGTATTTTAAAAATCATCTGAGATTGATACTTTTGAGGTTTCATCTTGTCTGTATAACAGTGGAAAGAGAACTGGGGCTCTAATTTATTTTTATTTTTTTGCTATTTTTCTATCCCTAAAAGGCAGCCCTGCCATATTTCCACCTGAACATAACTCTTCACATTTTATTTTCACTTTCTGAACAAAGGCTGTTGCACATGGAAGTTCAGTTGCTCCAAAGCAAATCCATCTGATGCTATATGGTTCTGTACTAAATAGACCTTAATTTGGCCTGAAAGCTAACTCCATGCAAGAACTCAGAAAGAAAAATAAAAACACTAGGCTTTCATCTGAGTCCTCAAATGAAAGAACGTGGGACATGTAGAATATTATGCAGTTTTAGGATGCAAAATCTGTTTTTTTTTTAACTCTTTAATGAAGACTTACTATGTAAAAAACGTGCCTCTAAGCATCCCACATGAATTATTTCACTTCATTCTCACAGCACTCCTACAGTGTGGGTGTTAATTGTCCTAATGTTACGAATGATGAAGACTTGAAGGCTCAAAAGGGTGTACATTTTCCCCAAGATGACACAGTAACTAAGATGTAGAACAAGCATTTGACCCAGGCAAGTAGCTTTTTTCTACATTTAACCACTTATATTTAATAATACTTATCAATTTAGCCAATAATAAGAATTTGACACTTATGAATATTGTAGAAAAATTAAGATTTCAAAATCCTAAATGATTATTGGATATTTGGGGGCATGATGTAAGAACTCTTTCTCTTTTGCATTAAAATGCTGATTAGTAATCTGTGATAGGGTAAGGTGAGACCTTTAAAATCCCTTACTTTAGTTTCTTTTTTTAAAAAATAGCTTTGATAGAAGAAAGTTGAACCTAGTGAAATGTTGGGAAGAGTAGTTAGTAAATCAGTTGATTAATAGACAAGTTTTCCATAAATATGTATAATGTAAAATTCATGCACAAAATATAAAGTTTATAAAAGTATGTTTCAGTGTCTCTTATACTAACCTCAACTTTATTTTTCTTGTTTCTTTTCTTCCTTTTGTATTAATGGCCAGCAAACATTCTGCTTTGCTTGGCTGTATGACCACAGCAATTGCAATGAGATGAATAATATAGGTACCACTATAGGATAATAACATCCAGGGAAAATCATAGCTGGACTGCAGTGATAGCTCCTCTTCAGAAAGGCATTCTTCCTTTTCTCACTGCAGCATTGGTGCACTTCTGTTAATGGAAGAACCTGAATCTAGTTCCTTTCTTCTTTGAGCTCAGAGGGGAAAGGAAAAACTGAAGTATACATCTTAAATAGTTTGAAAAATAATTAACTCTGCCAGAATATGTCTTGATTCTCAGAATTTAGAAGAGCTCCATCCACATTTACCATCCAATTCCATCTTAGACTTCTATATCTTTGTTTGGCTCCCTGTATTGTTAAGTCTATGAGACTATCCCTGAATGCATGAAACTTACACAAGAATATGTTCAATCATACAAAATGAGCAAACAGATATGGTCTCATAAAACCAGGACATAACACAACATGAAACCAGGCATATGAATGAGAAGATGGCAATCTAAGTGTCATAGCTGTTCTGTTGGACATTTAACGAACCAGTACTCCTAGTGAAGCCTTATTTTCATCTCCTTGGCCTCAGTCCCAGACTTAAAACAATATTCATGTTCCACCCATTGGTTTTGAAACTGAAGTTCATTTTCATTCCAAGGGAATCCATATAATGAGGGGCCATTGAGTTCTATAGATAGAACATAAGCCTTTACATCACAGAGGTTAATATTAATGACAATAATTTCTGTCTTAGGATCTGGAAGCAGGGACCAAATGGAGGAAGAGAGGGGTGAAGACCTTCCACCTTCAGAGGCAAACCTGAGCAAACATTTGAAATATTTGTTTTGTCCTGGGCATGTTTCCATTTCTTACTCTGTGCTTCCAGGGATCATTGTATTTATATTTCCCCAACTGTGTTTCTCTTTCTGGGTAACCACCATATAAGAGTTAACTACCTATCAAAATGTGTGAAACCCTAAACTTTCTGAATAAGAACAGTTATAATGTTTGTGATCATAACGGTAACAATGAGAGCTATTGAATGAACAGTTTACGCACCAAGCACTCTTCTCAAGGCTTTGTAGCTATTTGTCCTTTTATCTTCACTCAATTAAAGAAATAAATTAGAGAAAATGTATTCGGTGGTCAGCTAAAAAGCATTTGAAAAAAATCAACACCCATTTATGCTAAAAAAAAAATCTCAGCAAGGAAGAATAGAAGGGAACCTCCTCAAGATTTTAAAGAACATCAACCAAAAGCCTACAGCTCACATCATACTTAATGGTAAGTAGTGTATCAGTCAGCGTTCTTCAGAGAAACAGAGCCAACAGGATAAATGATAGATAGATAGATGGATAGATAGATAGATAGATAGATGATAGATAGATAGATAGATTATAGATAGGTAGGTAGGTAGATAGATTATAGATAGATAGATAGATTATACATAGGTAGATAGATTATAGATACATAGATAAATTTTAGATAGATAGATAGATTATAGAAGGATAGATTATAGATGATAGCTAGCTAGCTAGCTAATATATAATAGATAGAGAGATAATAGATATATAGATAACAGAGAGATAGATAGATGATCAATTATAGAAAGATAGATTTATTAAAATTAAAAGGAATTAGCTCGTGCTCTTATGGAGCCTGACAAGTCCCAGATCTAAAAGGTGAGGGAAACCTGGAGATACAGGATTGCCAATGGTTTAGTTTTAATCCAAGTCCAAAAGTCTGAAAACCAGAAGAGCCAATGACGTAGTTCATGCCCAGATGCCAACAGAATCCAGACTCGAGACCCACGAAGAGGTGATGTGTTAGTTCGAGTACAAAGGCAGGGAAAAACCAATGTCTCATTTCAAAGGCCATCAGGTATGAGGAATTCTCTTACCTGGGGGAGGGTCAGCCTTTCTGTTCTATTCAGGCCTTCACCTGATTGGATGAGGCTCATCCACTTTAGGGAGAGGTATCTGCTTTACTCAGTCTACCAATTTAGATATTAATCTCATCCAAAAACATCCTCACATATACACCTAGTATAATGCTTGACCCAATAGTTAGGCACCTTGTGGCCCATTCAAATTGACCCACACAATTAACCATTACAGTAGAAACTGGACACTTTCTCTTAAATATCAGGACCAAGGCAATGATGTCACCTCTCCCACTCCTATTTAACAGAGTACTAGCGATCCTAGCTAATTCAATTATCAGGAAAGGAAAGAAAATATATAGATTAGAAAGGAAGAAATACTATTGTTTTTGTTCACAGGTGGCATGATCATCTATGTATAAAATCCCAAAGAATCTATTAAAAAAGAAAACTCCCAGAACTAATAAGCATGTACAATAAGGTTGCAGAATACAAGTTTAATATACGAAAGTCAATTGTTTCTCTATATATCAGCAATGAAAAGTTGGAATGTGACTCTTATAAAAACATGTTTTATGGTAGCACACACACACAAAATTACACAGATGTAAATCTATCAAAATGTATACAGCATCTATAGGCAAGAAACTTCTAAACTCTGAGAGAGAAATCAAAGATCTAAATAAATGGTGAGATATTACATGTTCATGAATCAAAGAAGTCAATACTGTTAAAATGTCAAATCTTTCCAACTTAATCTATAGATTCAACACCATCTCAATCAAAATCCCAGAAGGCTACTTTGCAGATATCGACAAACTGATTCCAAGGTTTGTATGGAAGGAGCAAAGACTTAGAACTAAACTAATATAATACTAAAGAAGAGCAAAGTTGAGTGATTCACAATACCCAATTTCAGGATTTACCAAAAAGCTACAGTTAATCAAGACTGAATGGTAGGGCTTCCCTGGTGGCGCAGTGGTTGAGAGTCCGCCTGCTGATGCAGGCCACACGGGTTCGTGCCCCAGTCTGGTAAGATCCCATGTGCTGCGGAGCGGCTGGGCCCGTGAGCCATGGCCGCTGAGCCTGCACATCCGGAGCCTGTGCTCCACAACGGGAGAGGTCACAACAGTGAGAGGCCCGCGTACTGCAAAAAAAAAAAAAAAAAGACTGCATGGTATTTGCAAAAGAAGGTCATTGGATCAATGTGAAAGAATAGAAAGCCCAGAAATAGACCCACATAAATATAATCAGCTGACCTTTGGTGCTGAAACCATTGGTTGTTCATATTTTAAAAAATGAACCTAGACACAGACCTTACACCTTTCACAAAAATTCCTTTAAAATGGAACATATACCTACATGTAAAATGCAAAATTATAACACTTCCAGAGGAAAACATAGGAGAAAAAAAACCCCACGTGACCTTGGATTAGTGATGATATTTTAAATACAACACAAAAAGCAAATCCATAAAAGAATAAAAATGATAAGTTGGAGTTTATTAAAGTTATAAACCTATGCCCTGTGAAAAATACTTAAAAGAATCAAGAGACAAGGCATGGGTTCTAAGACAATACTTGCCAAGCAGATATCTGATAAAGGACTTGTATGCAAAATGTACAAGGAACCTTAAAACTCAACATAAGTACCAACAACTCAATTGTTTTCAATGAGCCAAAGATCTGAACAGACACTTCATCAGAGATACGATAGCAAATACCCATATTAAAGATGCTCAGTGTCAGTGGCCACTACAGAATTACAAAACAAAACAAAAGACCACTATGCAGTCATTTGAACAACTAAAATTCAAAACTGATGGTACCTAATGAGGGTGAGGGTGTCGGGCTCTCATTCTTTACTGGGGGAAATGCAAAATATAGTCATTTTGGTAGACTGTTTGGCAGTTTCTTGCAAAGCTAAGCAGTCCTTCATTTAGTCCCACAATCAGGTTCCTAGGCATTTATCTAACTAATTTGAAAACATATCCACACACAAAAAAGCCTGCACATGAATGCTGATAGCATGATTATGATTATATTCATAATCACCCAAATTTGGAAGCAACCAAGATCCTCTTTTATAGGTGAATGAATAAACAAACTATGGCACATACATGCATTATTTAGCATGAAAAAGAAATGAGCTTTCAAGCCACAAAATAGGTGGGTTTATCTTATATGCATATTTATAAGTAAAAGAAGCAAGTCTGAAAATTCTATATGCTGTATAATTCCAATTATATGACATTCTGGGAAAGCAAACAAAAGAGAGTAAACAAAGCAGTAGTTTCCATGATGCTGTGGAGAATGTGACAACAGAATCAAACTCCATTAAAAATGTGGGACACACCCTCACTGAAGAGGGTGGAGGAAAATGGCTCTGAACTAAGTAATTTCGGACACGAGTAGAATTTGTAAGACTAAAGGAAATAGGAACTATACATAAGCACTGTGCTGTAGTTGATAAAGCATTTTACTCACTGGTACATAGGTTAACCATTCTGATGTCAATATGCCTGTATACTGGAGCTGAACACTTATGAACATGAATGGATGGTGGTTAGAACCAGGTTTCTCACTGCTGGAGTGAAAGGATACGTTTAAACAAGGGAGAGGTCCAATTCACCTACTTCTTCCCCAACACACAAAAAAGAGTCAGCTGCTGCAAGCTATTCCTAAAATTTATGGTTGTTTCTTCAGTTTTTAAATACTTTATTCACAAATCCTCTAAACCTTCTGCTTCCCTTTATTGCTATTATCATTATTAACAAAAAATTAATAAAATGGTAATATAGAATACAATAATCTTAATACTAGCAGTCTTCATTGTCTAAGCACTTTATAAATATTATCTTATTTTTTCCTTTATAGCAGCCCTGTAAAGGAGGTAGTATCCTAATTCTAAGGATGACGATACTGAGGCTTAGCAGTGATGAGGAATTTGACTGTGGTCTCACAACCAATTTAGTCATTCGTTAAGATGACATTAGTTTTAGAGGCTTCCCTGGTGGCACAGTGGTTGAGAGTCCACCTGCCGATGCAGGGGACACAGGTTCGTGCCCCAGTTCGGGAAGATCCCACATGCCGCAGAGCAGCTGGGCCCGTGAGCCATGGCTGCTGAGCCTGCGCGTCTGGAGCCTGTGCTCCACAACGGGAGAGGCCACAACAGTGAGAGGCCTGCGTACCGCAAAAAAAAAAAAAAAAAAAAAGATGACATCAGTTTTTAAGGAACTACCATGTGCCAGTCCTCGTGTAATTATCAGGTGTGCAAACTTGCGGGCACCATACCTCAGGAGAACCAACAGTCTGGCCAGAAAGACAAATGTTATTACACCAGAAAACATACCAACATGTAATTAACGTGTCAGTTTATGAAGGAAATGGCCACGTATGAGTTAAGTGGGGAGAGAGCCTTTTTGAAGACGTCACATGTATAATAAATAGAGGTACAGAGGATGTGAAAATTCCAAAGGTGATGAGAGTGGAAGGAGATATGTAAATATTTCCCAGCATAGAGAACCGACTATGCAAAGACTCCAAGGCAGAAACTTGATGAATTCTAGAAACTGATAGGAATTAGTAGCAGGTATACGATCTTAGGATTGTTCAACTTTGCAATCCTTGCTTTCACCCTAAACCACCACACTGTAGAGCATTTCCTATTACTATCTTCCCTTAAATACAAAAGATTTTTACTGTCGAAAATCATCAGGTCAGAAAAATATGAGAGAAAAGCAGAAATAATCAGTAATCCCCTTGTACACAGAAAAAAGCAGGCATTCTACCTTCCTTTCTCCTGAAATGTGACTTTATAAGAACATTTCTTCTTTCCACTTAGTTATTGAAAAGGCTTATGAATGTCATTTTTGTACAGTGTATGGGAAAAAAGGAGTATATTTGCCTCTCACTTTCAGTATCCCAATTTGTAATTATCACAGATTTTGATCCCATGAAAAGCTAATGAAACTGACAGGAAGTGAAGACAAAAGGAGAAGGTTAAAAGGAGCCAAACCTATCCTCTGCCAAAGCCTGCAGACCTTGTCAGTGACTTTATAACCACCTCTTCACACACCCTAGTTTATCAGTCACTGGACTTCTCACTTGGGAGGACCCGGTTAAATAATTATGATGCACAGTAACTCAGTTAACTCAGTACCTATGATCATGAAGTGTGGGCCCACTTTAATAGGAATAGGATGTGCATGGATCGTATAGTCTGTGTGAAATCCAGGAATGATTCCATCCATCGGATTTTAGCATAAGAACTTAATGTATATAAAATTATTAGGCAGATGGACCCAAGGGAGGAGGGGATCTTTGAATATCTGATGAAAAAGTACGCGTCCAAACTTAATACTTTTAGCTTGCAAGCTATCCATATATTCTATGTGAGAGAGAGAGAGAGCGAAAGAGAGAGAGAGAGAGAGATTGTATTGAGATAGATCAGGAAGGAAACAGAGACACCCCCTTGCCCCTCTAGCTGCCAGGGAAAAGCAGAAAAGCTGACCCACAGAGCTCCATCATCACAAGTGGCGACTTCATCATTGACTTTGGTTGTAGTTTTTCTGTCACTTAAGTGAGGCTTCTGAACCGTGTCCGGAAAGTTTGTGGTATCTTAGAAGTCTCCCTTTCCTCCCTCTTTTTTACTGCATTATTCCAGTAAGCACGCTGAAAAGCATGGTCACTAAATACTGATTTACCCATTCAGTAATTCTCAGAGCTGTCCTGGCCTTTGATACGCTGTCCCCTCCCAGCTTGAGAATGAGGCCGTCTGCAAGAGGCAAGGAGAGAGATTGGCTTGTTAGACAGAAACTGACAGTCCTAGAATGAAGGGCATGGGGGACACCTCAGAAACTCATGGGGACCATTGTGGGAGGATTAGCAAAGGAGAACGCACTTCAGGAGGCCTGTGGGCACATCTCCACAAAGAATGAAAAACAGGAGGGAGCGGTAGGTGGGGTGGAAGGAAGTCCATGCATTCAGATACGGGTTGCGTTAGTTCTGATTTGGCATTCGGAGTCCTTTCTCAATATTGTGTCTCCATTGCCTCTCAACTCTTTAATATTTATTTCCATTCAGGACATCATACACTCTATGATTAGTTGGCATGGGCTGTGTCCAATCTGGAGTAATCTGTATGCATTTATCTTGCGAGCTGCTCCCTACTTGGTTTTCATCCAAGTAATCCCACAGAGAATAAGGTTACATGCTGAAAAGGGCTGAGGTGAGAGTGTGGGTAAAAGGGGACTGTGAACTCTTTTCCTGGCCTTATTAGGAACGCTGTGAGCATCTGCAGTAGGGAGGAAAAAAAAGTTCAAATTTCCAAGATTCTCCTAAGTCATGAATAAGCATATAGTAGACCCCAGAGTTTAACCAACAAGCTACAGAGAAAAAACACCTCTAGGGTAAACCCATCCATTTCTGCAGGATCCAATAGCTGGTATAACATAGATCAAACATTAGGCTAAAAGGGGACACATGGAGAGAAGTAGTTGGAGAAATAATTTAAATTAAGAAAAATTAAGCCTTTGTTTTGGCTCCAGAAACCTGGAATTCAGGAAGAAATAAGCTCCAAGCAAGCATTTTCATATACGATTAAAAATGAGGGCAACTAAAATCAACATTTCTGATTGTTTGTTTTTATTATTGTTTTTATTGCCCATGGGCCCTTTAGATACTTTGATTCACCTTTAGCAGTACATCTAGTATAGCAGTAATATGAAGTCCACGTGTATTTTTCTGACTATAGAGGGTCCCCCTGTAAAAGGAAATGAAGACTTTTGTAGGTCCGTGAAAATGTTTTCTTAATATGATTTAATAGTGAAGATATTTAGGCATTATTTTAAAGTTAAAAATGTGATGAAAGTTCACCTCTCAGAAAGAAAGATTCCATTTCAATTTTCATAAATATTGCAATTGTCTTTACTTGCTGAAAATAATGTCTATTTTTTCATTTGTCATTGTTAGCTGTGTTGGTACCTCAATTAAGATTATTTGTTTGAAGTGCACTACGATATAGATAACATTGCATAAAGAGACTGACTTCTATATTGTCTGCTATAAAATGAGAGTACCATGCTTGATCATAGTGCTTGTTTTAAAAGTAATTATCATTTCCCAAGTCCAATTCTCTCTCAGAAACGGAATCTGGAATCAGTCTTTCTAAATCAGAAAGAGGGACAGTGGTGTACCTGTTCCTCCTCCTGGGAAATATGCTTTTCCTTAACTGTATAAAGCAACACAAAATTTTCCATAAATAATTACAGTGCTAATGTGTTACACCAAGTAAAAAACAAAACAAAGCAAAAAACACTGCATATTTAGAAGTAAAAAGAGTGTTAAAACGCCACTTTCAAAAACTCTGCACCAGAGCACAAAATGAAACCACCCAAAGAACTTGCAGGAGTCAAAGTAGGTGTAACTCTGTAGGAAATCTCACTTTCAATTACCTTATTCTTCTGCTTATATATCAAGTGACTTATTTTATGATGGTTTAAATAGAAGAGTCATATTAAAAAAGAAAGAATATTTTTCTATGAAGAATCTTATAGGCTCAAAGGCCGGTTAACTTAGTTTAGCCGTCTAGTTTATTTTGCATTAGAGGAACTTCACATTTAATTTGCCCGTCCGTAATAGGTAACTTTTTCAATACGGAGCTAAAGGTCACTCTTATATGTAAGGAAAATTAAGCCGATGTTCTCGGTTGCCTTACAGTCCTCCTAGATCAACTACTCCAATAAATGAACATGTACAACAAGCCGAAGGGCTTTTTATTACAAATTTAATTCATTTCTCTAGACAACTGTGAAATTTGCCATTGACATTAGTCATTACCCCAAGGCGAACTAAAAGATGATCTCAGTTAATAAATGATCCTTAACAAGGAACGCTCCCATCTCCTGTGATACTGGTAACAGGCACAGTGTATGAATGCAGGACTTGCTTCCTGCCAGAACACCAGTGTTCCCGACTATTTGGTGTACTTGTTTCCTGTTCCTGCTCCTGATATTAATAATTATGCAACGGGATAATTAACAACACAAAGAGACAGTCCTATGAGCTTGAAGCTAGATTTTCAGCACGTTAACCTTCTGGGAAATAAAGAACAGAAGCAAAGAATCTAGCCAAATAACCAATGCAGGTTGATTTCACAGTGTGTAAAAGGCTAATTATCTGTGAAAAGTCTGACCTCAAGTAACAAAATTACAGAAATGTGCAGGCATTTTATTTTAAATAAAACTCAGAGCCTCTGCTTCATATTCTAAAGAAACCTGATTAGCCAGTGTATGAAAGAAAAGATTGGAAACTTAAAAAAAAAAAAAGCTCTGAAGGGAATGATGGTATCTGGAAATAAATGTTAATGATCAACCCAGCCACCTGAGAAGGTAGGCTAAAAGATAAACTCCTACTTCCTTTCCCTACCCCCTACACACAGACATTATAACGAAAAAAGAAAGAAAGAAAGAAAAAAAACCACACACACACTCAGTATGTGACAGATATAGGTTAAGTGTATTTTGTTTACTGGAGACAGGCTACAATAAAAAGCAGAAAATATTACTACTCCTTTACAGATACCATATGTAATTCATTCTGATACAGGAATATTTATCCACTAGCAGTAATAACAAACCACAATTTTTGTCATGAAAAAAATAAATTGTATTTTCAAAAAGCAAACACATTACAGAGTGTATAAAAATGCAATATTCCCATTTTCTAGTCAGAGTTCCAATTTATTGAAGTAACAGAGCAGAAAATGCACTGACAGCTGTTACATTTTATTGCGAATTAGTATATACGTTTTATATCCTGTGAGCAAATGCATGATACATTGTATTCCAGTAATTGCCACTGGCTTTCCAAATGGAAACCGAATGATCTTAGTGCAATTACACTCAGGAGAGTACACAGAACAGCTTCCAGTTCTACCTTATAGCACTTTAACAATACTGATATTAAGTATAGTTTCTATTTTTTAAGCACAAATAAAAGATTAAAAAAGGTCAAACTGGATTTTTTTTTTAATTTTAAAAAGTAGTGCTCAAATGGTATATGGGGTCGCTCATTCATCTTGGATGACTTTTTAAATTTAAGGGGTACATGTTAGAATATTGCAGTTTGGAAGGTGCAGGAAGGTTCAACAAAGTTTCTCCCCTCCCCCTTTGTTTAGTAATATCAATATTTTACTTTCCTTGATGTCTCCCTCTCTATCCTGCCTCTTAGCTATAGAATGTAGGGCTTTAACGTGATGGGAACAGGTGTTGGAAGACTTCAGAAAATGAGCTATATGCTGAGTTTTCACTTTACACCCAGCAGCCCGATCATCTTTGATTCCTTTCCTCATACTTCCCGGCTACTCCTCCTAGCATGTTATGTGCATGAGCTACCGTCCTTAGGAGAGAGCCATTTGTTTTCATAAGGGTTAATTCTGATTTCATAGATCATTTTGCTAACGCTCAGGACTACCGGATAACAGGCCAGCACGCTCCAACCTTGTAACCGTCTTTGCAGTCAGTTCTAATTTATTAGAAGCAAATTTCTCGCATGCTGTAAGAAGCCTATTTTGTCTATTTTTGCAAACCTTGATAATACACTACACCCTCTCTCCTGGCAGCCCGTCGGCGGACAGCCTCTCCACCGTGGGTCTCGGTGGCGAAGCCTTCAATAAAGCCGGCTGTCTTCTCCCTCTAGTGGTTACCAGCCCGCCTTGCAGGGGAGGGAAAGCAGAAGCTGCAGAGGACGCGCAGAGGGAATTTGGTGCAATGCTCTTTTTTTTTTTTTTTTTTTTTTGCGATACGCGGGCCTCTCACTGTTGTGACCTCTCCTGCTGCGGAGCACAGGCTCCGGACGCGCAGGCTCAGCGGCCATGGCTCACGGGCCCAGCCACTCCGCAGCATGTGGGATCTTCCCGGACCGGGGCACGAACCCGTGTCCCCTGCATCGGCAGGCGGACTCTCAACCACTGCGCCACCAGGGAAACCCCGGTGCAATTCTTTTGGCTTAGAAAGAAGAGGGAAAAAGTAGAACCCAAGCAGTCTATCGCTGCAGAAAATAGAATTTATCAAGCATTTAAAGCAATAAGTTAGTGGCGGCCACAGCTTAATCAACACCAACCTGCTGACATAGGTTTGCAATTTGAGCTGGTTATTAGTGATTGAATTAAAAGCATGTCACAACTTGTATCTGGTTTCATAAAAGAAACCGACTAACGCTACAGAACCATAAACAACACGTAATAAGACTTTTCTTCTTCCCCGGGCTGGAAACGAAATCTCATATAGCTACAACAGGAAAGAGCAAGGGCCACTCCGTTTGCCCCTTTTGGAGGGTTGTCCCAAAGCAGCTTGGGACTCCCTCCCGGGGGACTCCACGCTTGGCCAGTGCAGAGGCCCCGCTATAGAAACACCATCCAAAACTACATTAACAACAGCAACATCAACACAACTAAAGACACGTGATAGCTCTCCTCCGGATGTTAGAAGCAGTTGTGTTAACAAATTCCAGGTGGTAATGGCCTTTGCTATATCACTGCTACCTTAAACACATACAAAGCCTCAGCTCACCGCATCCCCTTACATCTGTTTCTAACCCCAAAGTTGTTCAGAAACTTATTTGAAAGAAAAGGTACTGAGCCCAATGCAGAAATTCAAAGCATTAGCTTTCTTGTTTCCTATAAAAATATATTAATGCTAGGGATGTATGAGTTTTAAAGTCTTGAAATCTGAGTTTAGGAGTTCTCCTACATCCAATGTAACACAGGAATAAAATTGCTGTTTCAGAAGTATTTTGCTATTTTTTATTAGAAAAGAAATATTAAGTCTTCTTCTGGGCTTAAATCATGCCCAAATACACTGAAGTGTCTTCATGTATTATGAGGAATGATGAAGGTGGACCACGCCCTACATGGAATTACTTGGATTTGGGATCCTATACAATACACCAGATTCTTTGGTAAAGGGGAGAAATAAATGTTCACATCACTAACTTATTTTGAATAGCTTACTTCCTCTTCTTTTTAAGGACAGACATTTTGGAGAATTCATTTCCGTAACTATTTAAGGAACTGAAGAGGATTCAGTTATCCATATTGGGGAGACTTTTATTATTGCTTAAAATGGATAGAGTGATACTCCTTAAACGATATTTAATTTTGTTATTAGTAAAAATTGATATTGGTATTGATTACCATGAAACTGATGACATCAAGGGCTTTATCAAGAGTATAGCAAGCAATATGCAAATATAGCATCCAAATATGATAGAATGTTCCCTCTGCAGGTTAGTCAGAATCTTAGTCTGAAATCTTTCCAAATGTCTATAGACAGCTAACTAGGGAAAAATCAAGCACACTTATCTCCTGCTTCACTAAAAGGGGTCCTGCAGGGGCTGATCTGATCTCATCAGAGACTGAAATAAGGCAGTTCCATGGGGAATGGATTAGATCTGAGTGAATGTGTGGAGTTGAAGCTTGGGGAAATAAAATAAGTCAGATATGGAAAGATGTACATGATCTGTCACAATAGACATTTCTTTCTTTTTTTAAAAGTAAAATCAATGAGAAATCTGAGCAATGATAATTTCCTCTCTAACAGAGAAATATACTTAGAATAATCATTTTTGTCTCCTTTTGCTTTTGGTGGGTTTTTATTTCCATGACCTGATGCCTCGTGGGTTCTTAAAATACAGATGAGGAGACAATGGCTCAGGGAGATCAGGTGACCTGCCTGAAACAAATAGTAACATAAATTCCTTCCTATTTTGTTTTGTGAAAGATAAGAGCAAAGTCAAATAGTAACAGAATGCAGATCATATCCCAGGTTTCTATTGCTCTTTTCCAATACAAGAAATATTTTGAGTCTCCACAAGGCGTTACAGTTATCTGAGGTGGATTTTTATTTTTATTTATTTGTTTGTTTGTTTGTTTGTTTATTTTTGGCTGCATTGGGTCTTCGTTGCGCATGGTCTTTCTCTAGTTGTGTCAAGCAGGGGCTTCTCTCCCTTGCGGTGCGCGGCCTTCTCATTGCGGAGGCTTCTCTTGTTGCAGAGCACGGGCTCTAGATGTGCGAGCTTTAGTAGTTGTGGCTTGTGGGCTCAGTTGTGGCTCGTGGACTGTAGAGCGCAGGCTCAGTAGTTGTGGCATGTGGGCTCAGTAGTTGTGGTGAACAGGCTTAGTTGCTCTGCGGCATGTGGGATCTCCCCGGACCAGGGCTCGAACCTGTGTCCCCTGCATTGGCAGGTGGATTCTTAACGACTGTGCCACCAGGGAAGTCCTTGAGGTGGATTTTTAATTACAGTATTTCTCCAAAGCCCACTAGACATTCTAGAACTATATTAGCTGGTACATGAAGAGAAAATCTAAACTATTTTTAATATTTCCCTTAGCAAAACAAAATAGAAAGGGATTTCTGAAACAGTCTTCCTAAATTTGAAATAAGAAAATTTTTAAAGTTAATTTGTATCATTTATAGATTTGAATAAACTACATTCTCTTCCCATTATCACTTATCAAGAAGAATTGATTGTAAATGTGACTTCACTGGGTTAATCTTTAAGGGTAAAATATTTTGAATTAATTTTTCCTCATTTTCTTCATCTATGCAGTAAAATTATATTGTCATGAAAATTTTCTGTCACTCTTTCTGTAATATAAGAAAGGAAATGTTGCAGGTTTCAGAAAAGCTCATATTTGGGAAGATTCATAAATTAACTCACTTCCCTTTTGTGGCACCTTACTTCAAAATTGTCTAATCCAACACAGTATAGGAAGTAGCCATTCCTCTATGCCTTTTGGTAGTAGACTGAGCCTTTCTCAGAAGTAAATAGTCAAGCCTTAACTTTAGATTGGGAGTTTATCAGAGAACATGATTAAATGTGTTCTACACCTTGGGGACCTGCTTTTGTCTCAAATTTATTTGTTCTGGGCTTCCCTGGTGGCGCAGTGGTAAAGAATCCGCCTGCCAGTGCAGGGGACACAGGTTCGAGTCCTGGTCTGGGAGGATCCCACATGCTGCGGAGCAACTGGGCCCGTGATCCACAACTACTGAGCCTGCGCATCTGGAGCCTGTGCTCCGCAACAAGAGAGGCCGCGACAGTGAGAGGCCCACGCACTGCGAAGAAGAGTGACCCCCACTCTATGCAACTGGAGAAAGCCCTCGCACAGAAACGAAGACCCAAACACAGCAAAAAATAAATTTATTTGTTCAACTAATATTTATTTAGTGTTAGGTGATGGTGTTCGTAACTGGAGATGTACTGATTAGCAAAAAGAAAGTCATTGTTCACGTGGAGGTTACAATTTAGAGGAAAACCAGCTGTAAGTCAAATGATCATACAACTATAAGCAGACATGGTTTGAAAAGTGCTACATGGCGGGGAAAGGGGCACATAGAATAGCAATGTGAGGTCTTATAGAGGTGGAAGGGTGTTCAACCTACTTTCAAAGGTTAGTGAAAGATAATCTCATGAAGTATTCAGATCCACCAGATAAGTAGGACTTCATTAGGGGAGGTGTGTGTGTCCTTGTATGTATGAGAGAGAGAGAGAGAGGGAAGGAGGGAGAGAGATGGCAGAGTAATTCAGACATGGGGGCTCTGTAGGAGAGCATGGGTAGAGGCACTACAGTGTGACAGCCCCTGAGGAACCAAACAAGGCAAGTGGGACGAGCGTACACAAGCAGAGGGAGAGGGGGCAGCAGCCTCAGAGGCACCTAGGCCAGAGCATGTGGGTCCTTGGAGGTTTTTCCTTTCACATATACTGGTCTTAACACAAAGACAGAGGGAAAAGCCTCAAGGTCCTTTTACATGGTGAAGGCTGGGGGGCGGAGGGCGGGGTGGATCAGCCACTCTGCCATGGAGGGAAAATAACTGAATGGGGTTAGGGTAGGTTAAGGGAGGCCATCCAGTTGCCAAAATATAATCACAGTTGCTGAGCTCTGATTATTAACATGCGGAGAATACCTTTCTGTTTTTTTGGAAGTGGTTTCTGTTGATTTTTAAAAGCATTTAGAACTTACAGAGAACTTTTGCCTGTGTTTGATCTTATAACAACCCTGCAAGGCTGTCAGCATGGACAGGCTTTCTCTCTGCGAAAGAGACAAAGGTATGGGGTAACTGAGATGGGGACCCACTATTTCAAACTCTTCCTCACTCTCTCTTCCCCACACAACAATGTTCACAAAGTTGACATCTAATTAGTATAAATTGTAAAAAAATAAAGAAAAACAATGCATTGAATGGAGGTAGCTTTCGTATAAGACAGATTTTCTCTTTATTTTGCTAGATTTATTGGTTTACCATCTCCACATTCTGCAGCTTGGCCTGGTAAAGGGAGTAATGAGATAATGTCTATTAAAGATTTTTCAAAGCATTATTGGAAAATCCACATGAGTTCAAAGCTTCTATTTGTTTTCATCACCACAGTGTGGTTTGGGGGCCACCTAAGCTTGACTTAGATGCTTTCACTTCAAAAGGTTGCATATGTATCGTTTTTCTGATGCAATAAAACTAAATAAAACAATTAAAACTCTCTATTACCTAGAACCTGGTTTAGATTATACTGAGAGAAAGGGAAACCTAAAATGTTCAACTCACATGTACATTTTGAAGTTAACTTTCATCTAATTTCATATAAATGATCCACCATGTACATCAAAATATCTTTCCCACATTTTGGTGAAGTGCACTTATAGGATAAAACTGCTAAAATCATGGAGTATTGTAAAAATCGAAGAGGCAGCTAAAGTGACATAAATACTGTTGCCTGAGATCATTGTGTTGCTGTCATAAAACAATAGTCTTAATTTTATTAGTTCACTTGGAAATAAGAACTCAGAACTTCCAAAGTGCAGTGTGTCTGGATCCGAGGGAGATAACCTAAAACTGAGTAAGACTCAATCCTGTAATGAAAGAGCTTTCGAAGTATTTCACACCATATTTAAAAGTAGAAGACTTATCCATTGGAAACAAATTTTAAACAAAAGCACTCTCCGAAGTTATTAATTTAAAACTGAAGACATATGCAATTATGTCTCGATAGAGTTCTCAGGACAGGTACAAAATCTTTTCCTAAATACACAGCATATTTTTATTATGATTTTATATATAATTAAACATAAGTTTTTACTTTGTACATATTTGGCAATTTAAGGTATTGAGATTAGTAACAACTCATACATCTGTAGTAATTTATTCTCCTCTCCAAATTATCAAAAGCCCAGCACAATGCACATTTCCTCTCAAAGTTTTATAAAGGTCAGTGTTTGTTAAAGTGTTACTATAAACAGAGGTGGGTGAAAATAGGGGTGGTCTGGCCTGATAAATCCCATTTTTCTGGTTTGGGTTTTAGTTTATCAACCTTTAAGAGCCCTTTTTGTTCCAGCCTCTCTTTTCTCATGGATTCTTACTGTAATCATCATCAACTTCCCACCAAGCAATGTTTTCAAATACTAACAAAATAACCATATTTAAGCATAATGAAAGTTCATACAAACTTAAACAAACCATTGTCATCTTGAAAAGATACACAAAAATCCAATATTGATGCTCTTTCACAGACCATAGCAATGCCACATGGTCTCACTTTTACCAAAGAGCAAAATTAGTTAATAATTTTTCACCATAATTCAAGCTCTGCTCTGTCTTTTATTTGTCATCCATTCATTCATTCACTCGGGACATAACTCATTCATTCATTTAGTTAGTCGATGACTATCCATAAATGGTCACAATGTGGCAGTCTCTGTAGTATCACTGGGGGCTACAATGATGGATATGACTTAATGTTTATCCCCCAGGAATTCACATCCTAGTGCAGGGGACAAATCGGTAAACAAATGATGACAGTGCAACATGGGGTTATAACATAGCTATGTACAAAGCATGATGGGAGGATTGAGAGGAAACTGTGCCCTAGAAAGACTGATGATCTTGAACGGTGGACAGACATTCTCAGGTAAGAGAATAAAAAGGTAGGAGGGTCAGGCAAGGACCATCCAGGTATATGGGAGAGCATGAATGAAAACACAAAATCATGAAGAACATAGCCTCTTTTAGGAAAAGGAAGGTGTTTTATTCAGCTAGTACATGGAGGTAGTCTAGTGGCTTTGAGACATAGTAGCCGGTCACAATCTTTTTCTGCCCCAGGGCAAGATTTCCAATTCTTTACTGTTCTTTTCTTTTCTTTATGTTTATTTTATATTGGAGTACAGTTGGTTAACAATGCTGTGTTAGTTTCAGATGTACAGCAAAGTGATTCAGTTATACATATACATGTATCTATTCTCTTTCAAATTCTTTTCCCGTTGAGGTTGTTACAGAATATTGAGCAGACTTCCCTGTGCTATACAGTAGGTCCTTGTTGGTTATCCATTTTAAATATAGCAGTGTGTCCAGTTCTTTTCTTTTTCTTTTTCTTTTTTTCTGTGTCATCTACACCTCACTCCAAGCTTATCAAGGTTTCCCCATGTTACTTTGTCTCTAAAAATTGAGACCTCATAGCAAGGTGTTCACCTTAGAGGCTCGCAAAAGGTCAATATGAATGAAAATAAATAAAATATATCAGAAAGAAAAACGGTAGGCAAGGACTGAATGAGAATGGCATATTGATGTTGTGGAATTATGTCCATGGATATTAGGAGGTCACCAAACATTTTAAAAAACATTTACTTTGAAATAACCTCAAACACACAGTTAAACTTCAAGCAAAAGACATAAATTTTTTTTCCCTGAATCTTTTGAGGATAAATTATTGACATGTTGCCTTTTTACCACTGAATATTTTAATATGTATTCGCTATAGATAAAAACATCCTCTTGCATGACTACAATGCCATCGTCAAAATCAGGAAACTAACATTGATGTATAGTTAACATTTAATTGGTAGACTCCATTCAAATTTTACCAATGGTGTTCCTTTTAAGAAAAGATCAAGTCCAGAAACACATGTTGTATTCAGTTGTTATACTCTTTAGTTTCCTTTAGTGTGGATTATTTCCTCACCCTTTCCTTGATTTTCATGAACTTGACACATTCACATACTTCAGGCTGGTTATTTGGCTGAATGTCCTCAGTATGGGTTTACCTAATATTCTTTTACATTTAGACCCAGGTTGTACAACTCCGGCAGAAAGGATGTAGTGTTCCTTCACTGCATCCCATCAGGTGCACACAAGGTCAGTTTGTCCCATTATTTCTGATGTTATTTCTGATCACTTGATCAACATGGTATCTCTCAGATCTCTTCAATGTAAAGTACCTCTTTTTCCCTATGCAGTTTAATTTTTTTAAATGTGGAAAAGTATTTTGAGACTATGTGAATATCACATTCCTCATCGAAGTGTCTATTTGTGTATTTATTTGTTTGTTTATATCCAGATAGACATATCAATCCCCAATTTAACCACATGGTTTTAACCTCTTATGATTGTTATTTCCTTTGATAATCAAATTCTACCATATCTGACCATTGAGAGACCCTTCTATGTTTTTTGACAAGTCACAGTCATTTTTTTTGAGCACTTCCTTGCTCAAGGGCACTAAGATATTCCAAGTTCATATTGTACTTTTCCTGCTTCAGCACTGAATTCAGTCAGTTCTCCAAGGAGCCTTGATCTACCGTATGGTATTCAGAAAACACGATCTGGGAGTACACATTGGTCTTGGTGTAGGACTCCTTCTAAGCTCTCTCATTGGATAGAAAACAAAATATATATGCATAGGTACACATATACACACACAGTCAGTCTCATATATCCATATGTATATACCTATATCTATATAGAAAATGATGAGTTAACACTGATATCTCCATTCCAATCCAACATCCCAGAATTCATTCTAGTTTTTACCCTTTTTGTGCAACTGCCTTTTCAAACAGTGAGAAAACTGTTCCTACTGTCCTTTACATACTCATTTGACCTACACCCTTGTGTCTACCTCACATAACACTACCATCCCCATGCCTCTCCTCTCCTTACTCGTATTTTGCCTACCTCGTTTATTGCTCTACCTCTTCCCTACCATCTGGGTGCGAGTCTTACCCTACTCAAGCTTCAACACCCTCTCTCATCATCGGCATCTTTAAACAAGGTCAAAATTGTGATTTGGGATGGTGAGCATGGCAGCAGCTTTGCTAAACTGAAGGGAGCAGAGATTGGCAGCTGCAGCCCCAGCAAAATATGTAAGACAAATATTCAGGCAAGAGGTAATAAGGGTAGTAAGGCGTGGGACAGTTTTAAGATACATATCTCTGATAAAATACTCCTAAGACTAGTGAAGGTGATGTAGTGGTTGATGAAAATATTTTGATTCATAATTTGAGAGACTAAGTGAATTTCTTAAAACTGTAAATACAGGTACAGATGAAATCATCATTTGTTGTATAGGATTTTTGTTTTAAGGTTTTTAAAAAATTTTTATTGCAGTGTAGCTGACTTAAAATGCTGTGTCAGTTTCAGGTGTACAGCAAAGTGAATCAGTTATACATATACATATATCCACTCTTATTTAGATTCTTTTCCTATATAGGCCATTAGAGAGTACTGAGTAGAGTTCCCTGTGCTACACAGCAGGTCCTTATTCGTCATCTATTCTATATACTGTAGAGTGCATATGTCAATCCCAATCTCCCAATTTATCCCTCCCCCAAGTTTTAAGTTTAAATAAAATATTTAAGGCATCTCTGTACCTTATTTAAATGATTCTGTTGTATAGGATTTTGATGTAGAGGTAGAAAGAAAAAGATGATGATTTTAGATTTAGACATGCTGGGTATTAGGTATTGGCATGAAAATGTTTTCTGTTGTAGAGATCTGGCTACAATCTTGGATTTGTTGAGTGGAGGAATGAATGAAACGTAGATGTGGCAAAAGAAAACAGAGAGTATTTTTGTTTTGTTCTTTTAAGATTTTGTTGTTGCTGTTGGTTTATTTGTGGTTTTCATGACTTTAATTTCTTCCCTTAAAGACGTATGTAGAATATCCTCTCTACCTCCAACAAGATGTTTTTCTCTCATTCTCCTTCAGTCTCATCCATCTTCACTTACTGTCTCTCTTGGAGGTGGCTAAGGAGCCTGGCTTGAGTGGGAAACAGATGGAAGAGAAAAGGCAGGGTGATGAGAGCCATTCTACTTACATTTTTCCTTTTCCAGTTCTGCCTGTTTCCAGTTGTATTAGTTTCTTGTTGCTGCTGTAACAAATTACCACAAACTTTGAGGCTTAACAACACATCAACATTTTATGTTTCGGTTCTGGAGGTCAGACGTCTTCCATGGATTTTATGGGCTGAAATCAAGACTCCTTCAAGAATCTCTAGGTGAGGCTCTGTTTCCTTGCTCTTCCTGATTTCTGTAGATTGCTCACATTCCGTGGCTCGTGGCTCCTTACTCCATTTTCAACGTGTATCACTTCAACCTCTGCTGCCTTTGTCACACTCATCTCTATGACTTTGACCCTCATGTCCTCCTCTTATAAGGATCCTTGTTGTTACGTTGGATCCAGTTGGATAATCCAGGATAACCTCGCCTTTCAAGATATTTAACTGAATCATACCTGAAAATTCCCTTTTACCATGTAAGGTCACATATTCTCCTGTTTTGAGGATTAGAACACGGACATCTTTGGGGAGTGCTATTATTCTATTAACTACACTCAGCACTATGAAAAGTACTTTGTGCAGAAATATTTAGCACTGTGCAACTAAGTACTTCAAGTACAATTTCTCTTGGAATCCTTAAAATAAGCCTATGTGATAGATACCATTATTACATGTTATTTTATAGATAAAGACTTACAGAATTTAGGTAACTTGGCAAAATTCATACAGCTAGCAAATGCTGGAACTCAGAGATTCACCCAGGTGTGTGACTTAAAAACCTATACTTGTAAAGACTGGCTGGCTACATAGACTAGATAGGGCAGGTGTTATTTTTATTTCCATACTACAGAGAGTGATGGAAGTGTTTAAAGAAATAATACGAGAATGATAACAGCAAAAAGTAAACAGGTGGTAGCAGAAGAGTGTCTGAGAGCCTTCTGGATGTAACGTGTAGGATCTTGCTCCTGGACAGATATTCTGGTTATGCTTTGAAGTAAGACTCTGGCATGTGGGGTGGACCAGTGAGTATTATAACTCAGACAATGAAAAAGCCACACAATACTAGAAGTCACATATATGGTAAAAGGAAGGGATATAAGATGATAGAAAAGAGAACAAAGAGGGGAAAGAGGAAGGATAGCTTGAAGATCATGAAAAAGGAGGAGAAATTGGAGACGATGCTCTTCTTGGCTTGGCAAATCATTCCTGATCCTAGTCCTTGTGTAACTGGATGTAATGATTTAGGAATAGAACAGCTGACTGTTGTGGGTGGATTCCTCTGGGAGCCAATATTGTCAAAGATAACTATTAAAGTTTCACTTACTTCTTTTCATATATGAGACATGAACAAATATAAAATAAACATATTCTTTAAGTTTTTCTCTTTGCCCTGAGAATCTACATTCTCTTGCTGAGTTACAATAGTAATTTGAGTTTCTAAAATTAAATTCATCAAATGTTTTTTCTCTCATCAGAATACACCAACATGCTGATGAGATATATATGAAATTAAACCAAAACGGAACTGAAAACAAAAGATGGTTTTCAGTCTCCTTTTCCCTTTTATGACCCCAACTTCTGATTTCTCGGAGGGGACAGAACTTCCTCTCCTGCACACAGATAACCCCAAGGAGATAACTAAATTACAACCATGCCCATTACTAACCCTTGTGTCATCAGCACCAACTCTTGTGCCACCCAAATGCCATTTATTGAATCCCTACTATGTAGCCAGCAAGTCACTATAGCCTATGCAAATTTCTTTTCCTCCAATGCTGTAAGTTCTTTGGTGATTTCAACCTGATAAAACACCATGCTATTATGTGCTCTTGTGATTTCCTAAGACTTTAATTGGGTATTTTCTGAGAACAGTAGCTACTTAGGCAAATGCAGAATGACTGAGAGCGTTAAGACTAATGTTACCCAAGGCTTTTGCAAATATTTGTGCTATTCTCAAACTTTGACTCATATGTTTTGGATACTGTAGAATAACATCAAAAAGCACAATCATTAGCCTCTGATGCCTTACCCATATCTGGCTGGTTAACCCTCGTCTGTTCACTCTTCCTTCTGTCAGCTCTAGGACCATGAGCAGATAACATCACTTCTCTGAGCTTTAGATTTTTCCTAATACTGATTTTATGAAAATGTTAGGTGGATTAAATTATATTAAAAATACTTCTGTTCCCTCTCTAGTCTCCTCTGTAAGAAAGCTCTGTACAAATACTTTTGGGAAGAACAGTTTGGAAAATTATAGTAGATTTCAGTCCACCATTTAGCTTCCACTACCTGGCTGTGTATTCTTGAGGACATACGTAATCTCTCTTAGCTTTATTATTGTGTGTATGTGTGTGTGCCTGTGTGTGTGTGTGTGTGTGTGTGTAAAAGTTATATAATAATACCTTGTTATATTTAAGTTTCATGATGGTTTAAACCTAAAGGCAAGTAGTAGCTGGTCAACATACTAGCTCTCTTTTATTTCCTTTGCATTTGGTCTCTCTGAAGGATGCAATGCCATGGGAAGTTTACTTGTTTTGCAATGTGGAGAACTTTCCCCATGGTGGGAATGTGGAGACAGAGGAAGGTATACCGTCTGAATGCATCCACCACACAGCATCATGTAGGATGCAATAAGCCAGCAGTGGGCAACTCTCCCTGGAAGGGGTGGGCAAGATCCTTAACTCTTCTGAGCCTAAGTTTTATGATCTGTAAAAAGGTATGTAATGACGGCTTCTTCTACCTGAGAGTTCTGTTGAGTACATCAAATGCAGAAATGTGAGAGAAACATCTTGAAAACTAAAGCATTATGAGAAGTTTAGAAACCACTATTAATATACCTTCAGCAAGTAATACATTGTTCCTAATGCATGGAGATCAGAAAATAATCTGAAAATGTATCTGCGATGGCACATGTTCATTTGTACTGAAGCATTTTGGATTGTTCTCACAATGCTCTATAATCTCACTTACTTAATTAACCCTTTATTCTCTCCCCTCAACATTTAGCCTCTGCTGTGGCCAGTTCTATTTCCTCCTCATAACTGATATAGCTGGGGGATGACGGTGCAGTCACTGCCCTGGCCAGGAGTGTTCTCTTCCTTCCCTTAGCAGGAGATACTTTTAATCTGGTCTTTGCTGACCACACAACACCTAATTTAACTTCCCTTCATCTGGACTACTTCAGCACTTTGGGTGTACATCACATAATTTAACACTTAATTATATTGTAAAAGTGGAGTGAAAAGAGACATGCAGACAAAAATTCCATTTATTTTAGTGATAGAGCAAGCTGGAGAAAGAGAGGAAAAAAGTGATTTCTATTAAGGTGGCCTACCTCACCAGAAACAGGCCAATCAACCATGCAATTTTTATTTATGTTTCCTTTTCATTTCCTGAGGGCAAATATATATTCTACCCCCTTGATGATGTCAGGCAGTGAGTAGCCATAAATCACTAGTGACATGCTGGAGCCAAGCTTTTTAGTGGGCCAGAAGAATGACTGGAGGATTATTTTCAGCAATATCCACAAAATAAGGTCACTACTGAGAAAAATCTAGAAAAAAACGAGGGACATCTTTGTCAGATAATATTTCAAGGGATACTGTTCAAGAATGAAAAGGGAAAATACCAATATATTTTTTTAGAATCTGAGATCATTTGATTGGATTAAAGAACAACTGAGACAGTTTTAGTTTTCTAAATAGTTCTCCTGTGTATATTGTAGCTAAAGCTAAAAATTTATGAGACTTTTTAAATGTAAACGTAACATAATTTAAACATCCTGGTTATTTTTTTCTATTTCAGAGGCAGTCTAATACTATATTGAAAGAATGTGGATTTTTGAAATGCTAGCTTTTGCATTTAATAGCTTTCTGACCTAGAGTAAAAATTCAATTTGACTAAATCTCAATTTTTTCACTATAAAATGGAAATAATAATATCCACCTCATTATTATTGAGGACCGGTGTGGAGAAAATGCAAAATTGATCCTACTGTCTGGTGCTTCAGTAGGTTTCAAGTACACGTTAGTTACTTCTTTCTCCTTGCTGGGATTCTACATATTTATTTTGATGATACGGCGCTCATAAAAAATTTAAAAAACCCAACATTTCAGAAGAACTCACTATTAGAATTCATTATTTGGGATTGCTGTTAGAGTCTGAAACACATTGTTTTGATTATTATTAACCATTGATGTAGCTTTTTAAAGCAAATTATTTCAATAATGTATAGGTCATCTGCAGACTAACAGAGACATCACACAATAGTAGCAAAAGAATACTCTGTAAAGGACTCTAAAATGCAAAGACTTCTTAATTCCGTCTGTGAACATATGCCCCAAGAAATGGCCATATGACATCCTAACACCCATCATATTTAAGAATACACAAACACACACATACATACAACACACACATATCTCTTCTAGCTATGATTCACACAGGCAAAAACTAATTAGGATGTAAATTTAAGTAAATTTGCAAATAATAGTTATCAGTAGACACTGATTTATCAGCGATTCCAGTAGAAATGGTTTAAGTGGTAAAGCATGTCAACAATTACTGAACTGTAATTCTCTATGTGGAGTATATTATTAAACACTAAAGACGGGAAGTTTTTAATTAACCTTTTTATGGAGAAAATTATAGATTCACATGCAGGTGTAAGAAATAATACAGAGATATTCCGTGTAATCTTTACTGTTTCCCCCATTGGTAACATTCTGAGAAACTATAATAAAATATCAAAACTAAGATATGGACATTGATACAGTCAAGATACAGAACATTTTCATCACCATAAGAATCCCTTAAGATGCGTTTTTATACCTACACCTACTTCCATTCACCTCTACTCCATCCTTAACACTGCTACCCACTAATCTACTCTCCATTTCTACACCTTGTCATTTTGAGAATTTATATAAATAGAATCTTTCAGCATGTAAACTTTGGGATTGGCTTTTTTTCACTCTGCATAATTCTTCATTTTTAATGTTGAATAGAATTCCAAGGTATGGATGTATCATACTCTGTTTAACCATTCACCCGCCAAAGTACATGAGTTGTTTCCAGTTTGGGACTATTATGAATGAAGTTGATGTAAACATTCTTGTATAGATTTTTGTGTGACCATAAGTCTTCATTTCTTTGGATGAATGACCAGTAATGCAATTGCTGACTCATATATTTACATGTTTATTATTTTAAGAAAGCTTCACACTGATTTCCAGAGTGACTGTACCATTTTTCATTCCCACCAGCAATGTATGAATAATCCAGTTTCTCTATATCATGCCAGCATTATATTTTAGAACATTTTATTTCAACCATGCCTATAAGTGCGTTGTGATGTCTCATTGTGGATTTAATTTTCATATCTTGATGGCTAATGATGTTAAACATTTTTTCATGTGCATTCTTCTGTCTATCCTCTTATGCAAAATTTATCTTTATGTCTTTGCCCATTTTCTGATTAGCTTGTTGCTTTACTGTTAAATAAGGGGTAAGTTGTTAGAGTTCTTTATGTGTAATAGATATTAGATTTTGTCAGATATGTGGTTTGCAAATATTTTCTTGCCTCTACAGCTTTTATTTGTCTTAGTGGAGTTTTGCACAGAGAAAATATTTTTAGCTTTGATAAAGTCCATTTTATCCATTTTTCCTTTTATGGATTATCTTTTGGTATAAATTCTAAGAACTCTGCCTAGTCTTATTCCCAAGATTTTCTCCTGTGTTTTTGTCTAAAAGTTTTACAGTTTCATATTTAAGTCTGTAATTCATCTTCAATTATATAACTTAACATTTGTATAAGGTTTGAGACTGAAGTCACAGTTTATTTTTTCCTCATAGATATCCAATTGCTCCAGCACCATTTGTTGAAAAGGTTATTATTTCTCCATTGAATTGCTTTGAATCTTGTTACCTTGGCCAAAAATATGTCATTTGAGCATATTTGGGTGGGTCTATTTCTGGAAACTCTGTTTCTTTTCATTTATCTGTGTGTATCTATCACTCTCAATACTACACAGCCTCCATTACTGTAGCTATATAATAAGCTATAATAAATGGGCAGAACAATTTCTTCTACTTTATTATTTAAAAAAAATTGTATTGGCTAGTCTACTCCTTTTCCATATAAATTGTATAGTCATCTGTATTTTATCTAAGGAATTGCATTAAAATTGCATATTAATTCGGGGAGAGTTGACATCTTTACTATGTCGAGTCTTATGATGAATATGAAAATGGTATGTCTTTCTATTTATTTAGAACATTCATGATATATCTTTTTTCATCTTATTAATCCGATCTGATTATAACATTATATTTTTAATGAATTTTACATACATTATATAGCTGAGTAATATATTTTCTCAACTTCTCTAATATCTGCATTTGAGTTGGTGTATTGAAAGCATTTAAATTTAATATAATTATTTACATTTTAGGGCTGAAGTCTGCCATTTTATTTTTTGGGTTTTGTTTGTCTGTTTGTTTCTTCTCTCTGATATTTCTTTCCCTGTTTTTTTCCATACTTCTGGTTGGGTTTCTTGAATAATTTTTAGAACTCTATTCTGATTTACCTATTGTGTTTTTTATTGTAGCTCTTTGAATAGCTTTTTTAGTGGTTTTGCTGTATTAAACATACAAACTTCATCATAATCTACCGGCATCATTATTTTAGCAGTTCGTGTGTGGTAGAAAAACATTACCTCACTTTATGCTTCTTTACCCTCTGCTGTTGATATTTTAATTGTCTTAAATATGTCCTCTACATACATTTAGGACTATGTCAGACAATGTTATGATTTTCACTTCAATCATAAAATATAATTTAGAAAACTCAAGAGAAAGAAAATCTAATGTATTTCCCCATATTTTTTGGTTCACTGTTTTCTCTCATCTTCTCAGTGTTCCGATGTTCCTTTTCTAAAATCATTTCTTTTCTGTTTATAGGACATCCTGTAGTCATTTTAGGGTATGTCTTCTGTCAACATATTCTCTTAGTTTTCCTTCATTTGATATTGTTTTGATTTTCCCTTCATTCATGAAGGATATTTTTGCTGGGTATAGCATTTGGGTTGACAGTTCTTTGCTTTTGGCACCTTAGAAATAGTATGCCACTTCCTCATGCCCTCCATGGTTTCTGATGAGAAATCTATTGTAATTCTAACAGTTTTTCTCTTACAGATAAGATGTTTTTCTCTGGCTGCTTTCAAGATTTTTTCTTTGTCTTTAGTTTTCAGAAGATTAATTATGATGTGTCTTGGTATGGATCCCACTTTGGATTTCTTCAGCTACTTAAATATACATGTTTATTTGTCTTGGCAAATTTGAGAGAAGTTTACAGTCATTCACTCAAGTACTTTTCAGTCCTAAATCCTTTTCCCTCTGGAACTCTGATGATAACAAATGTTAGATGTTTTTTGTTTGTTTGTTTGTTTGTTTTGCTGTACTTGAGCCTCTCACTGTTGTGGCCTCTCCCATTGCAGAGCACAGGCTACGGACGTGCAGGCTCAGTGGCCATGGCTCACAGTCCCAGCCACTCCACGGCATGTGGGATCTTCCCGGACCTGGGCACAAACCCGTGTCCCCTGCATCAGCAGGAGGACTCTCAACCACTGCGCCACCAGGGAAGCCCTTTTTTTTTTTTTTGTCTTGCTAGTCTTCCCCCTTCCTGGTCCTTTCGTTAAATAAAGAGTTGGCTTTTGTTGGGACATTTTTGTCTGTGCTGTTATTTCAGGGTCATTGGCACCTTCACCTCCATGTCTGGCATATAGGCAGCAAAAAGAAAATTCAGGGACTTTGACCACTAAGACTTTTCTCTGGTTCTCAGATCACTAGACAGTCTGCTTTATTCTCTCCACCTTTTAGAGTTTTCTTGTGTTTGTTTTACATATAATGTCTGGATTTTAGCTGTACTTAAAATATCTCTACTCCATCTTCCCAGAAGTCAAAGTCAAGATGGATATATTTAAACAAGGGAAATTTGATTCCTTTCTTTGAAAGGTATGCATGTATTTAGGGAGATGTTATGTATACATTTTTAATATCAGTAAAGCCCACTGGGATCATGCAGTATGTACTCACTATGTCTTATAATTCTTCACCAGAGTTCCCTCTGAGTTATTGCAAGTAGCACAAGATTTGTCCATTTTCATTGCTATGTAGGATTTTATTGTGTGAGTTCACTGCAATTTATCTGTCCATTCTACTATTGATGAATATTTGGGTTGTATCTATTTTTGACTATTGTAGAATAATGCTGCTATGCAATATTTTCACTTTTTTTTCATTGTGAATACTTGTATACTTTTCTATTAGGACCATATCTGGGATTGGAATTGCTTGTCCATAGAGTATTAATATGTTAAGCTTTTAATAGATACTGCCAAATAATTTTCCTGATTGTATCAATTTATAGCCTTACTAGTAATATTTGATATTTCAGTTTTCCCCATTTTTTATTTCAGCTATTTCAACTATTCTGCTAATTTTCTTGTAATTCATTTGGCACTCCTCTGCTGATTAAATAAGCTGATCATCTTTTAATATGCCATAGGAAAACAAATACCAACAAAACACAAGAGCTATATTAAAAATCCGAAGACCTCTTCTTAAGTAGAGATATTAAAACAACATGTCCACTGAGTGGAACCTAGTGCAATTAACCCACTTTCTGGTAGTTTTAGATTTATTGAGCTATGGGTTATTATGAGGTTTTTTTTAAGACTTCGGTGCAGATTACTATTATTTTAAGGAGTGGGGGAAGAGGGTGAGGATTTCTGAGAGAATTCCTGGGGTCAAATATTCAGGAAAGAGGTTGAAACTGAAGCTAGAAAGTGAGATACAGGCAGGTAGTGAAGTTGGCTCTCTCACTCCCTTTCCTAGATCTGAGCTTAACAGAACGTAGTCATGCTTGAGAGCTGAAATGGAGAACTTTCCTCTACTGGACAGAAATAAACTAGGACCTAGGCTAGAAATCAAAATGAAAAGTAAGCTATTGTGTATTCAGTTATTCAATAAATATTTACTGTGCTCCTACTAGCAACATGTCCTGGTGTAGACATTGGATCACCGTGGGAAGTAAGACATATGGATGTCTACCATCATGAGCATTATCAGCATATATAGTATCATTGTGTTGTAAGAAGTGGGTTTTTTTCTATGTGCATGTTACCTTTTGTTTATTTTGTTTTGGCTTTCTCTTTGCTTTCTGCATAGTCATACTTAAATTTTCCAGCCTGGTCTTGTGGAATCCACAGAAAACAAGGAAAAGTAATGTGTACTTTTGGCTAGAGCACTTTTCCTTTGAGATCATCAAGGTGACTCAAGGCTTGGAGGTTGATCTTTACTCACTCGCAGCAAGTGGAAAACATCTTCAGGTATCAGCAAAGGTATTTACTTGCCCTTCACAAAATGGTTTCCATCCTCCACTAAAAGCAATATTATCTGGCTTCTTTGCTTGTGTTCAAGGAAATGACAATTTTCCTCAGGGTAAGTATTAGATGGTACAATTGTGGGAATCAGTGTCAGGAACATAAAACTGGGACAATAACCAGAGGTTTGTCAAAATATTAAGAAAAGGATATTTTTTGGTTTGTTTTTGATGCTAAAGTAAAATCAAAGGGTTAAAGAAGAAATTCTAAACGGGATGTACAAACAGATTTTGGTATTTGAAATATATGCAGTATTTGTGTGTGTGTGTGCATGTGTGTGTATGTCCATGAATTTATGATTGTATGTGTGCATTTTTAAGGGAAAAGAGCTCTCACTAGATTCTTAAAGAGAATCTATGATACTTAAATGAAGATCACTGGATGGAGGGCAAAGATTGGGAATAGTGGTGGGCTACTAGCAGTCAAAGTTTTATAATAAGGAGTGATACTTTGGAAGCAAACCATACACAGTGATGGATATGTGTTCTCCTGAACTCTTCTTACTTTCATTATTTTCAAAAGAATGTTCTTATTTCCATGGACCCAATAGTTTTTCTAGAGTATCAGGTTTTAGATTATTTTCTAGGTACTTTAGTCATTTGTTCATTTCTTTAGTTACTTAATAGTTATAGTTGTAATGAATTGCTATCAGAAGTTGTAGCCTGAAAAATGTTTAGTCTGGGATATTTTGAGGTGGTTTTTCATCCATTACATGAGTACTTTTGCATGAAAGTGAGAGAAGCTGTGTTCTCCACAGGATAGAAACATATTAGTCCTACCTTATTTATTATCTTATTTGAATTTTCTGTGCCCTTATTTTTTTTGTTGTCAATCTGTCAAAATCTGAGAGCAACATGTTGAAGTTTCGTATTAACATTGGATTTATGTCAGTCTACTGTTCTCTGTGTTTAGCTGCTATCAGTTATCTTGTCTGCCCTGCCTGAGTTCCTTCTGGGAGGTTTCCTTTTCCTTTCCGTTGGTTTGTTAATTAGAGTTCCGACCTCATATACCACACACACAAGAAAACCATTGAAAGACTACATTCCAAGAGATATCTTCAAAAATAGTGAGTAACCAGTGCAGCACATAAGTTGATCCTTCAGACTAGGTCACCAACCAATGAGAAGAGAGGCTAGCCATAAACAACCAATGAGATCTGACTAACACACAACAGCAGAGTGTCTGTCCTGCCCTCCCATGGTCCATGGGAGACTGTGTCCAATGAAGCATCACTCAGTACCATTTTGAGAGGTTGGTCTTAATAGTGCATTCCTTTGTGAGATAGTGGAATGCAGAGGCTAAGGCCCTTACTTATAATTAAGGGGGAAGCTGTCTTAGAGCATCTTTCCCATCATGTGGAGAGAGCTAGGCAGAATGAAAGAAGCTGAGATAAAACAGGAAGAAGAAAGCACATAGGGTTAAGACCCAAGGAGAGAATGAGAATGAAAGAGAAACTACTCATGATATTATCTGAGCACTTAGATCCATCATGCCTGCTGCCTATATATTCTTAAGTCAGGAATCAATAAATTTTCTACTAGCTTTAACTAGTTTGAGTTTCATTTATGCCCCTTGAAATCCAGTCTTGCCTAATTTAATTTAATTTAACTCTTACAGATATTTCAAATATACTGCAAATATAGAAAATGCTCAGGTACACATTACCCATGCACTACAAATGTATATGTTTTGCATACATAATGCATAATCATTGTGATCATAATTGTTTTGAGTGTCTTCTCCATTTATCTTCACCTTTCCTGGAGGTACATATTCAAAGATGACACGCATCAATCCAGTACATGTTTTATATTTTAAAACACATGTATTAGTTACTAAAATATGAATTGTTCATTATTTGTTTTTAAAGTTCACATGATTAGAATTATAAAGAGCTCTGCACTCTGTAGCTTTTTTCCTCCCCAAATCCGTCTCCTAGATTTTACATGTTGTTGAATTTAGACATAGTTTTTTAATTTTGAGTGCTTTGCAGTACTTTTTTTTATGACTAGACCATGATATGTATTTCCCTCTTGTGTTTTGGACTTTCTTGCGGTTCTTTATTGTCTGCAATGTTGCAATAACAATTCTTGCTCCTTTTTCAGAGTTTAGTTAAGGTAGGTACCTTGAAGGGGAATTGCTGAGTTGTATGCTATGTTACTCTTCAATTTAATTACCTAATTACATATTTAATTTAATTGTTGGTAGTTTTTAATCCCACCAACAGTATATGAAATTTCCATTTTCTCATGTTTCTCAAAAATTTTATTGCTAGATGTTATTATTTTTGCCAGTGTGATGGTTATGAAGTAGAAATTCTTTTCTGCTTCAATTTGCATTTTTCAGTTTCTGTTTACTAGAGAGGTTGAGCTTTTATCTACATATTTATTAACGATTCAGATCAGCTCCTTACATGTTTGTTCATTTCCTTTGCCCCTTTATATTTAGGTTAACTTTTTTATTTCTATGAATTTTAAAAGGTGTTTTAAAAGGAATTTTAAAAGGAATTTTCAAGGTGTGAATCTGTTTTAATGATGTGCTATTAATATCTTCTCCCAGTCCATGTTTTTTTAAAACCTGATTTATCCTGTTTTTATTGTTATAGAGAATTTTATTTACTACTATTACTGTTGTTGTTTTATGAGTTGTGATTTTCTGAGTTATTTAATCACTTTTACCTGAAAGTCATAAGGAAATTTTCTCTAATTTTTCCTTAAAATTCTGAAATTGCTTTTATTCATTTAACTTATTAATCAATCTGAAATTAATTTTGCAAATAGTATAAAGAAAGGAACTAATAGATGGAGTTATTAAACATGGTACAGAATTAAGGACCTAGAAATAGTATAGAAACTTATGAACTTGAACAGTTTTTACTTCATTAGTTATTGACAAGAATGTCTATCTTATCTAAAACAAGTACAGATTTTCTCTTACAATCTTTTAAAATATTTCTACAGCACTTAGAAATTTCGTCTCTTTTACAATTCCAAAGTTGGTAATTTGGCCATTTTCCTCACTTTTTTCTTGATCAAATTTGTAAGCTACTATTATGTGAGTCTTTTCAAAGAATCAGTTTGTTTTAATAATCTTCTATGTCTTTTCTTTTCTATTCAGTTTGTGAATTTCACTCTTTTACAAATTATTTTTCCACCTATTTTTAGATTTATTCTATTCTTTATCTAGCTTTTTAATTTGAATGCTGACTCATTGATTTTGATATTCTAGTTTTCTGATATATGCATTTAATGCTGCAACTTTCCCTATAATTATAGATCTATTTGCATCCTAAACATTCTGATAGGCTGTGTTTTCCTTATTTTTCAGTTATAAATAGTTGATAGTTTCTATTATATACATTATCAATAAATATTTTCACATTTTTCAATATATACTTTTTTCTTCTGTTCTTTTTTTTTTCTTTGAGACAGGGCCGTTTTTTTAATAATTACTTATTTTATAGGTTTGTGGTCAGAGAACCTGGTCTCTATGATATATTTAAACAAAAAGAATGGTAGATTTAGAAACTATTTATTCCTTTAAAAATAGGAAAAATGTGATTTTAAAAATAAAATTCATGGCTAACATAGGAAGATTATTGTATCTTAACACATTTTTCCATAGCTCCATATACATGGCCAATATTCTAAAACGGAGTATGATTTTATATTGTAAAATACAATTGCTACATCACTTACTCCCTTAACTAATCCTGTTTGGAGGATGATTCTGCCCTGTGCTCTACCCTTTGTTGGTATCCCCAGACAACTGATTCATAGGACAAACAAAACATTTGGTATTATATTGAAATGGTATAGGTTCTACTTAAATAATTCTTACCTTCACATTATTTAATATATAACACTGGAAGTAGTTTGCCTTGAGAGTTTAAGACTGTCATTCAGATTCTTTCTAAATCCAGCAACTTTTCTCACTGAGTTAATGATCTGAACTTGAGTGGACACAAATTGTTGTCTGACATTGATGGAAGCCTGATGCCTCTAAAGCTCCATTTTCAGTTTTGGCCAGTGGGGAAGCCATTCTACTCAGTTGGCCACTGCACCTTCAAAAGAAAATTCAGGCCCTTATTGGACAAAAGCTATACTTCAAGTATGGAGTCGAGGGAGTGACAGTAAACTCTTCCTTTCTCAAGAATGAGGTTTGCAGGAAAAACACACAAACACACACACACAAATGATGAGGAACCAGGAGATCTAGATTACTGACTCAGACATTTGGTCTTCCCTGTGTTTAATTGCACTACGTGTGAGTCACATAATGTCAGGATTTGTAGAGAATTCTTAACATATACAGTAGCACTATGGTAACAGGCAGCAGGTGTTTTTTGGTTTTTAGGAGTTTATGCAGTCCAGCAAACTGAGAATTTTGTAACTTAATAGGAAATAGGAATAAAATAAGTAAATCGAATATACATAAAACATGTTATCCCTTTATCCTTCCTAACAACTTAAATTTTATACCTATGCCATCTGCTAAAAATATACTCATGTCTATTGACTTGAGTTTTATCTTTATTAACTTACTTATCCTGCCTTCCTTCAAGTGGAATGGGTAATGAATGGAGTTTTAAAAGGATTTCAGAATAGTATTTGATACAAAAAAGAGTCAATAATGTTTTGATTATGATGGAAGGATGTTTTTCACTTTGTTCATATCTTTGGTAAGTAACAAGCTATACTAATATCTCTCCTGTTGTAATTTATCTTGAGCATTTTGAAGGGAACAATAAAAATTCTGTAGAGCTAACTTGGGTCTGACACACAGTAGAACAAAATGACGGAAAAAGCAGATCCCAGCAATTCCTCTTTTACTTTTTCAATACCATCAAAAGCCATCATATTGATCACTTTTCAGTAAGGTGAAAAACTAATAAACGAGTAAACTCCTGAGACTTTGTTGCATGTTTATGCTATTGTTTAGAGAGTTAAAACTTCTGGTTACACTCAGTAACTATTTCATTGGTCCCTTGAACGTCTATGGAGGTAAGAAGGCATCCGTCTGATTTCCCAGTCAGCCTCCTGAGACCCCTGCTGCCTCCAGTGCATTATTTTCAAGGCTATTTCACATAAGAATATTCTGTGGACATTAAAATAGGCAAATATAATTTAAGAGGTTCTTATGTGGAGTGTATGGAGTGATGCTTCACTTCCATCCTTTTGATTCAATCAGGCATCCACAAACTTAAACTTCCTGGATCCACCTTTCCAGCAATTATGTTACCATTCAAAGTCAAGTTCTTATTATGTGTTCTAAAACTGTTCATCAACTGTTCTTTTCCCCACATTTTTTAGTCTCTTCTTCTTTCCTTCAGAATGTTCATAATTGGAATCAAAAAGATGCATTCATTTATTGAATAAATATTTAATAAGAATATACTATGTGCCAGCTACCATGATGAAGGCTAATTTTATTATGATGATTAGAACAGACATGGACCCTGACCCCAGGAAGTTCACACAAATAAATATCTAATTATAAATTCCAACCATTCATATGAAGAAAAACAGTGCACAGCAGATCGGCTTATTAAAATAGGAAACATAAGAAAAAACTCCCATGAACAGTTAATATTTTAACTGAGATCTTAAGGCTGAGCTGTCATAGCATGCCGAGTTGGGAGTAAGGCAAGGCATTCCAGGAAGAGGAGGAACTGAAACAGAAAAGAATTGGACTTACTGAAGGAACTGAAAGAAAAGTAGTAAGATTGAAGCACATTGGACAAAAAGGAGGGAAGTACACAAAGACTGTGGAGAAGACAAACATCAGATAATGGAATAGTTTAGGTGTTCTCGTATGTGCAGTGGGAGGTCTTTGAATCATTTTAATAAAGTAACAATACAATATAATTTGGGTTTGAAACGAGTGCCTCAGATGGCCGTAATGAGACTGGATAAGAAGTCGGCAAATGAGGAGGAGGGAGAGGGAGCAGTTAGGCAGGAACCCAATGAAAAAGAAGACCTTGGCTCTGCTTTCAGAGAACTTAAACAGTATAACAGAGGTGACCATCATGTAAAAAGTTAATGTCAACATAATGTGGGATGAGTGAAGAAAGGTCTGGTGAAGTGTAGTAAGTCAGAGGGTCCCAGGAAGTGGAAACAGAGTAGGTAAGTTCTACCAGAAACCAAGGACTGCCAAGGACATTGGAGAAACTGAGGAAACCTCTGGAACTTAATGGTTATGAACACACTTGTTCACTTGCTCATTCATTGAGAAGCTTTATTGTGTGCCTACTGTGTGCTAAGCATGTGTGCCAAGTACTAGATTTATTGTTTTTATTCCACAGAGGTCATTTTAATTCAAATAGAACTCTGAATTTCTACATTACCAATGTCCTAAAGAAGATGTCATTCCTCCATTTTAACTGGCTTTTTATTCCTTGAATCTGAAAACGATTCCCCCAGTTACCACTATGACTTCTATGTACCCATGTCTCTCCGTGGGGTCAGTGTCCATGTGAAACAGGCACTGCAAACACAGAAGAAGGAGCCTGTTAAACTGGGATCCCATTTTATAGGTAGAATAAAAACAATACTCTCATCATTCTGTATTTTAAATCTTACTATTATAGAATATTGGAACTTCCTTCTCACAGACAAAAGGAATAATTTATATTTATTTAAATTCATAATCACCATTTCCAATGACAATTACTAGATACTTGAGATTTCTGAAAGAAAAAAAGAAGAAGGAAAAGTATTTTCAAAGTCAGATGTTGAAAATTTTGGCTAAAATGAATAATGAACATGTATTCTGAATGAAATTTAAGGAATACTCAATCCTTTCTCAATGACTCTTAGACTGTGACCCAAGGACAACACCTTAATTCCTAAGGGATCAATAACTTTGAGTGACTGTGGTTTTGTATGAAGCAACTCAAACTGAACACTTGTTATAGCATTAATGCTAATTATCTATAATAGTGATGGAATTATTACAGTAAATACAAGTGGTAGGTCCAATTTTGTTCTTTTAGTCATTTAGCATTTTTCTGTAATGCCTTTTGTGGGTGGAAATTAGGGTTTGTAGATTATTATAACCATGAGTCAAGGTATGAAGACCAACAGAAAAATAAAAATTATAAGTTGTTAGCGAAAGTGACAGTCTTTAAAACCTATTATTTTAGTTATAAGCTTTTTAAAAAAGAGAAATAATATTTGATAGTCTATGCTTAAAAATCCATTTCATTTTTGTCTCTATGGTTTAATTCTAATACTTTCCACTTGCAATTATACCCAGATAAATGCCAAAAGTTAACCTAAGCATTTTAGTTTAATAAGGAAATGTGTTTATATTGTTATTTGAATGAGTATTTTCCTAATTTGGGGAATTTTTAAGATGAAAAGTAATATATACAGAGTACATTGTATTATCAGAATCTGGGAACTGCCAGATTCTGTGAGAGAAGAATGAGCTGCATTAGCCCTAAAATGGATATAAAGTTCAACTGACCTCTTCATACATTTGCTGGTTTCTCTTCCACATGAAAGACACTAACTTCATTTGCTTGTACAGAAATACCTTTGAGCTATGAAGGCAAGTGGTTTGGCTGGAAATGTTTCTTCTTATAACTTTTTAGATTAGAATGATAAAGAATTTAACTGTGTCAGTCAAACAAGGAAACAAGATGGATGATAACTACAAAATCTTCAAAGTAAGAGTTCTATATAATGTCAAAACAGACCATTAAGATGAGGTAGTTAAATTTGAATCACAAATTGTTGTTCATCCTGCATTTGCCAGATATTCCTCTTTCTTTTTTTAAAGATAAGCTCATGTGATTCAAACAATTCAGTTTCATGATCACAATCAAGTATCATGCAGAGAGGAAGGGATTAAAACTAGATGCCTGAATGCCTTGTCTATTTATCCAGCAATCTGCCAACCAAGCCACACTTTCTCTAACACTCTGCTGTGCATCTTCAGAAAATACAATATCCTATGTCTATTCCCAAGTTATGCCCTCAGGGAAAGGAGGGTTGTGTTGAGGTATGTAATGCAAGGTGGAGAGAAAAACACTAGCTAAACGTTTTCAGACTTTAAACAGATCTAATTTATTAGCTTGAGTTCTGAGAAAAGGCTCATCCCTGCCATTATCCAAAAACTATTCTGCTCCCACATGTGCTGTTCAAAGTTATTTTGAAAGTAATTTTGAATAATTTTAGTTATTTGTGAAAAGATCTGACTTTGAAATCAAGAATCTCTGAAAAAGTGAATAAAAGAAAATTTGAATGTCCACAAATGCTTAATAAAACAGAATTTTTCCAAATGGTATACCAAATTATTTTATTTAAACTTCATTTTCAACTAAACGAATAATGTTGATTTTATCATTACTGTTACTACTATTGACTAATAGAATAATCATAGGAAGACAATATTTAGGAGGCTTAAAATTTCTACCAAATCAATATCAGCAGAAAAATGAAGGGCTTTTTAAAAATTTTACTAGTACAAATAAGAACCACTAAACAAAATGCTTTGAAGAAGATTAAGCATGACAGTTTTCAGCTGCAGTTATATTTAATTTTCAACTTTGCCTTTAATATTTTTCTTTATACATTATAACCTTTAGATTTCTAAAAAACAAATGAAAAACCCAGCCTTATGAGTGTGAAGAACAGACAGCCCATTATTATGATATTTAGACATTCTAGATGTTTTTCACATCAAAAGATAAATTTGAAGGCTTAAAATGTAATATCTTAAGTTAGTCAACTTTCATGAGCACACTGTTCCCTACGAAAACGTGAACATCATTAGGAGGGGACCTCCACACTAAGTACAAGGGAACTTCACTAAAGACACAGGTAGGAAAGTGGAGAAAAGAAGGGGGGAAAGTTGGGAAATCTAACAAAGTCTCCACTATCACGTAATTAATTAATTGTAGATATATCTTCCATAGAATCTACAAAATATTAATCACTACCTCTCATACACATGTGGAGATACCTAAAATTTTATGTGCTTAAAGGCAAATGGATGAATTACTTTTCCATGAGGATGGCATATAATCCCCCTTTTGCAGGGCACTTCTTAGAGAATTGCAAACTTCTTTGTCTTCAATTCTTTCCTAAGATGCATGTGTTCCAACATGGGTTAATGATTCAGTGCACTCCTTCTTTGCTAAATTTTTCATAATAAAATTTGGTCATCTTAGCCAATACAGGAAAAGAAAGCTCCAACTAATCATCCTAACCAACCACCTGTTAGTTGAGTGACTTTACAATTGTCTTGCTGTTTCTTCACATTGGTCATCTGGTCAACCATAAATATTTCTTTAATCAATCATGGAGTAGATGAATGATTACTAAAATGAGAATATTTTGAGGAGCATTTGGTACTTTTTTTTGGCCTTTCCCTCATTCAAGAACCGACACAACTACATTTGAAAAAGAAAAGGCTTGTGGATTATTTTCTTGGACTTTTAAATGTTCTGAATGAAGATACAGATCTGTAAAAGTTGTGACAATTTTCATGACATGATCTGGTAGCTGCCTCAATGCTTTTGGTAAAGAGGCAGTACATAATTACACAGATAAGTATATAGATAAAATATCACAGTCTGATATTGCCCTGTAAGTATTTCAAGTCTTTTTCCAAATTGACTGCAACCCCTGACATCTAAAGCACAGTGCTCAGAACAAAGTAGCCTCTCAGTAAATATTTGCTGATTAAAGATGAATGTACAAATGCTTCAAAAAGTAACAAGTAATGTGTATAGAATGATGTTAGTGTACATTTTCATCATGATAATAATTATGATGACAATCACAGGATTTTATCAACCAGATGGAAAAACAATAATATTGACATCTTGCTAGTGTATAAGAAAATCAGTATCGGTGTAAATGAAATACTCCTATATAAGAGTGTTTCACTGTTTTATTTTATCTTAAAATTGGGCATGATTAAAGTAATGAATGGTTTAATAGAAATCCCAATTCTAAAAAAATCCAACACAAAGACAGAAACAACATTTAATTCTTCTGTAACAGCATTGGATCTCAGCTAGAAGCAGCAGTCTTACATGTTTGGACAGAAAATAGCACTTCATTTATAAATAATGTTTTTATTTAAATAATCCTGAATTAAAATAAAACCTTTGGCCCTGCTAGTAATTAAACAGCAGTGCTTTACACTAGTCTTATTCTAAACATGCAGACAGAGAAAAACACTTTGCAAATAAAAGTATACACAAGCTGCAATGTTTGGGTCTATTAGGGAGAACACCTGCAAAGCTTTTACCTCCCCACTTAGGCTTTTTTTAGTTGGCTGAAGTGTAATAATATTCTTGTCCCCATATGGGAACCAGAGCTTAGTCCCAACTAAAACACCCCACACCCTCAGCTACCTGGGACCAATTGAGGAACCTCAGCTTAACTGATGTGAGAGCTGGCATGAGAAGCACTTGAAGCAGCTGGCCACATGGGGAATCAAGAGAGAAGGGCACTCATAAGGCCAAATATGCCCTGTGCTTGATTGTCTCCTACGGAGGTGGAAGAAAAGTCACTGTTCAGGGTGGCCCTATTCAATCTCATACAGCTGGCGAAAATGGCTGAGTCTCTAGCTTGAAATCCCCAAGGGGCTCTGGCCCCGTGGTCCCCTGAGCCTGACAGCAGCCGTCTGAGCAGGACTCTCACCAGCCACACTCAAGAATAGTAAGAGGGAGTGTTTAAGGCTTCTTAGCCCTGAGGTGCAGAGACACACGGAGGTGCACACTTGTTTTTCTCCTTGTGAGGTGTGGTTTATACTTTGCCCTTTCACCCTCAGAAACTTATTCTTGTCGAGGTCCAGAGGAAACGAGTTAAATAGCTGCTTGAATATGCCCCCCCCAGTACTGTGGATGATCATTTCGTTAGTAAATGGATTTCATAGAGCAAAAAGGCTGCTTAAAATCAGATGCAAATAGTCAATGTCCTTTGACCCGGAAATGCTTGCTCAGGGACGACGTCATCACGCCTTAAGCACAGTGAGTACAAGGTGGAGGCAGAGCCTCAAAATTCAGGCTTCTGAAGCTGGGAAACTGTATGAAATAAAGGTGTTTGCAGTTTAAAAACCTAAGATTGTATCATGCTTATTTTTAGATGTATGTTGTGAACTACCTTCCTTTAGTCAAAAAGATACTAGAATTTAGGTTCAGAGCAGGACAGGGAAAGCCCAGAAGCAGGTCCTTGCAAACACACCCCTGGCATCTCTCACAGGCTTTTTTTTTTTTTTTTTTTTTTTGCTGTACGCGGACCTCTCACTGTTGTGGCCCCTCCCGCGGCGGAGCACGGGCTCCGGACTTGCAGGCTCAGCGGCCATGGCTTACAGGCCCAGCCGCTGCGTGGCATGTGGGATCTTCCCGGACTGGGACACGAACCTGTGTCCCCTGCATCAGCAGGCAGACTCCCAACCACTGCGCCACCAGCGAAGCCCTCTCACAGGCTTTTTGTCTTGATCCCCTGCAAACAAGTCTCCAAATCATATTCACGTAGGGCTACAGTCAGCTTCTGTCTAGCCTAATAATTTATTCTTATGCAGTTAGCAGAATGACCTTTCTCACTTAATCAGATCCCCTGTTTCCTGCTTAAAATTTTCCAATAGTTTTTCATTTATATCATATACATTGGAAAAAAAAGTTTTTCACTCAGTGCCTGCTTCTGTAGCCTCATTTTTTGGTGTTTTTTCTTAATCTCCTCGTCTTCAGTTAACCTTTGCAGCAATCCAAGTGGAAGTGCACTGTGTGACGTTCATTGTCTCAGGTTCCTTTAACATTTCTATGTTTTTGCACATACAGAGCCCTTTAATATATCAGTTATTTTCAATCTTCGCTGCAGAATAGAATTAACACCCCCCCCAAAAAAAAAACCAAAAACAAGGATTTACATCAGAATTGTTAATTTATTTATTCAGGGACAAAGCATGGACATTGGAGTTTTTTAATACTCCTGGATTCTTAGGTGCTTTTACAACTGAGACTTCCTCCGTTAAATATCTATATTTCCAAGTTCACCAGTATAACATTGGTCATTCTAACGATCCCAACATTAAAATTAAATACAAAATGGAGACAAGACTTGAAAACCCCCTGAGCAGGCAGAAAACATTTAAGCCACATAAGCAAAACCAAATCTAGCTTATGTCATGAATGTAAGTGAAACTTAGCTTAGGTTATTTCTTATGAATGCCTCTGACAATCATAGAATAAACTTAAGTCATCTTCCTAAAAATGGTATGAGGTAATGACTTTTAACCAACTCCCTGCTGTATGGAAATGCCCATGGCAATAACCAATCATTGTAACAACTTCTTCATTTTCACTTTATGAGCTATCCTATAACTTCATGCCCTTGAGCTTCATATCAGTCTTTGAATTGGGAAGCTTCTAGTTTATGAACTGTTCTTATACACACAATAAACTGTTACTAAATAACTATTTATTAATTTCATGGTTTTAATTTTGCTCTTTCTGGAGTTTCAACAGCTTCCTTCCCCCAGTCCATGCTAGAGCCAGGTCTATGATTTTCCCATATCACTCTGTATTTATATCCCCCCACGTGGCACTTAGCATGTTATTTATCGCAATCACATGTCTTTGTTTCTCTTCCCCACCAGGATATGGATTCTTTGTATCCATAGTACCTAGTACACAGTAATTTTTAAAGTTGTACAAGTGAGGACAGCTCAACAAGTATTTGTTTAGTGTCACTGGTATATCACTCACTCTGCTAGTTTCTTGGTCTACATGCAATCCCTGGTATTTGAGGCTTAGCAGGGAAGATATTAATTTAACCAAATCATTATGCAATCAAATAGTTGATAGCAATCTAAGGTACAGAAGGAAAAACATAACTTTCGTAGGTCAGTGAAGGTTTCCATAAAGAATTGTATTCACGTTTAGAATTAAAAGATTAGTAGGGTTTTCCTAGATTCAGTGGAAGCAAGAGTGTTCCCAGCAGCAGGAATAGGGTATTATTAAAGTGAATTTACAGTGAGTGAAAAGGAGAGTAATGAGAGATAGGGCCACTGGTGTCAGCAAGAAACAGGTCACAGAGGGCCTCACAGGCTATGGTAAAGGCCACTGAACTTCATCCCAAGTATAATGGGAAGATGCATATGTCAGTCAAAGCTCAGTCTGAAAAACAAACAAACAAACAAAAAACTTCAGATGCTTCCAACTGAAGCATTTATTACTGAAAATTGATAGTGTTAAAGAAGAATGAGGAAAGCACAAAGGGGATAGTGAGGCAACCTATAGGTTTGGTGCAGTTGGAAGACACTACTTACCATTAGGCTGAAAGGATACAGGGAACAGGTGGTGAGACAGAGCTTCTGATGCAAGAGAAAGCCATGGCTGGCATTCCTGGTGTTAACTGGGGCCACAGAGCAAGTGACAGTTGGGTGGAAGCTGGAATTACATTTCCATTTTCATAACCTACTGTGAAACCAACCAGGAAGAATGAAGCCTAGGAAATAGTTCCCTGTGATAAAGATCAGCACAGAAAATATTGAAAATGGATCTAATAGCAAATTAACTCCAGTGACCATATGACATAAGTAGAGGACAGCAAGAGTAGAGCAGAGTTGAGGAGGTTTCTACTGCAATGAAGGAGGAGGAAGGCTGAACGAAGATGTTGGCAGTAGTGATAGAGAGAAATGCCTGTGTTTGAAATATATTTAAGAGGCAGGTAGAAGCAGCAGGGATCATTTCTTGAAGGGAGAGAATTTGGACTTTGTTCTTTATGTGATGGGGAGTCCATCACATAAATGGGGAGGAGACGGAGGTAGTGCCATCCATTTGATGTAAATTGAATGGATGAGACACTCAAGACAGGGAAACTTGTTAAAAAGTTATTACAATAGATCAAGCAGTAAGAATATCAATGTATCAAGGTGAACAACAAAACAAGCAGGAAAAAGAAAGAATAAGAGCAAAGCCTGAAGTTAATTTTATTGAGTTAAAAAGTGAGTATGGAAATAAAACTGATTTTTAAAAAACGCTTCCCAATGTATTTTATTAATTTAATAATATCTGGGCTCAATAAAAGTAATTTTATTAGCTTTATTGTTTGCAAGCCCACAATCTACTGACATTTTGTACACAGGCTAGTTCATTTGATTGATTTCAGTCTCAGCATAGATGAGCAAACATCAAGCCCTAATGACCACATGTGATTAATTTCCAATTTATTCACTTTGATAGTATTTGTCAAATGCCAGAAGGGTGTTTTTATTTTTAGATGCTAAGAAAATGCATACACAAAATCGTATGTATAAAATTTTCCTCTTTAACTTAGGTTTGAAGTAATATGTATCTGGCTAAGAAGCCACAATTTTCCAGAGACCCATAAAAATCCTGTAATTCATTAGACCAGAAGTCAGCAGTCTCCACATTTTTAGAGCATGAGGGCCCCATGATAATACCAATTTTTATTTTGTTATTTTTCTCATTTAATATTTAATATTTGAATTTTATTAGGTCAGTTCCCTCATCCTTTATTCAACAAATATTTATTGAGTATTTTTTTAATGTCAGCATCTGTGCTGGGCTTTCAGGATATAAAACTGAATAAAATAAACAAAAATGCTTGCCCAGGTAGAATTTACATTCTAGTTCTCAATTAATGTTTAGTGGGTATGTGAAATAATAGAATCCCTTCCAAAAGCTTCTTGATGAAGTCTTGATGAAAATTTTAATATAGGAAGATATTTTAGAACCATTATTTCAACTCAATTTCTATAAAAGAAAGGAAATACAGCTTAAGAAGAAGACAATATCAGAAGCTTAGCATATTTCCTTGGTTCTTCATACTATGCTTTCTCTACAATGTTATCAGTTTTACAAATACATGGATGATATCACTGAGGTTAAGAGCCAATAAAATATCCTTTTACACTTATTCTAAATCTTTTCTATATAACTCTAAAGTGTGAACACAGAAAATGAGGCCTTGTAGTCACTGAGTCACCTATTTATTATATGACTAAATTCTATATTTTATTATCCTGCCCATTGCATTTTATATACTGAAAAAATAAAAATACTAGTAATTTATGTTTTATTTTAACTTATTTTTTTTTTGAAGAGTAAGAGCCTGGTTAAAAACAAAAGTATAAGTTAATCCTGAGCTATTTTTGTGGCTTGCAAAAATATTCCCAAATTTGACAAAGTTTATAATACCATACTTTCTGAGCAAAGCATTGTCTGGGTAGATTTTGCACCTGGTGTAAGTAGAATTAATTAATAATATGAAAAACAAATTAAAATGTTATTAACAATTGCTTCCATTCTTACTTTCATAATGGTCATATATTAGGAGATAAGAAAAATAAGAACTTAGAATTATCTTTAAATACCTTTTTATTCACTTTATTAAATACATAATCTTTTATGAAGAGATATCCTATATTTATCATATGATCCAAATGAGTGGCAAAAATTCTCCAATTAGTTTTATGTGCTTTTATTCTATTTATTGTACCTTATTGAGGATATGTGCACTTGAAATTGTGGTATTGAACTGAAAGTTCTGGAGACATATCAGACACTGCTCTAAGTGAAGGATGTGTGTGTGTGTGTGTGTGTGCGCATGTGTGTATTTCACACACACATAAACTAATCTATTAAATTAGGTCCAATGCAATAAACCCGTGAGTTAGGTACTTTGTTACAGCTTGAAAGAAGTAAGGCACAGCGTGGCCAAGTTATAGATGTTAGCTGAGCTAAGATTCTATCACAAAGTGTCCATCTGTAGTGTTTCTACACCACACTATCTCTAAAAGAGGTGGGCTCTAAGACCTCATTTTAGAACATGGAAAAGAAGAGATCTTTTAACACATACTAAAAAGCCAAGCATTCCAATTTGCTCCTGTAGAAAACAAACATGGATATGTATAATAAATATTTGGAAGGAACCTTAAACCTTACTCTTTCCTACTCTTCAGTGATAAAATAAATGAAACCAGCCTTCAAGAGGAAAATTTAGAGAGACTCTCCCTGGAAAGCCTAACTCTCTAAAAACATTTATTTAGGAAAGTCCAATCAAGATGGAGGAAATGATGGATCACAGAAACATATAAGTGTAAGGCAGAAATGAGATAACAAAGACCAAGTTGGAAAGAAAAAATAAGTCCATCACAAAAGGTATGGAACAAGGAAGTTTTTCTGTAGGCAGACAAACCATAGTGTATCTAGAGTGGGAATGCTTCTGTTTCATTTCTTTGATGAATGTTTGGTCAGTGTCAAAAATGACCCATGCACTGGTGATAGAGCAGTAACAAGGAAAATACTAGCTCCACTGTCTTCATGGATCTTGCTTTCATTAAGCAAGGTGGACAATGAAAAATAAACAAAATAATATATGACATAATACCAGACAATGATAAGTTCTATGAAGAAATATAAAACAGGGTAATGAGAGATAGTAAGGTGGTGTTTAATACAAATTGTCAGGGAAAGGCTATCAGACAAGGTGTCATAAACAAATACATAATTGTACAGTGAAAATTACAAAATTCTCCAAAGAAAAATTTAAAAGGATCTAAATATTGGAATGATATATAAAATTTCTTGATTAGGAGAATATTATATTAATATAATCTAATAACCATTCTTCCAAAATGAATCCATAAATTCAACACAATTTTAATCAAAGTGCCATACAGCTTTTTTTTAAAATAGGGGGGTAGCAATTGACAAGCTGATTCTGAAAATTACTTGGGAATGCAAAGCACCTAGAATAGCCAACATAATTCTGAAAACAAACAAAATTTGAAGACTGACACTACCTAATCAAGACTTACTACAAAGCTGAGGTAATCAATAGTGTGTGGTGTTGGTGTAAGAATAAACATATATATTAATGAATAGAATAGAGAGTCCAGAAGTAGACCCACAAATATTGTCATTTTTGATAGTAATGCCAATATAATTAGATGAGGAAAAAGGACTGTCTTTTTCAGCCAATAGTGACGGATAACTCAATATCTACCTGGAAAAACAACCTTAACCATTACCACACACTCTACATGACAATTAACTTGAAATAGTTTATAGTCCCAGGTGGAAAATATAAAACTGGAAAAAATTCTGGAGAAAACATGACAGAATATCTTTGCAAACTTTAAGTAGGCAATAATTTCTTAGATAAGAAAGAAAAGCACAAGAAAATAATTGATAAATTTCATTATATTAAAATTTTAAAAGTTGGCTTTCAAAATACATCAATCAAATGAAAAAGCCAAGGATGCTCACTAGAAGAAAATATTCATGTATTCATATATATGTATCTATGAAAAAGGATATGTATCTAGAATGTTTAAAGAACCATTACAACTCAATATTTGGATAAAAATCCAATTAAATATGGCAATGATTTGCATATATACTGTTGCAAACAATGTGTGCAAATGGCCAATGAGCGTGGGAAAATGCTCAACATCTTTTTTTTTTTTTTTTTTTTTTTTTGCAGTACGCGGGCCTCTCACCGCTGTGGCCTCTCCTGTTGTGGAGCACAGGCTCCGGACGTGCAGGCTCAGCGGCTGTGGCTCACGGGCCCAGCTGCTCTGCGGCATGTGGGATCTTCCCGGACGGGGGCACGAACCCGTGTCCCCTGCATCGGCAGGCAGACTCCCAACCACTGCGCCACCAGGGAAGCCCATCAACATCTTTATTCTTAAGAGAAATGCAAGCTAAAGCCACAATGAGATGTCATTACACACTTACTAGGGTGGCTACGATTTAAGATAATGACAATACTAAGTGTTGACAAGGATATAGAGCAACCGCAACTCTTATACATTGTTGTGGGAAATGTAAAATGATAGAACTACTTGATAATCAGTTTATCATTTCTATTATGCTAAATAATCACTAATGTTAAGGCCCAGTACCACCACTCCTAGATATTCACTCAAGATAAAGTAAAACATATGTCCACAAAACCTTGTACAAAAATGTTTAAAGCAATTTAATTCATAATATTAAAAAATTGGAACAATGCAAATATTTGTCTCTAGGTAAATGCATAAACTCTTTCATATAATGGAATAATACTCAGTAATAAAAAGAAACACATTTCTGATGTGTGTAGCAACATGAATGAATTTCCGAAACAATATTACTTTGAAGTAAGAAGTCGGAACAACAAAGGCAAAACAAAATCATATTGTATATTACCTTCATGTCAAAGTCTGTAATGACAGATCCATAGTGATGGTCAGTTGATCAATGTCATTCTGGAGTGGAGTTGGAGAACAACTGGGAAATGTCACAAGGGCATCTTTCGGGTGATAGAAATGATTTATGTCTTAATTTTGTGGTGATGATTACATTGGGTATATTCACTTGTCAAATCTCATTGATCTTCACAATTAAAATGTGTACATTGTATTGTTTGTAAATTTTACCTCAATAAAGTCAACTAAAATAAAATCAACTATAATCTTGATTTTTTAAGCCCATCTGTTTGAGACATCAGATAACTATCAAAACAATGAGGACCAGAGACATTCAAATCAGGAAGAGAAGATCAGCCAAGAGAGGGGAGACTAATATTTCATAATACTTTGTGCCTTGATGCATTTAATAATTCTAAAACTATGGATGTGAGATGGAAAAGCTGAGCAGAAAATAGCTTGAGAGCGACTGAAAAAGCAGAGTAGGGCCCTGAGCAGTCTCTAAAGGAAAGAATGAGATTTGAATCTCAGGTCCACCAAGTAGGAAGTGGTTGATAAATATCACAGGCTATAAATTGTAATCCTAAAAAAGGAATTAGATAAATCATAATGAGAAGAGTCCTTTTAAAGATTTAAATCTCTTGTCACATCAGCTCAATCTCAGATGATTTTTGCTAGCTGTAATGTCTGCTAAAATAAAAATAAATAAATAAATAAATCCTCTGTGGAGGAAGATAAAGTCATCCAGTGTCTCAAACTAAATCTACAATTTTTCATACACAGTGACAGGCATTCAATAAAGATAACCAAGTATGGGGGAAAAAAAGTGAAGCAACAGAGACAAATGTATAACATAGTTCACACTTTGGGGTAATCAGTCCCATTCTTTAAATGACTATGATGAATAAACATGTTTAAAAAGTAAAACAAAATTTGGGGAATTCAGGGAAAACTTCAAATGGATATTCTGTATCTGACATGAACTATGGTAGGCAGAATTCTAGAGGGCTCCATGACATTTTCCATTTTGCATTATTCCTGTGATTATGTTAGGTTACATGGCAAAGGAATGTAATTAAATTACTAATTAGCTGATGTTATGATAAGAAGATTAACAAGGTGGGCCTAGTTTAATCACATGGACAGTTTAAAACAGAGAGTTTTCTTATGGTCAGTAGCAGAAGACAGACATTCAAATCTGAGGGGAATTCAACCTGCTGTTCCTGCCTCTGAGGTTGGAAGGGGCCACATGTCAAAGAATGTGGGTGACTTTGGAGTTGAAAACCCCCATCTGATGGCCAGAAAGAAAATGGGGACCTCTGTCCTCCAAGTGCAAGCAACTAGACTCAAAACCTGAATGAATTTGGAATCAGATTCTTCTCTAGAGCCTCCAGATGAGAGACGAGTAGGGTGAACACTTTGATTTTGACCCGATGAGACCCTAAGCAGAGAATCCAATTAAAACCACCTGGAGTTTCAGCTTAGAGAACTGAGAGCTCATACATGCATGCTGTGTCAAGGATCTAGGTGTGTACATAAATAGAATACAGGTACCTATATAATAACCAGGAAATAACAGATACATCTAATGACTGACTAAATATAGCTCAATAGAGCTCTAAAAACAATAAAGTCCAGATGATAAACTAGAAGATAGATACAATGAAAATTCAGACAAAATCACACAGGAAAAAAAAAAACTGACAGAAAACACTGAAATGAGCTGAACATGTGGGAAAAATAGCTGCAGTCCCAAATGAGAGGAAGCAGGAAAAAAAACAGAAGCAGTTTGTGAAGACAGAATGCTCAAGAATTTTCCAAAACTGATGAGATGAATTATATATCCAGCAAGAATACCCTTCAGAGGTGAAAAGATTTTCAACTTTCAAACCATTTTCAATAAAGAAAAATTGATGATTCATCCAAGGAGAGAGAAAAAGAGCTTATGTAGATATTCTAATTTCAAACAAATATAATTTAAGACATGATTGTAAAGTATAAAGTGAGATGCTTAATGATTAAAGTTTCAAAATATAAGATACACCTCTTCTAAAGTTATATATACTTAAACACATATCATCAAAGTAGAGAAAGTGAAAATTGCCAAAATAAATGCAGATATAGACAAAAAACACATAGTGGGTTATTTGAGCAAATCTTTTCCAGTAATACAACAAAAAATTAGTAAGCAGAAATTTTAACACTGTTATCAACAAATGTAACCTAACTGACAATATTTAAAACACCATATCACAAGAAATATATAGTATTTATCAGCGTACATGGGTACAGGGACCATTTACCAAAACTGATCATATGCTGGGCCCATGAAACAACAAATGTCAGAGGAAATAAACTATATAAGCTATGTTCTCTAATCACATTATAATTAAACTAAATATCAATGACAAACAGCTATTTTATTTAAAACTCTCAAAATTTTAGAAACTAGGTAATATTACTCATCAAATACGAAAGAAAAATGAAAATAAAAATTATGATCTGAATTATAAGAAAATATTTCATATCAACTTTTGTGATGCTATTATAATGTATACAACGTTATTGTGAATGCACATATCAGAAAAGAAAAAAGCCCAAAATCAATTATCTTATTTATTTCAAGATGCCAGAACGTAAACCACAACTTAAAGAAGGAAATAAATAATCAAGTTAGAGTGAACATTAACGAAAGAGAGACCATATTCCAATAGACTGAATAATTATTAAACAGTTGGCAAGACTAATCTACATAGAAAATACCACAAACAAACTTTATCAACAACGAAAATGGGGTCAATAACTTCTATAAATATTCTGAAAGATACTTAGAAGTTTCATCATTACAACGTTACATTTAAAATTTTGAGAATTAGTTCTTTTCTTAGAAAATTACATCTTACCAAAACTGTAGTTCTGGTAAAACTTAATTCTTACGTCCTTGAACTGTGGAACGGAAATAGGTAAACAAGCCCCAAGTCTTAATTGTTCCTATAGCAGAATCACAAAGCAAGTTGAATGTATAGCCTCCCATGTCTTCTATGTAAAGCTTATGATATTGATTTGGGAGGTGTGGGAAAGATTAGAGGGGCCATCTGGCTGGACTCAGAAAATTCTGAGAACCTTGAATCTCCGAATTGCATTGAGCCTGCCTTTCCAACAGAAGCAGGTCTTCTTCTTCTGTCAGGTGTGATTTTCTCGTTCTGGAGGTAAAGACCTTATACTGCCCATATATGAACCCGTTTCTTGCAAAAGAAAGCCCATCTTCCTCAAGGTTCATATTTACTGTCTCTTTTTTAACTTCAGATCTATAACCAGAATCAGAGAACAACATTCCCAGGGAGACAAGTACAAAATAATTACAAAATCTTGACAATTTACATTGGATATCTAAGAACTATGTGTGGAATGTGTTTTAAGGGTGTAAATCCCAAAAGATGGAATATAAGGTGGGATCACATCACATTTATTGATAAAAGTGCACAACCTTGAGTTTCTAGACTCTGTGTACCCTAGCTGAAGAAAGGGAAACAGTGGTAGGAAGATGAATTCACAAATACCAAATACAGGCTAATACATAGCTCTAGAAATTAAAACAAGTCCATATTTTAAGTATGTATTTGAAGATATTAACCAATCCTTCCCTATTTTTTTCTACTTCCTCTACTATTTTAAGAACGATGAATAATGGTGGTGGTATTTAATTTTATAATCAGGTTTTAGATTACAGTATGTCCAAGTGGGATCTTGGCTGAAGGCAAATTAACATCCCCAGAAGTGGATCTGGTGAGTGGCCGGATGTGTATCCCCTTTTTGCAAGATTTTGAGAGCATCATTGTTTTATCTACAGTTGCATGATGTTAAGAGAAAACATAAACTAGTTTTGTAGGATTTAAATATAGCTAGAGTGTAAGAATAGCAAATGGTAAGTAACAAAACTAGCATAAAGCTAGCAAAGGGTGACTGATAAAAGGAATGTGCATGTATTTATTTGTTTGCTCTTGAATCTCCCCACTCCTTTCCACTTTTTAGTAGGTATGAATGGGATTTTCTCCATTGCTACTCTAATTCACCTTAGAAAATATATTGACTTTTTATTTATTTTTTAGTTGTCAGTTTTCCTATTGAACTCTTCTGTTAATTTAATTGTATATATACTTTTATTATTGACTTCTGAGTATTTCAAATAGATGAAGAAATTGTACATATGTAATAAAAAATTTCTTCTCCCTTACGATGGTTATACCCTTCATTAATTTATATGTCATATTGCAATCGTAAGAATTGATGCTAAGCATGTATCATTTGTTCCTAAATGCAATGCTTCTCTCTCCCCCTCATCCCTGTCTTGCCTTTTGCCTATATACAATGTGTTAGTTTGGAATAGTTATCCTTCTTCATGTCAAGAAATTGTTCTTCTAGTCCTGGTATAGATGTAAGTGCATTATTTTATTTTAAAATTTTAAAATTTGGAATGGATTTTCATGCCTTTGAAATAACTATAGATATAGGGTTTTTTTAAAACTTGTTTATGTCATAAAAGAATTTAGCATCATCCTGAGATGAATCCTTCTATTTCCTAAATAAAATATACTCCCAATGAGGTATTTATCCTTCAATATACTATGCTTAATCACTACGATTTTAACTGAGAATGTGTTTTATCAACACAGTTTGTTTTCAGGTTTTTTTTTTCTCTTCTTTTCAAATTCTTTCTCTGTTCAAGTTTGGTAACATGGTTATATAGTAGATTCACAAATTACACTGTTATAATTTTTATGTTTTTCTATACTAGAGCAATTTACACATGGTCGGAACTAAATTTTTTTTTTTATTTTTTAGGGATTTGAAACATCTGCTTGGGAACAGTGACATCCTAGGATGGAGATTAAAAAGCAGCCTTTTGGAGAAAAGGATTATATTAAAAGTTAGTGGGGAATAGATTCAAAAGGTAGATGAGACCAGCTGCAGGTTGAATAGGATGCTCAAGGTGAAGCGAATTTTGGCTAATCAGGTATTGGGAATGGAGACAGGGACTGGCATAGATACATCTAGGAGATGCCACAGAAGATTTCTAATTATGATTTGAGGGTAATCTAACATGAAGGAGAGAAGCTACCATCCCAGTATTCTAGCCAATTACTGTTCACTGTAGAAATACTAAAAAGTTTATATCTATTTCAAATATTTAAGATAAAACTATGTCAATAAAAAATAGCGAACATTTTCAATAAAATTAATGACATATTTCTTGAGCACTTTATCTCATGACAGGCACTGTGTTATAAATACATATGCATTATCCTATTTAGTTCACAAGAAACCTCTATGAAATGCATTTCATTATCACTCATTTTCTGAAAATCAAGGCTTTATAAATTTTCAGACCTTATTCAAGGACTCAGTGTCTATTAAAGTGACCTGTTTTATGTCCAAAAATATATTTACACACAAAAGACTGACAGAAATATTTTTAAAGTTAAAAAATGAATAGAGGGGTATAGCAAGCCCTCTTTGAAGGGTTATTGATTTAAATCTATAATAAATCTGAATTGCAAGGATCAGTTCTAGGCACTTGTGTCATTCTCTAATATTATTTGTTTCAATCTTTAAATTCTTATCTTGAAAAAAGAGATTAAATTTTATTTAGGAAATGAACGAATGGGATAAATTTACCTCCATCTGGAAATCATGAAATGGCAATATTTGTCCCAAACTATTGTATATTATGTAATTCTATACTCGTATTAATATTATGGTAATTTTCTAATATAAGAAAAAACTGTTAAAGTGATATATATATACACATATAGACATATATGTATAGATATGAATTTGTATATATATTTACATATAAGCTATATGAATATTAAACAAATACTAATGCATTAAAAAATTAAAAGGTGTATCCCAATAAAGCACATGATTATTTCACTGAATACTATCTGAATGGGTATTTACTGAATTTCTTAACTCATTTATATTTTCCCTTTCAACTTGAATTTCATATTCAGTAAGAGGTTAACATCCTGTGACAAAGAATAGCGAGCATTCAGCTCTCACGTCATGTTGTCTTGATCTAAGATAACATATAACATATTTAAGTTATAACTAAATTATTCTATTGACAAGGATCCCTTAGGGATAATTTCAGTTTTTGCTTTATCTTAATATTTCCTTTTTTATTGACAGAGCTTGAAGGGTGGGACACAACTGATTGAAAAAGACATTTTTTGGTAACTTTTACTTAGATGCTTTGTTAAAAACTAGTTTAAGTCCTGTTTATGTTGCAAATCTGAACCAGAGCACTTCACCAGACTGGAACTTCCTGACGCGGTAAGCATCAGGTAGCTCTCTGCCTTGTTTTCAGCACATCAGTACTCCATATGCTGTAAGAATGTCACCGAAATCTGGCAGCAATTTTGAAAGGCTCTTGACATGTTGTTTGGTGTCGTTCTTAGTAGGAAGTGCCTGGGGTTGTGGCTGAAAGAAGGGGGAAATTGTGGCAATGAAGAAACACAAAAGCCTAACAAAAATGACTGGAATATGTAAAAGGTTTCTAGAAAGTAACAGATGCAGATACTTTACGGTGGGGAGTGAGATGGAGAGAGAGAGAAGGGAGCCCATAGAATACAAGAATCCCCCAAATAACTATTGATTGGATGCTCTTTAAATACAACCGAAAAACAAAATGTCACATTTCCGATTGACATATTAAAATGTGAGGTTCTTTCTCTTAGAAACTTTTTGAAAAGTCAGCTGGAAAACAGTGTAGAAAATGTGCCAGCCAAACTGATGTCAATAGGTGGAGTGACTTTAAATGCCATCCTCGGTCACCTTTCACATTCTCCCACCTCAAAGACAGGCTTGTTTGCAAGGATCTCACTTCTCTATCCCATTTAGCCATCCTCAGCAGCACATGTGCCACATCCAGGATATTTGAATAGTCATTAGTATGTCTGTTGAGTCACTAGCCAAACCATCCTATCACTACTAAACCTATAGAGGAAATTGTTCTTTCAAGTCAAGTTTTGGCTGCAGAGTGTTATTGGTTGGGCAACAGATGTTCACATAGAGATTGTGGTTACTGGTACTGGAGATGGGGAAGGACAAAAAGGTAATTTACCATTCATAAACCCTGACAACATGGACCCTAGTATTCTCCCAGAATGTTTTGTAATGGCCATCAGCATTTGTGTCATGTTAATATTGACTACTTTACTTATATTTTGAGAGGGCTGGTCTTCTGTTATAAAAGCTTGTTCAAGATTCTGCACATCATATTCCTTTAACTATAGGATATTCTGCAAATGTCAACATTTCTACATTAAATACTCATAAATATTTATATCAGGCCATTGCCTAGGTATTTATTGGTGCTTCTACTTGCTTATATTATTTTATTTTGATCATCAGAGTCTTGAACTTGGACTTATTTGTTCCGTGTTTTATTGTCCCCAGGATGTTGTGCAGATGATATAGCATAGAGTCAAAATTATTACTATGTGCTTATATGGGTTTGATCATCTTTGGGGAGGTGCAAACTTACTTGTCATTTATTTTTTCCTCTTGAAGCTTTTTATGAAGGAATCCAAATTTGGAATGCTAAAACCACTTACATGTTTTGGTCTGACTGATCTTTGTTAGCACAAAAAGGTTGAAAATGTGTATACAGACATCAAGTATTTATGAATGTACAATTGAGAAAAAGAATCTGGCATTTTGTAAGAGTTTGCTATGCAAATGTGAAGGTCATTCTGGATGGGATTCCTCTCAATCGTTCACATCATATTTTCAGATTTTCATTTCCTTGAATAAAGTTTCATCGTTTGAGTCTGTGAGGAAGATCTCTCAGGAAAAAAGAACAAAACAAAAAGTTTCTAGCAAGTTATTGTAGAATTTCATTTAGAAAACAAAACGTTAAAACTAAGGATATTGAAAGAATTAGATGGGGAAAATAAGGTAATGTTGGTGTCCTTCAAATAAAAAGCTGAATTTTACTTCAATCTAAGAAGAAAGTAAGACTTTGGTTTTAAACATGGCACACAAATAAAGCATAATATGTATAGTCTTCAAAAATGGCAATTATTTCTAATAAATCTTAAAGTTAACTGTGAAATATATATGTATTTTTAAAATGATGACTGATATTATTGTGAAAATTTTCTTCTAAATTTTCTTAGTGTGAAACTTGACTCAGTGATATGAATTAACATAAAATACAATATTCAAATGCACTATGATGTTGCAGCTGAGAGTAGAGATTCCAGGAGAAAGTCAAAGCAATTGATATTTTATTAAAATGGTTATATATTACTTCTGAAAAAATGAGGATGATTATAAAATATGGTGTACTAGAATTTGAAATTAGAGTGGTGTTACAAATACTGGAATGAACAAGGAATACCAATTCAATGGAACTAAATAAATTTTTTAAATGTCTAAAGTAATAAAATTATATTTAAATTCAGAAAATGCAAATCTAGAAAACAGGAACAAAATATGAATACACTAAAAAGTTGATGGAACTTTAAGAAGTGTGGTTAATATTAGACAGCAATTATTATGATTTTGTTATGTGATAAATTGCCTCCACATTGGTACTCCAGATTAGTTTTGAAGGTAAAGGAAGTACAATACATTTAGTTTTGTTTGTTGCCTCCGGATAGAATGGACATCGATATTTTAATAGGTGACTCAACAGTGGGTCCAAGAACACCAAGAAAAAAAAAATTAGATCAAAGAAGGACATTTAAAATATCGACATGAGAGAAAGAAAAGATTCATTTAAAGTAGAGAATTTAACTAGTTAAAATTTACCAAAGCGATGAATAATAAAACAAAGGGAGAAAAATGTTTAACATGATGCTAGTGATAATGAAATGAATTCCTCAAAAATTAAATTATTTAGAGTAACTTTTATCTGAATTTTTTTTAATTTGAAATGTGAGAAATCACTGGTTAACAGAGGATCTAACTAAGTAATTAATCAGGGCTGAAGGCTAGGAACTACTGTGGTATGAAATTGATTTGAGATGATCTAGTTATCCAAAGTTTTTTTTTTAGAATATCTACTCTGCGAGAATCTACTACAGCTATTATTTTAAAATAATATATTTTTTCAGGAGCTATAATCCTAAACTGAGGATTACCATTAGATGGTCCTTTTCAGATTCTCTGGATTTAGTGTTGTATATATTCATATGTCATGCATCTTCCACAATGATGAGCACATACGAGGCCTTTATTACAGTTTGTGGAATGAATGAATAAATTTATAAATGTAGACATGAATGACTATTTTGGAGCTTCATTCTGGTAAAGAAGTATTAAAAACCGCTATTTAAAACAGTCTAAGGCACTAAGTCTTATGTTGTGGAGGTTACAAAGGCATGTCCTTGGCCAACAAAAAGTTTAAAATCTAGTTAAGTAGAGGACAAGGGTAAAAGTATGCACAAAATAAGCTAAAGTATTGCTAATAAAGAAAATGAACACAGGGCGAATGCAATGGGAGTCCAGGTAGGGCATATTGTGGAAAAGGTAGAATGCTTTGATAGGAGATTTATTTTAGTTACGTAGATATATAGAGAAAAATCATGTAAAATAGAAAGTGGAAGCCACAGCAAAATAAAGGAGAAGGCTTTAATTTGGTTTTCAACCTAGAAATTCTCACTTGAAGGGAAGAGCCTAGGTCAAACAGGTGAAACACTGATAAAATAACTTGTACAAGGATATTCAGCTCTTTGTTATCAGAGTGTAAAAAGCTGGGGTGAAAGCCTTTCATGCCAGTCTATAGTGAAATGACACTCAGAAAATTAAAGTACATTCAGAGAAGCCCGGAAGGAAACTTTAAAATCCACATCTTATTCATTGTCTAAGCTTCTTCCATGCTTCTACAATGGCAGCTCCCATCACCCCAAACACAGTCAATGTCATTTTTTTTAATGTATCTCACATTTCCTTAAACAGTTAAGGTAAAATTTCCCAAAATGTGTATCTGAAAATATTAACTCCACTCTGTGGCCAATATGTATAGGAAATGCATTACCAAAAGTATAGATTTCTGGCACTTTCATTATTAATTTGAAATGTATCTATATGTCTCTCCACCTGAGGTTTTTATATTGAAAATGAAAGTGTTGCAGTGTCAAGACATCATAAAACGTGGCTTCTCAAAAAATAATAAAGCACATGTAATTAATTTTATCAGGAACATAATGAGCATTTGTAAAACATGAGTTATCTTATTTTGCATCCTCCTTATCTGTATGAAGGTGAACACATTTGGAAAGACTTTACTGCAGTAGAGGGAAAAATGCTGTACATTCAATATTTGACTTCAGGGATCTAGCATGAAATCAGATGGTGTATAATGTCAGATAGAATTATACTTATTTTTATCCAGGTACTGTAATACCTACTTTTAAAATGAAAAGGTTAAAAATAATGCCACATGTGGCCAGTAGGCCTATGAGACTTCCCAAATGTGTCATATTTGTGTTAATATTGTGCTCATGTTTGACAAATGTTGCAATACATTGTAATGATTATAAAGTAAGTTTAGATTCATGTTCTTTTGTTTCAAACAAGTAAATTTGAACAGGTATTTTTCTTGTTTTATAGTAATGGACTGTTCAGTGACAGATTAACAATATAGGAGGGTTGTCTTTTTAATGCATTCTTATTTATGGAATGTTCCTCTGTTTAACTCTGTAAAGGGATACCTCAACACTATGTTTTGTTCAGGAATTAAGTCTTTCTGATTACCACGCCCTTACCAATACCAAAAAGAAGGAAAAAAAGGAAAAAAGAAATAGAAAAACAAGTGTGTGTGTGTGCATGTCAACAAGTTGCCTAACAATCAAGATCAATAAACAAAACCATAAGGCTACAAGAGAACACTCCCCCCTCCTCCAATTCATAGATGAATAGAATCAATGCTTGAGAAAATTTCCCTGGAGGGTACAGGGTGGAATTTGGAAACTGTAAAAGGAGCACTGAAAATGAGAAGAGCAGATGGAAGCTATTAAATCAGAATAACATTGCCTCTCACAAAGACTCAAATCAAATGTCATGAACTTCTATTATTGACAACACAGGCAGGCAGCACAGCTATCTTTGGACTTTAAAAATATATGCAATATTCCACTATAAATAATTATCAATTCTGCCTCAGCAAAGTGTCACGCACCTGGTAGGTACAGAGTAAAGATTTTTTTTTTATGATGTTGTCAATTTTAATAGAATGGCATGTCTAGAAATGCTAAAGAAAGAATGAAGATTACCAAAGGACTTGGCATATGCTTCATGTTGTAAAAATGCCAAAATCCTAAAATAGGAAACATATTTTAAATATAAAAATTATTTAATTCTTTACAGTGACCTACCATTTTAGAGAAAGGAGGATTTGATGATTTGATATACTTTTAATGTTTTTAATACAATCATCTGTGATTCTTATTTCTTTATCATAAAGGATCAAAGGCTCTTGGCACATGCTCCCCAACTTGAGTCCCTCCTTGACCTCTATATCCTGGATGGAGCATTTTAACGCCTTAGGAAGGCATGAAACTATTGAGAGATTTGCAAATGAGTTTCTTCAAATGGGGCACACAGGTCTGTAGGTCACGTTGATGGACTTGCCTGGGCTCTTTCTGCAGCCATGTGGTCCCTTGATCTCCCACTCTTCCAGCTGCCAGTGCACTTGTGAGCACAGATGAAGGTCTAGCAGCTACTCGCCTGCCTCCCCCACCTGCTTGACTTCACTTGTCCACTTTTAAGTGAATGGCAATGCTCTAGATTTGCAATCTTATTTGGAACTATATTCCATCTTATATATTTTCCAAGAAATCCCATATAATGATCAATTATCTGTTCTCTGCATCTTTTCCTTCCATTGCTTCCTATACCATCAAATCAGGGAATGTGGACATAACCCAACAGAACTAATCAAATTTCTTGACAAGAAAGAAAAAGGAGGAAGAGAAGGAGAAGGAGATGAGAAGGAGGGAGAGAAAATGTTATTGCTTTACTGACATCAAGTAATAAATAAAAGATTAAAATTAATTTATATTCTTTTTTGTTTTTTTAATGTTTTGATGATTTTACAAAGATCTTCTGAAAACCTACACACTTACCTAAAGGAAATATTTCTAGGGTACCTCTTAATCCTAGAGTCACAAAAAAGATTACTTTAGGGGAATTGGCTGATTTCCATGAACTTCCTGGTAATTTTTTGTACCTCTACACAAGATTGGGCCATGTTTCATAGCTAATACACTGCCTATTCTGTGCTTGAGGCTTGATGGAATTTTCTGGGATCTTGAAAGTATGGATAATTCCTCGGTTAAGGAAGTATTAAAATCACAGAATTAAAATGATAGTTCTGAGATTGGTTCAAGATGGCAGAGTAGAAGGACATGGGCTCACTTCCTCTTGCGAGAGCACTGGAATCACAACTAACTGCTGAACAATCATTGACAGGAAGACACTGGAACTCACCAAAGTAGATACCCCACATCCAAAGACAAAGGAGAAGCCACAATGAGATGTACTTTGTCAGGACTGGGGAAAACAGAGACTCCACTCTTAGAGGGCACACACAAAGTAGTGTGTGCATCAGGACCCAGGGGCAAGGAGCAGTAACCCCATGGGTGACTGAAACAGACCTACCTGCTAGTGTTGGAGGGTCTCCTGTAGAGGTTGGGGATGGCTGTGTCTCATTGTGAGGACAAGGACAGGGGCAGCAGAAGTTCTGGGAAGTACTCCTTGGCATGAGCCTTCCCAGCATCCACCATTAGCCCCACCAAAGAGCCTGGAGTCTCCAGTGCTGGGTTGCCTCAGGCCACACAACCAACAGGGGGGGAACTCAGCCCCACCCATCATCAAACAAGCAGATTAAAGTTTTACAGAGCAACACCCAGTTCTATCCTCACCAGTCCCTCCCATTAGGAAGCTTGCACAATCCTCTTAGATAGCCTCATCCACCAGAGGGCAGACAGCAGAACCAAGAAGAACTACAATCCTGCAGCCTGTGGAATGAAAACCACATTCACAGAAAGAGAGACAAAATGAAAAGGCAGAGGACTATGTACCAGATGAAGGAACAAGATAAAACCCCAGAAAGACAAGTAAATGAACTGGAGATAGGCAACCTTCCAGAAAAAGAATTCAAAATAATGATAGTGAAGATGATCCAGGACCTTGGAAAAAGAACTGGGGGCAAAGTTTGAGAAGATGCAAGAAATGTTTAGCAAACACCTAGAGGAATTAAAGAACAAATAGAGATAAACAATACAGTAACTGAAATGAAAAATACACTAGAAGGAATCAATAGCAGAAAAACTGAGGAGAAGAATGGATAAGTGACCTGGAAGACAGAGTGGTGGAAATCACTACCATGGAACAGAATAAAGAAAAAAGAAATGAAGACAGCCTAAGAGACCTCTGGGACATTAAATGCACCAACATTCACATCATAGGGGTCCCAGAAGGAGAAAAGAGAGGGAGAGGACCCGAGAAAATATTTGAAGATATTATAGTTGAAAACCTCCCTAATATGGGAAAGGCAATAGCCACCCAAGTCCAAGAAGTAAACAGAGTGCCAGGCAGGATAAGCCCAAGGAGAAACATGCTAAGACACATAGTAATCAAATGGAAAAAATTAAAGACAAAGAAAAATTATTAAAAGCAACAAGGGAAAAATGACAAATGACATCCAAGGGAACTTCCATAAGATTAACAGCTGATTTCTCAGCAGAAACTCTACAAGCCAGAAGGGAGTGGCATGATATATTTAAAGTGAAGAAAGGGAAGAACTTACAACCAAGATTACTCTACCCAGCAAGGATCTCATTCAGATTCGACAGAGGAATCAAAATCTTTACAGACAAGCAAAAGTTAAGAGAGTTCAGCACCACCAAATCAGCTCTACAACAAATGCTAAAGGAACTTCTCTAAGTGGGAAACACAAGAGAAGAAAAGGACCTACGAAAACAAATCCAAAACAATTGAGAAAATGGTAATAGGAATATATATATTGATAATCACCTTAAATGTGAATGAATTAAATTATCCAACCAAAAGACTGGCTCGCAGAATGGTTACCAAAACAAGACCCATATATATGCTGTCTACAAGAGACCCACTCCAGACCTAGGGACACATACAGACTGAAAGTGAGGGGATAGAAAAAGATATTCTATGCAAATGGAAATCAAAAGAAAACTAGAGTAGCAATTCTCATATCAGACAAAATAGACTTTAAAATAAAGAATGTTACAAGAGACAAGGAAAGACATTACATAATGATCAAGGGATCAATCCAAGAAGAAGATATAACATTTATAAATACATATGCACCCAACATAGGAACACTTCAATATATAAGGCAAAAGCTAATAGCTATAAAAGAGGAAATTGACAGTAACACAGTAATAGTGGGGCACTTTAATGCCTCACTTACACCAATGGACAGATCCTCCAGACAGAAAATTAATAAGGAAACACAAGCTTTAAATGACACAATAGACCAGATAGATTTAATTGATATTTATAGGACATTCCATCTAAAAACAGCAGGTTACTCTTTCTTCTCAAGTGAACACGGAACATTCTAAAAGATAGATCATATCTTGGGTCACAAATCAAGCCTCAGTAAATTTAAGAAAGTTGAAAACGTATCAAGCATCTTTTCCAACCACAACGCTATGAGATTAGAAATAAATTACAGGGAAAAAAAGTAAAGAGCACAAATACATGTAGACTGAACAATACGTTACTGAATAACGAAGAGATCACTGAAGAAATCAAAGAGGAAATCAAAAACTACCTAGAGACAAGTTATAATGAAAACACAATGATCCAAAACCTATGGGATGCAACAAAAGCAGTTGTAAGAGGGAAGTTTATAGCAATATAACCCTTCCTCAAGAAACAAGAAAATTCTTAAATAAACAATCTAGCCCTCCACCTAAAGGAACTAGAGAAAGAAGTACAAACAAAACCCAAAGTTAGTAGAAGGAAAGAAATCATAAAGATCAGAGCAGAAATAAATGAAATAGAAAGAAAGAAAACAATAGCAAAGATCAATAGAACTAAAACCTGGTTCTTTGAGAAGATAAACAAAATTGATAAACCTTTAGCCGGACTCATCAAGAAAAAGAGGGAGAGGACTCAAATCAATAAAATTAGAAAAGAAAAATGAGAAGCTACAATGGACACTACAGAAATACAAAGCATCATAAGAGACTACTACAAGCAACTCTATGCCAATAAAATGGACAACCTGGAAGAAATGGACAAATTCTTGGAAAGGTATAACCTTCCAAGACTGAACCAGGAAGGGATAGAAAATATGAACAGACCAATCACAAGTAATGAAATTGAAACTGTGATTAAAAATCTCCCAACAAACAAAAGCCCATGACCAGAGGGCTTCACAGGTGAATTATATCAAACATTTAGAGAAGAGGTAACACCCATCCTTCTGAGACTCTTCCAAAAATTGCAGAGGAAGGGACACTTCCAAACTCATTCTATGAGACCACCATCACCCTGATAACCCAAACCAGACAGAAATACTATAAAAAAGAAAATTGCAGACCAATATCACTGACGAATATAGATGCAAAAACCCTCAACAAAATACTTGGAAACAGAATCCAACATATTAAAAGGATCATACACCATGATCAAGTGGGATTTATCCCAGGGATGAAAAGATTGTTCAGTATACGCAAATCAATCAATATGATACACCATATTAACAAAATGAAGAATAAAAACCATATGATCATCTCAGTAGATACAGTAAAAGATTTTGATAATATTCAACACCCATTTATGATAGCGACTCTCCAGAAAGTGTGCATAAAGGGAACCTACCTCAACATAATGAAGGCCATATACGACAAACTCACAGCAAACATCATTCTCAATGGTGAAGAACTGAAAGCATTTCCTCTAAGATCGGGAACAAGACATGGATATCCACTCTCACCACACTTATTCAACATAATTTTGGAAGTCCTAGCCATGGCAATCAGAGAAGAAAAAGAAATATGAATATAAATTAGAAAAGAAGAAGAAAAACTGTCACTGTTTGCAGATGACATGATACTATACATAGATAATCCTAAAGATGCCACCAGAAAACTACTAGAGCTAATCAATGAATTTGGTAAAGTTGCAGGATACAAAATTAATGCACAGGAATTTCTTGCATTCCTATACACTAACAATGAAAGATCAGAAAGAGAAATTAAGGAAACAATCCCATTCACCATTGCAACAAAAAGAATAAAATACCTAGGAATAAACCTACCTAAGGAAGACAAAGATCTGTACTCAGAAAACTATAAGACACTGATGAAAGAAATAAAAGATGACACAAACAGATGGAGAGATATACCATGTTCTTAGATTGGAAAAATCAATATTGTAAAAATGACTATACTACCCAAAGCATTCTACAGATTCAGTGAAATCCCTATCAAACTATCAATGGCATTTTATTTACAGAACTAGAGTAAAAAATCTTAAAATTTGTATGGAGACAGGAAAGACCCCAAATAGACAAAGCAATCTTGAGGGAAAAAATAGAGATGGAGGAATCAGACTCCCTGACTTCAGACTATACTAAAAGCTACAGTAATCAAGCCAATATTGTACTCGAACAAAAACAGAAATATAGATCAATGGAACAAGATAGAAAGCCCAGAGATAAACCCATGCACCTATGGTCAACTAATCTATGACAAATGAGGCAAGGATATACAATGGACAAAAGACAGCCTCTTCGATAAGTAGTGCTGGGAAAAACTGGACAGCTACATGTAAAAGAATGAAATTAGAACACTCTCTAACACCATACACAAAAATAAACTCAAAATGGATTAAAGAACTAAATGTAAGACCGGATGCTGTAAAACTCTTTGAGGAAAACATAGGAAGAACAGTCTTTGAGAAACATCACAGCAAGATCTTTTTTGACCCACCTCCTAAAGAAATGGAAATAAAAACAAAAATAAACAAATGAGACCTAATGAAACTTCAAAGCTTTTGCACAGCAAAGGAAACCATAAACAAGATGAAAAGACAACCCTCAGAATGGGAGAAAATATTTGCAAATGAATCAATGGACAAAGGATTAATCTCCAAAAAATATAAACAGCTCATGCATCTCAATATTAAAAAAACAAACAACCCAATCAAAAAATGGGCAGAAGACCTAAATAGACATTTCTCCAATGAAGACATACAGATGGCCAAGAGGCACATGAAAAGATGCTCAACATCACTAATTATTAGAGAAATGCAAATCAAAACTACAATGAAGTATCACCTCTCACCGGTTAGAATCGCCATCATCAGAAAATTTACAAACAACAAATACTGGAGAGGGTGTGGAGAAAAGCGAACTCTCTTGCACTGTAGGTGGAAAAGTAAATTGATACAGCCACTATGGAGAACAGTATGGAGATTCCTTAAAAAACTGAAAATAGAATTACTATATGACCCAGCATCCCACTACTGGCATATACCCAGAGAAAACTGTAATTCCAAAAGACACATGCACCCCAATGTTCATTGTAGCACTATTTACAATAGCCAGGTCATGGAAGCAACCTAAATGCCCATCGACATATGAATGGGTAAAGAAGATGTGGTTCATATATACAATGGATTATTACTTAGCCATAAAAAGGAACGAAATTGAGTCATTTGTAGAGACTTGGATGGACCTAGAGACTGTCATATAGAGTGAAGCAAGTCAGAAAAAGAAAAACAAATATCATATATTAACACATATGTGTGGAATCTAGAAAAATGGTACAGATGAACCAGTTTGCAAGGCAGAAGTAGAGACACAGAGGTAGAGAACAAACATATGGACACCAAGGGGGGAAAGCGGGGTGTGGGTGGGGGGGTGGGATGAATTGGGAGATTGGGATTGACATATATACAGTAATATGTATAAAATAGATTAATAAGAACCTGCTGTATTAAAAATAAAATAAAATTCAAAAAAATAAAATGATAGTTCTGATTAAAATTGTAGAAAATGATTGCAAATGGATCAGGTCTGAAGCTATGTGACTAAAACTGCAGATGTTTATCTCTTTTTTTCATGATCATTATTACCCAGGACTTCCGTGAGTATGGAATGGCTCCTAAGTTCTCTCAGCCCAGTGCCTGGTTGTACCTTGTGTGGAGCAGTGTCAGCCAATCTCCACAGTTAAGCTGATATGAACTTTTGCAAACGAATACAACTTTTTATCTCCCTGTGTCATAATTGTAAACTTTTTCTTCTATAGCTGGAGGGAATCAGTTATTCTCTAAGAGGGTTCAAATAGCCATAATTAATGCATTAAGTTATTTAGAACTATACTCACCTGCAGAATACAGACTTCATCGAAATTTATTCAAGATAAGATTGCATTTATTATTTTAAGCTTCTTTTATTTATTTGATTATATTAACTTGGCTTGATACAACAAACACAGAGCATCACAAACACTTTCAAATATTACTTGTTTTCATGGCTTCTAAATGCTTTCCTCTTACTGTTTAATAATTATAATAATATTTAGAGTTGATTAGCCAGAGGAAATACAGAGAATAGCATTTGTGAAGATATAAAAGAAAGACTCTAAAATTTGGACTTGGGTCACTATTTCGCTCAATGCCTTTTTTCCTTCATGAATTTAATCAACGTGTTTTGAGTATGGCTGTGTGCCAGGAATTGACAATGTGGTCATGATGGTAAGAGTAAAACCCCTAGGGAGGTAGTTACTAACAGAGCCATTGTACCAGAGGTTCTGCCAGAGCACAGGGACGTCAGCCCTGCTCAGGTCTTAGGATCTGGGTATGGCTGGGGGTGGGATCAGGAAAGTCTCCAATTAACCTAGGTCTAGATGAACAGGCATGGATCAGGCAAAACAACCTGTCAGGGATAAGGGGTCATCCACTGCAAGCAGAAAAATTCACACCCTGCCATTTAACTTGCTGTTATAGCTTGGACAAATTATTCGTTTGAGCCTGTTTCTCAAATGTACAATGACTATAATGATAGCATTTACCTCCTAAGACTGCTGTGAGGATTAAATGAGTTAATATATGTAAAGGACTTAGAAGAGCATCTGGGGCACTGTAAGAGGCACATGAGTGTTCACTAATGCTATCATGTCAAGGAGCCTGGATGTCAGTGAAGAACAGCACAGAAAGTAAACAGGAATGAGGCCGGAAGCGTGAGTAGGAAGTGGATTCTGGGAGAAAGTAAGAGGAACGTCGTGCTGCAGAGTTTAGACTTTTGCACCGTAGAGAGATGAGCCAGACTGCCATGATCCAGGTGCTGTTAGAACTAGAGGAAAGCCATAGAGGTGGAAGAAGCTGTGGAGGGTCCTCAGTGATACGGTGTCCCCCAGAGCCTAGGTAATGGTTGGGAGAGGGAGGCGATGTGGTAAATTATAGAGACTTTGTTCTTCATTTTAAACATAAGCTAAATAGATGTTTCCACATCTCAGATCAAATTGCAATAATATCACTTTCTTTACTACATATTAATACTAAATATTACCTGTTCACTTTTTCCTACATTGAACATTATTCTTATAGGTTTTGCTGGGGAGAATTTGATACCTGCAAAAGAATATAGGTGTAATATATGTAATTTATGAAACATAATAATAAACACCTCTGAAATGCTCAGCTTTAGAAATTGAATCTTACCATTACCACTGATAACCTCATAACCTTCCCCAGCCAAATCTCATACTCTTGTTTGCCCCTAATGGGAAAAATATTATCCTAAATTTAAAATAATAATAATAATAAACAATAACAACAATAATAAGTGCTTTCATTTATGGATTTATCATACCTGGATATATCCCTAAGTAATGTATTATTTATTTTCTTTATGAACTTCTTAAACTATGGTATCCAAGTTTTTACCTTTTGCAATAAAGTATACTTTGCAACTTGCTAATTTTTTTCAACATGATATATCTAAGGTTCATCTTTGTTGCATGTGGCTCTAGTGTACTGATTTTCGTTGCTATATTGTATTTCATTATGTAATTACAGAAATTTTTACCTATTTATTTGTTCAGTGAGTGAGTGATTTTTGGTCTCACAACGTTGCTATGAACATTTTCTTGCCTATTAATTGATGCATGTATGAAAGTTAACTTGATAATGCCGATTTGCTTCCACAGAGGTTTTCACTCTCACTGACAGCAGAGTTCCTGGTTTTTCCATATCTTTGCCAACATTTGGCTTTGTTAGACTTTTAACTTCTTTTTCTTGACAACCTGGTGGTTGTAAATGACATCCCATTGTGACTTAATTTACTTGATTATTAAGGAGATCAAATGTCTTTACATATGTTTATTGATTCTTCATGTTTCTTCTTCTGTGAAATGTCTATTATTTTATTTGCCCATTTTTCTATGGATTGTTTTTACATGGATTCATGAGAGTTCTTCATATATTCTGGATATTGGTTGGTTATATATATATGACTAATATCCACTCTCAATTTGTACCTTTTCTTTTCATTTTCTTTAGCCTTTTAATGAATACAATTTCTTGATTTTAATGTACTTATCAATCCTGTTTTAAGTTAGTACTTCTTGTGCCTTATGTGTGAACTTTCTCACACTGCATATACCTAAAGATATTTCATACTTTCTTCTAAAAGTTGTAATGTTTTCCCCTTTACATTTAGTTTTTAAGTCATATTTAACTGATCTATATCTTCATTACTTTGTATACCTAATATGGGCTAGGTACTATTACTGGTACTTGGAATACCAAACTAAAGTGTAATGAAATGATAAAAAGGACAGTATGTCTCACTTGAAGAGAGAAGTATAATGAGGAAAATAAGTTAACACTGATCATACCTTGAGTTTATATGGTACTTTGTTAATTAAGCACTTCTTCACATAACCAGAGATCTACCATCTGAACGTTCTACATGCATGTCACGTAATGCTGCTCCCTCGTTTATAATCCTCAATGTTTTCTTATACTGTCCACAACGGAATTTAAACACAGTACTTGATAATCTAGCCCCTTTTACCTCTCCAGATATAGCCCTCTTGCCTACTCCTCCAGACATATGAATTGCCTGGAGTTCAAATGTGCCATGTCATCTCTTATCCTTTCTTTTAGTATGAAAGTGATAGCTCAATTAGTTGGCTGCTGAAATTCTAGACAATGATGTTAACGATGACTTCCTAATTTAGTAGGCAAGGGGTTATGATGAAGAGATCATTTGTGAATTATGATGAAAACAGATTCCATATGACTTGTGGGCTAAGTAGACATATAAGAATGAGTGAGTTAGAGTAGGTGAAAGTTGATTTCATCACTTTCATATAGCAAACTCTCTGATATGCTAAGAAATGTTTGTTGAATGTATGAAAAAATGGATGAATGAATGAAAAAGTAGGTAATAATAAAAGCAGCTCTTTGATTTTGGCAGTTCAGTTCCTTGGCTACAGATTTTGTCAAGTCTAGTTATCCCTATAGGTATTTTCTTTTTCACTGTATTCCCTGTCAGGTAAATCTATACATAGCCATCTTCCAAAAATGCAATGTTTATAACAAAGTAATAATTCCATTTAAACAGAATTTTTAGTAAGTTCATTCTATACTTTTATGACCAAAGCTAATCATTTTTAAAGAAAGTTCTTGATTGTATGCTTTATCTTTCAAGTATTTATTGGATCTTAATATGCAATTAAAATAGTTTTAAAACTATGCTTTAGTTAGTCACAGGCAACTAATGGCTTTAATGAAAGAAGAATATCAAGGTATAAGTACAATTTTAGTTCATGATTTCACTAATGATTCTAATTGTTGCAGACATTATCCAGTACTTATGCTTGAGTGAAATTCTTTAGGTGAATCAAGTGTTGGAAATGTGAACTAATAAAATGTATTCTTATTCTGTATTCCTATAAAATTTTATGTATAGGAAATCTTCCAAGTTTCCTTCCTGTAATTTTTCTGTGCGTGGGAAAGATACAACCTCTTTTTAAATTGTTATTTGTGCAGAAATCAATTCCAATCCTACCACATTAGCAATGATATGGGATAGCACCCCATGCATCTTGTGACCAATCACAGTCCATGTCCTTCTAGGCACATTGCTGCACTTAGTAGCCCACTGAGCTCAAAGGGCAGCCCACTCTTGAGGCTACAGACCTTCTTCTGATCAATACCAGCCTCAAAATCTGTGAGGTCGAGTTTGCATCCTTTCTTGCTAAAGAGCTGTTTCTTGGCAAGGTCACTTCCCTTTGTGCTCCTGGCCTCTCGCTTGCTTCCTTTATTTGGAAATCACTGGATCTCTGCCTTCAAGCTCCCTGCACTCAGGCCCTGCTGGGCATCAGCACCACCTTTGTCACAGTGCTTTCCCAGCAAAGGCCCTGCCGTGACTCACCTCCATCTGCACCGCGGCCCCTGCCCAGATGCTCATGGAGGGCTGGTGTGGGCAAGGCCTCTGGAGAAACTCACCTTTTTTCTCTTTTCCAGCTCCCAATCCTTTTATGTACAGCCCAGCTATTCCTCTAGCTTTCTAACACGTCTTCTAAGTGCAAGTGCAGAATGTTAGAAACTGCATGGACTTTGGGAATGGATAAAGCTCTTCCATCTGCGACGTTATTAGCTCCAATTTTCTCAGGACTTTATGCGAGAATTAACATTTTATCAAGTGTAAACATAGCATTTCAATACACAAGAAGTGGTAAATAAATGCTGGATAATGTTCTTGTCCAGGTCTAGCCTCACTCTCTGTAAATGACTACACCTTTTGCTCACTGCATTTTGGTCTTTCCCAGCAGCTTAATTGATTGATTAATTAACTAATTAATTAATTGAATTTTATCCCTTCCTCACTTTTGATTTCCTCTCTTCTGGGATGCACTTAGCGTTAAGCGCATAATATGGGCTCGTGATAGTTGCATCTTATTAAATTATTTAAAACAATTCTTTATTCATTCTAGTTAAACTGATCTACATTTGCAAAATTTTCTAGACTGTCCATTGGTCCGGCCACCTCATGCATCACACATTCTCAAAGACTCTGAAAAATGGAGTTCAATTAGCTTCAATTCTGTGAAGACTCCCTTCAGTTTTCTTAGGCACAAGTCAGTGCTCTGTGGTTAGTTTTCCATTTCTAGACCAGAGACGCTCAATCAGTGTCTTCTTGGGGGGTGGGGGAGGGTACATTCTCTTTCAGCCACCACTTCTGCAGTAGTGATGGGAAGATTACTTTTATCTTTGCAATTTCCCACTTAGGTGGCTATTATTACCCTACCTTAGAGAATGTGAACAGTAACAAGAGAGCATATGGTATTTTAACAGGGAATAACTGGTACCTTTAGATACAGCTCTGGACATCTCCCTGAATGTCTGTTTTAACAATAATAAGATACATAGCTACCAATGCCTGGCAGAGCCCTTATCTATTTATTCATCCATCTATCTATTCCTTGAACAATTATTTAAGCACTGTTGCCAGGCACTGGGTTTGGCACATAATAAACTTTCAAAAAATTGATAAAGACTTTTTTTTTTTGTAAAGGATAGAAGGTGATTAAAATGAAGAGTTGAGGATTCTGTGTCTAGGCATGGTATTTTTCTCTCAGAAACCATGCCTGCCCTCCTTACAGCTTTGTTTAAGATGTACAGGTTCTTCCTGGGTGCTAGCTCCCTTATTTTTTCTCTCTACTTCCCTAGACATAAATGATGTCTTCTAATTTTCTTTTTGCAAACTTATCCACATCTTCGGACAAATAAAAATGCATGCAAAAGGACTGAAGCATTTAGGTTGGTATTGAAATCTGAAAACGAATTAGTGGAAGAATTCTCTTTGTTACTGGTGGCTTTATGGGGACCTTCATGTCAGAAGATGTGGATTGTTATCAGTTACTGACTGGGGATACTTGGTTAGAGATTTTCATGCCGACCCTCATTCATTCCAAAAAAGTAGTCACTACGTGACACCTTTGTGCCAGGTACAGATCTGAGCCTCCTTCTCCAACAAGAAGACTGGAATAGGGGTATAGCCCATAATCTTGTTAGTGGGGGGTCATGAGCTGCTGAAGATTTCCTGTGATTTTCAACTCTTGCCATTTATCCCACCCAGCTTCTGAGACCTTGGACGCCCCAAAGGACTCTTGTAAGTAAGTAAACCACAGATTACTAATTTTTTCTATACATATTAACTTTCCCAAGATTATTCTAACTCCTTTAGCAACCTTATAGAATTAGCAACTTCAGAATGTATAGTGTTAATGAATAAAGCTTCATTTCCTGTTTGTTTTTGCTTGACTTGTTAATTAATATTAGGGAAAATGGGGTAGTTCTAGAAAGTGAGGCCCAGAAGATGAATTTTCTCAACTCCACATGTATTCATTCATGAAAGATAGAGCGAGTGCCCACAACTGCCAGGCACTGCTCTGAGAGACTTAGATTGAATCTTATCAACAACACTGTGAGAGCAACAGAATTATTATATCCTTTTTCCTTTTTAATTAATTTTTTGGAGTATAGTTGGCTTAAAATGTTGTGTTATTTTCTGCAGTACAGCAAAGTGAATCTGTTATACATATATGTACATCCACTCTTTATTAGATTATTTCCCATATAGGTCATTACAGAGTATTGAGAAGAGTTCCCTGTGCTCTACAGTAGGTCCTTATTAGTTACCCATTTATATATAGCAGTGTGTATACATCAATCCCAATCTCCCAATTTATCCCTCCCTGTCTTATGCCCTGGTAACCATAAGTTTGTTTCCTACATCTGTGACTTTATTTCTGTTTTGTAAATAAGTTCATTTGTACCCTTTTTGTAGATTCCACATATAAGCAATATCATATGATATTTGTCTTTCTCTGTCTGACTTACTTCACTCAGTATGACAATCTCTAGGTCCATCCATGGTGCTGCAAATAGCATTATTTCCTTCAGCCATTTTTCAAGTGGGGCAATACACACTTGGAGAAATTTTGCAACTTTTCTGAGTTCATGTCACCTGTGAGTGGTGGAGATGGAATTTCAATTCGAGAGCACAATTCCAAAGTTGAGGTCACTACCAAGAGGCTACACCAGCTCCAGCTTGAAGACAGAACCTTTGTCCTTACGGAGCATATAGTCTCAGGTTATAAAGACAAACATGTGAATTGGGACTGACCTGTGATGTGGGAGGTGGTAGAGAGATTTGAGAGCACAGAGTCGGGATGGGCAGAAAGGGTACTTAGGCTGAAATTTGGAAGGCGGTGGGATGGGCAGAAAGCGTACTTAGGTTGAAATTTGGAAGGCGATGGGATGGGCAGAAAGGGTACTTAGGCTGAAATTTGGAAGGCAGTGAGAGGTAAGTTAGCCAAGAAAACACACATCTGAGGATAGTATCTAAGTGATGGAATAAGCAGAGCAAATATGGGGCATTCCCAAGACGTTTTCATCAACTAAGCGGAATATACATAGTTTTCTTCCATAGATTGAGAGGTAATTGGCATTCTGTCCTGATTACTTTCACCTTCTTTTTCATCAGGTCTATATTGTGTGTGATAGATAGTTTTATAAGAAAAGAAGGTGTTTGATAATATGGCCAAGAATGAAGATTATAAATTGAGGGGGAAAAGTTCCTTTGGAACAAAGATAGGACATTTTTTTCTTTCTTCCAAAAATAACTTCTGCTCTCTTTCTTTTTAAAAATCCAAGACTCTGACGCTTTCTAAACTATTAATGTCAGGTCTAGAAATGTGATGCACTCCATCATTTTCCCCACTGCAGGCTGGAAGCAAAGGGTAATGTCTACAGAAAGCTATAAAATCCTGGAAATGAGGATTCAGCACCAAATTACCATCTTGCCCTTAAATATCATGCTGCTTCTATTATTCTAAAGCAGGTGAATATTGGATACACATGCAGGCTCAAAGCCATTATCCTAGCCCACACTGTAAGTGCATGGATTTCATTTGCAAAAAGTTGCCGTGTCCCATCATGCTTGGAAACCTAGAACATGCTCTGCATTCACTCAGTGGCAGTTGCCTTTACATTTGAACCGCATGCAGTACACTGAGGAGATGGGTCCTGGGCACACTCTTACACATATGAATAAATAATGTTAAAGCTAATAAGATCTCTGAGAGAAAATGATGATTGTCTTTAATCACTAACCTTAAGCAGCAGTGAACCATATTATCAAACACCTTCATTTCTTATAAAACTATCTATCACACACAATATAGACCTGATGAAAAAGAAGGTGGAAGTAATCAGGACAGAATGCCAATTACCTCATTACTTGTCATAGCATATTGTAACTGGAAATTGCTTCTTTCAGGTTCTGTTTGCTCAGGCAATTACAATAAACTCTCTGCTTGACATGTTGTTTGCACAGATGTAGTGCATTAATAAACATGAGGGCTAATCTGAATTATTGAACCAGCCACAATAATTCCAACAAAGGATTTATAATAAGTCCAAGAAAGTGGAGGTATCACTGGAATTCCCTGTAAGCAACACTGACATACTTTATCACATGTAAAATCCTCAAATTTAATGTACAGTACTGGAATATGTCCCATAGGTATTTTATATTTTCTAAGTCCTAAGCAACTGCCATTATGAAGGAGCATCAAGACTGCCAAGGTAAGCGGCAGTATCCCAGACTTGGAGGGAATTACTTTATCTGTTGTATAGCGTGCACATCTTGAGCCCTTTTAACCCGATTTTTCTAAATCTAATTTTAAAAGAAAAATGTGCTGTGGTAGTAGTAAAAACATTAGATGTCTCAGAGTATCATGGAAAATGTTCAGTTGTCCAAGGAATGGAATGGAGGACAGTGGACCTTCTCTCCTGCTCATAATACTAGAAGGGCATTCTGCAAACATAGGAAACCTTGTTGAGAACAGTTAGGTATCATGGCCAAAATGCTGAGTAATCTTTCAGAACAAAGCTCAGGTAAAGTTTGCTTCATCTAAGTTGAGTTCACCTGAGTTCACTTTTCTCCATACAAGTTTCTTATTCAAAGAAATGATTTTAATGTCAAAAATATATTCACTTGAAAAATAATGTGCCTCATCAATTTCTGCCATCAGAGTCTGGCTTTTAAACTAACTTTGCTTTTTGCCATGTGAGTAATGAATAGAATTAGAAATAGAAATGTCTTCAGGAGAGAATCCAGTGCATTGCACATAATGATTTCATGGGGGTTCTTAATGCTATCCACTGTGATTGAGAGCACAGCCTTTGCTGTTTAGGGCAGGACAGAGTTGGCAAGCTGTCTCCAGATCATCTCCCTGGAGTTTTAGAAGGGATGAGGTCCTGTCTGCCAATAACCACAGCAATTCTAAATTCTTAACCGAAGTCATACTCACAGAGGAGCGTCCGATCATGTTTCTTCATTTCCCCCCTTATTAGGCAAAACTTCTGACTTACTTGTTTCTCAGTTTCCTCTTGTGCTAAGTCTCATTTGGATGCCATGTGATTCATTGCATTCTAATACTGATGCAGCAGGCTGCTTGTAAATCTAAATTATAGTACCAGCACATAGTCACTCAACTGCAATATACCTATTTACAAAAGGAAACAAGGGTGCCACCCCAGACTCCCTCTTCTAGTGAAGAACAGGTATTTTTCCAACTCTAAACATTGCTCAGATGTATAATAGTCAATACCACTTGAGATTATCAATTCATCTCATAAAATTATGTGGGAAGAGTTTTTGTATCTTTTCCTTGAAATTTACTTTTTTTTGAAAATTTGAAGTTTTGAAATTTCTCAAACTTGGGAATTAAAATGTAAAAGAAGTGTGTGGTTCTTGTCCTTAAAGTTGGCTTTTTAGGCTTTGATTGATAATTAAATGTAAATTAAAGTTTCGCATGTAAGACTTCTGTTAATTCAAATCCACAGATTCATATAAAAAGTAAGAAACTATCACTTTTTCCCCTTCAATTCCAAATCCATTTCTGGCCTGTCTATCTCTCTCCTCACACCCACTCTCAGCATCTTGACCCACTCTACCCCACCCCCAGCTTCATTTTCTGGGACAGAAAGTACCCTATATATGGCTTAAAAAGAAAATGTGAATCAAGATATCTCAAACACTAATGGGATATATTAAAGCAATTCAATTATTTTAATCTCTTCCATATATCATGAAATTATGTAGAACAATTTCATTGAAGTGTTACGATCACTGTTGAGACTGCAACTGTGAATTGTTACACCAGCAAATATTGAAGAACATGAGTGCTGGTGAAGTTCTATTGCAGTGTATGCAAGTGAGGACCAGAATGACACCAGCAGGGAAATTTCCATCATAATCAACTTATTCATTCTGTAATAACCTCCTTAGGAATCATGCTTCAGGATTATAATGTTCTATGATTAGTTTCAGTCCAAAGTTAATGTTGTCCTTTGAGTTAGTGTTTGCTTTACTCAAGTTATAACACTCTCACATAGAGCAGGAATACTTTTAATTATAAAATAATTATAGAAATAAATTGAATAAAATAAATGAACAATAGGTTAAAGGAAGATGAATTAGACCATTTACATACTACATAGAGTAAGACTTCCTTGAAAGACAAAATACATATGAAAGTTAAAAGTAAGGAAAGCCAGGTTCCATAAAACAAAAATTACTTTTTAGTTAATTTTAACCATACAATTTCTCATTCCATAAAGAAGACTTTTCTATATTACCTTTAACTTATTGGAAAACATGGGTATGTAGTTATATATACTTTCATACATGGTGGGAATGGCTAGGGTCCCCTGATTATTTGTCAATGATTGTATTTTACTCAAGTTGATATTGAAAAGCAAAAGTATAAACTATATGGTTTTTAATGTTATAATATCAGCAACACAATTTAAGTTATAGAAAAGTAAAGCTCAGAAAAGTCTCAGTTTTTACTCCAATATTAATTAATGCAATTTGAGCATATGTATAATTAGAGAGTGTTAATAAGATGATTGATATAAATAACAAAATTTCATACAATATGTACAGTTTTGAAGATGAAGGCATTAATCTCTCATCTTTATATCAGTAACAATATTTATCCATATCTGGATTAAAATTATATAATTACAATGATCTAATTATTAATCAATATTTTAATGCTTTGTGATATATAAAAACATAAGCATAAATTAGCAGTAATAAAGATATAGCCATATAATTTATAAAAGTGACTGAAATCCATGGGAACCAAGTTACAAAATAAAATACAAAACACATTCCCATCCATTCTACTTTAATTTTAATCCCAATGATAATAATGGAATAGGAGAGGATTCATTCCTTTCCTACAAAATAAATCAAATAGTGGTTTGGTCTGAATCATTTACTTTGTACTTAATCATTATTAAAACCTTAAGACATTTGTGTGTGAAACTTTCAGAGACACCAGTGTTAGCAAATTCATATTATGGCACACATGAGTGCATACAATATAATGGTTGTATATAATATTTTGTATAAAATATTAGGTATACACACATATTAATACATGTGTTCTCATAACATGTTACTCAACTAAGTAATAGTGCTTCCTTCCCTTTAAATTCTAGCTTAATTAAGGTAATTTAAAAAATAATAAACATGAATTTTATAGCAGGTGTTGTTTTTATTGAAAGAATATTTTAGAAATTAAATTTTATTATCTTAGGTCAGTTATCTATTAAAACAGTCAAAATCTGAAAATGTAGTCCAAAAAATGAGGTGATCAAAGCTGGTCAAATATTTATAAAACTAGATGGTGTACAGTGAGCTGGGAACAGAAATGAATCACACATAAGAACTTAAGAGCAATAGATGACTCTGGATGATACCCAGGACAGCACCACAGTCTACAAGTTATTTTTATTTCCACTAATTTTTAATACTTTTCCTAATTATAAACTAATGATCTATCCAATTAAAATGTAAAATTGACATTTGTGTTAGCCTAGTTCCTTTCTCAACTCCTTCCACTCTGGATTCAATTAACCCCAACATATACACTTACAACACTTACAAAATCACAATGGAGCATTGTATGAAAAGGCATGGAAAAGGAAGTATAAATTATGTTTCTAAAATTTAAAGAATATATTAATTAAATTTCAAAGTCATAGGCATTTGAGAAAATTACATACTTTAGAGAGTTACAAAATCTTTCCTAGAATTCTTTTCATAGTACTGTTTTGAAATTTCACTTTATATCGCTATCTGATATCATGGGGAACTATGAAAGAATTAAAAGCTACTGATAGCAGTTTATCAAAGGTTTTTTCTAAGATACGATTTTAAATACATTTTTCTTCTCAGGAAAAAGAGAACTTCAGATTTCAAAGTAAACAATGATTAGAAAAGCTACTAAGGATAGTACCAGTCTAGTCCTTGAATTTCTGATTCCACATTGAGCAATGACGAATTATGTGCATGAACTTTCCCTCCCAGTTGCCTATGCACATTCAAGGACCAGAAAACTCTCCAATCCTTATAAACTTCACTAACAATACTTGTTTGTTACACATTTGTGAACATCCCATCAATTCTTCCCAAACAATTATGTTATGAGTGTTATTTACTTTTATATTCTGCATTTAAAAGAGTATTGATGTGCCATTCTACGGCAAAAAATTCTGAGTTCAAAACACGACCTCAACAAGTCATCAGGCCTTTATACCTCAACATGAATCTACACCTTTCCTAGGAGAGATTAGCAAATGAAATATGAAGACAATGTTTTTGTTGTTTTCTGAGTCTACCAACAAGATAATGCTGAATGTTGTACTTGGACTCTTCACCTCCAAAAGTGGATGAAGTTGGTCACATGGGTGCCATTCTTCTTTGGGATGCTGTACTTACAGTACTCAGTTCTACATCAATTTTCACAGGATATATCCTCACAGGAAAGCAAAGCAACTAGTTACAAAATAGAATCTCACAGCTTTTATTTATCTTTAGGACTTAAAACAAAAACAAAAACAAACCACAACAACCTTCTTTTTCCCTAATACAGAAAAGCTCCAAGCAGCCTTTGAAATGCATATCATAGACTCTGTTTCTATTTTTTTGTTGTTGTCGTTCATCTAAAAGAATAGGTGTGTGGAGCTCCTATAAAGGTGAAAAGTCTTGAATATGAGAGTTTCTTCATCTAAGAACTCATTTACTCCTATGTGAGAAGGTAGGAAACACAAAGAGAGCAGGAGAAATCAATGAGGTTTTGCATTCCTGGAGATGGTAAAAGATGACTAAATCAGGATGTGTGTTGATAGATACCTGCTGAGAAAACCAAGGCTGGAGCTCAGTGAGGGACAGTGTGAGGGCTGTCAAGGCCACGCAGGGAGCAGCGCTCAAGTATTGACTGGGAGCTTTTAGAAAGTGTTTTAGAGAAAGTTGTTTTGCCTTTACTGCAGCAAGACACTCAATACTAGAGAATCTGGAAGGCTGAAACTGGAGAACTTGCTGTGGGGAGAAAAGTAAAAAGATCCAACACTTTATTAGACCCTCTTTCAAGGATACAATTCTGGGAAAGGCAATTACCGGGTGTCCTAAAAGTCCAGCCATCCACCCTGAGACAGCTGAGCAACTCTCACCAGAAAAATTCAACATGTCTGATGTTGAGCTGTTTGGGGAGGGCGTTCTAAAGTAAAATGCTTTAAAACGTCAGTTTATAAGCGTTATTTCAATCACAACAACAACAAAAAAATGTAGCAGAGAAGAATCAGGGAATATTCACTAAATTGGCAGCTCTTCTGATTTTAGACCAAGCTTATTTAGTTCAGGCTTATATTTTTTCCATGATCAAATTATATAACAGAGTTTCATCTTCAAAAACAAATTCAGTAGAAACTATTCAAAAAATTAAATTCTGAACCTAGGAAATTTAGTAAGTTGTGCTTTTTTGAGGAGACAACACCTACCTCTGACAATTTTATCAGTGTAGTCTATATTTAAGTGCAAACCCATGGCTTTTTCCTTTGCTTCCTAAGTGGAGTGGCATCACATTTTTTTTTTCTTTTTTCCCTCCTATACTTTAGCCATTAAAAACAGCAACAAGAGTAATTTATTTGACACAGGATGAATATTTAAACAAAACTTCTCTCAACCAAGAAAACTCAAAACTTCGCCAGCAAAGAAACAGACACTCAAAATACTGCAAGGAAGCAAGCTTACCTTTTACATGTTCTGTTCATCTTAATATTTCACGTGCTAAAGTGGCAGTGTCCTGTGAAGCTTCCCCCCTTGGAAGAACTGCATTAACTGATACAGATTCAAAGAAAGCAAATAGGATCTCTACCAACGAAAATGTGGAAAATCCAAGAATTAAAGTGCCGTTATTTTGATTTGAGGAGAGTACAGTCCATTTCTTAGAATATGTGACTCAGTGCATATTTCTTTGTCATTGTTTTGAGGTTCACTTAACCATAAAGAGGAAACATGACAACAAAAGTGGAAGGGAGCTCAGTGAAGCATGGCTGGCTTGACAATAGCTTTCTGCAGGTTAGCCAAATTTAACTGGCAAAAGCTCGCCCAAACTCTTTTGTCTGCTCCATTTGCACCACAATGTCGGTCTCTCTTCGTGTATTTCACAGATCAAGTTTGACCATTTATCCCAGAAGATGGAAAAAAGTCATTTTTGGTTCTATCTATAAAAGTTACTTTATACAGTATTGTGCAATCCTACTACAAAAGATACAAAAGGGGAAAGTGCACTTCACATGGCCACAATTAGGGCTTCTGTTTCCGCTCTCCTGCCCTTGTCAAAGCTTTGATTTCGTTTTCCTCGGTTTTGTCCAAGGGTCATTACAGATGTCTGCAGACGATTAGCATCTCCCCCCCAAGTACTTAGCCAACTGAGTGATTAGCAAATTAAAACTTTGCATTCTTCTCTGTCTACTAAGACGTCTTGGGAAAGATTAACAAATGTGATTAATTGTAGAGACCTGAGGGGAGCATCAGGTGTTTGTCTCCGAATTTCGGTATCTAAATATTAAGTTAGCAATTGAGCACGTCATTATGTCACGTGCTCCAGCATTTAATGAAGCCTTCAGCTCTGAAACTTAGAAACAATTGTACTGTTGATGGGGGACTTCAGGAACATTTTGCATCCATGCCATACCCAAACAGTGCCAACCTAACCATAATAAACCATATTGTGTGTATACCATGCTCATATCTTGAGCATATTTGCAGCCTCCGTTTCTGAAAGGGAAACCCCTACCCTATATAAGAACTCAGTATGTTTTCAAAGCATTCAAGACCTATGCATTAGGGTAAATGCCAACTATAAATGAGGTATTCAAATGATCCAGGGGATATTGTCTCTTTGGTTTCAAGTGGCAATTGAAATATAACTTGGCCCATCTTTGTTTTAACAGAGCAAATGTTTGATTAGGTTAGCAGGTGGAGGAAGGAAAGCCTTTGGCAGAATTACTCCAACCTTATATAGGATTTAGAATCTACAGATGGGTAGGGTGAATGAAGCCCAAATGTCAGACTTACATTCAAAATAGAGATTCTGCAAAAAATTATTTCTAAACTGTACTCTACAAGAGAACATAATTTTTTAAATGTGTTCTGTCTCTTCATTTTCTTCATAATTTGGTGGTGAATCAAACAAGTAGGCAGAAATATCCCACCAAGTGTAGAAATCAGTGGAGGATGAAAATGTAGACAGTCACATTCAGCCACCCATTGAATTAAATTGAAATTAAGAGTCAAAAGCAAACTTTTCTAATTTCAGTCTTACTTCTCAATATATCCATCTACTCAGGCTCAAAACGTTGGCAGCCAAACACCATACTGACCAAACCCTTGTTTCATGATATTGCTTCCTGGACTAGCCTGGCATCCTGATCACAGAGGAGCAAAGTGAGTTACCACAACAACATGACCTGCTCTATCTCTTTACCAGGAAAGTATTCCCCCACTGCTAAAACAAAGGCATCTATTCATAAGTTCTGCAAACGCACGTTTGATGTCTGAGGCCATCTGTGGTTTTCAGTTTTTGAGAAAAAAATCTTTATAATGGCATATCTCAGGCCCATGGCTGATGAGCAAGAGAACATACAAAGATAAGAACATGAATCAATAGTCTCTAGACAATCCCTTTACATCTCATAAACAAGCAATTTCCAAATTAACACATTGACTTATGGATAACTAATACAGCCTGCCAAGGGGAGCTAACCCCAATTACTCAGTACTAGGATATTCTGGGGCCACAAAATAATGCACTAAATCAAGTTTGCTAAATCATCCAGCAACATATGAGTTACAGACCAGGATAGTATGCTAATAAAGAAGAGTTTGTTTTTATGTTATCCCTTTTATTACAAAGTTCAAATTCTAAAGTATCTCATAGGGAAGTTTTAGTTTAGTGATAAGAAAACATCATCAGTGGTGTAATGTGAGAATGTAAACCATAATTGCTAATTGAATGAAGGTAAACATCACCAGATTTTACAAATGCTGACATTTGAAATAGATGCAATTTTCAGGTCTAACCACTCTCCTTTCAGAAAAAGAAAAGAGCTTTCTTACAAAAAAATCTTAGTTTTTTACTCAGTAGTATTAGTATGCTTTGCCATTTGCCATTTTCCATCCCCTGTATAAGAAAATATTCTTACAAAATGAGAAGAAGAGAATGCTTATAAAAATAAAATTAGAGATATACAGACACATCTCTTCAAGTAAATAATTGAATAATCAACTAATAGATAACTTTGCAAAATTCTCCCTCAAGGAGAGTGGGTGTGGGGAACATTGTTATAATTTTCCTCACCTTTTTCCTCCCCATCTTACCAGTGGTAACTATGAGGTTCCATTCTTCACCAGCTCACAAAGTTCTCTTTCTCTCAAGAATTCTCAGCACTTGCTACCTGAATCCCATTATACCACCTTGTTTTACTTCCTTGTACCAATGTATTCTTGATAGAATTTCAGATCATGCTTAGGCATCCTCTATGCTTTCTAGCCTAGTATTAGACACATGGGACCACTGAAAATATACTTGCTCACTTTGTTTTATTTTGCCTTTTTTTTTTTTTTTTTGCAATTTGATCTGGAGCTTTCTATACGTGATGATGATGAAGAGGAAGAAGAGGAAGATATGATGGTTATGGCTAGGTTATGGCCATTTAATTTATCTTCCAAACATTTAATTTTGGGGAGTGAGAAGGATACTCTTAAACAAGCTGGAAAAGAGGTAGAAACCCAGGACTGCCCAAACTTATATCAGTTGAGTCCTCATTGTAAGCTGTTTTACCACTGTCAGCTTATTTATTCTTCATTATAGTCCTATGACACAAGTTCCATTATTCCCATTTAAACAGATGAGTAAATTGAGGTGCATAGAAATTAAAAACTGCACCATAGTTATATAACTCAAAACTAGGAAAAACCAGGATTCAAATACAGATCTGATTCCAGGGCCTACGTTTATAGTTGTTTAAAAAACTTTTAATGTTTTATATAGTATTTCTCTGATAATACACTTAATTTCACTAAAGAAGAAACTAAAGAAGTTTGTAAATCAAAATGAAATTCCAAGAAATCATTGAAGAAAATATAACATTATTGCCTTAGAGTACCGTATAGAAATTTTACATATTTTTTTCCATGCAATGATTAAAGATCAATTTGTATTAACAAATTTGGGGGGGTCTGTTTTAGCAAAATTAAGTGTATTATCAGTAAAATAATATAGAACACAGATGATGTACAGAGATTGTACAGTGAGCTGGTTTTCTTAATGATTTTACTCATAGCTTCCATAGTTTTCCCCATAATAACTCTATAGTTACCCTGTAGTTTAAACACACTTCTATACAAACACACACACACACATACACATGCAAATCATGAATCATAGCAAGTCCAAAGTGATGTCATAAAGAAAAGAGAAACAGGTCTGAAAGACTCTGTTATGGATTAAATATTTGTGTACCCCTTCTTAAATTAATATGTTGAATCCCTAAGTCTCAATGTGATGGTGTTTAGAGGTAATTAAATTTAGACACGGTCATGAGGAAGGGCACCTCAGGGTGGGATTAGTACCCTTACAAGAGGAGGAAGGGACCCCAGAGCATTCTCTGTCTCTACCATATGAGGACACAGTGAGAAAGGGGCCTTCTGCAAGCCAGGAGGGGCCAGGACCTGAATACCCCAGCACTTTGATCTAAATCTTCCCACCTTTCAGAACTGTAAGAAATAATGTCTTTTGTTTAAGCCATCAGTCTAAGGTATTTTGTTATGGCAACCTGAGCATACAAATACAGACACCTTATGATTCTCAAATAAATATTATCCCTCAGATCCCTCGACCATGAGGCCAGGCTTCGTGGATCACAACTTCCTTTGAGCTGAGTTTACTCTCCAATCTTCCAACTTCTTCCAGTGAATAGATTTTTTAGGTGGGGTATGGGGATGGGGAAGACTTTTATTTTATTTATTAATTTTATTAATTATTTTTTCCAGTTTTACTGAGAGATAATTGGTATAGAACATTGTATTAGTTTAAGGTGTACAATGTAATGATTTGATATATGTATATATTGCAAAATGATTACACATTTAGCTAACAAGTTTATCACCTAACAGAGTTACAAATGTTTTTTCTTGTGATGAGAACTTTTAAGATCTAATCTCTTAGCAATTGTTAAATATATAATACAGTATTGTTAATTATAGTCACCATGATGTTCATTACATCATCAGAACTTATTTATGTTATAATGGGATATTTGCACCTTTTGACAACCTTCACCCATCCCCCCATCATGCCTTTGACAACCACCAACCTGTTCTCTGTTTCTATGAGCTTGTTTTTCTAGATTCCATATGTGAGATAATACAGTATTTGCCATTCTGTGTCTGATTTATTTCACTTAGCGTAATGCCTTCAGGTTTCATCCATGTTGTCCTAAATGGCACAATTTCCTTCCTTCTTTATTCCTGAATACTAATTTGGGCTTGGGTTTTTTTTTTCTTCCTGCTACCTTGAGTTGTAAACTTAGGTTGTTTATTTGAATTCTTTCTTTTTTCTTGATATATGTATTTGTCATTATAAATTTTCCTCTTAGAACTGCTTTTGCTGCTTCCCATAAGGATGCATAGTCTGGTGCTGTTGGATGGAACATTCTTTATATGTCTGTTAGGTCCATTTGTTATATAGTGTTGTTCAAATCTGCTGTTTCCTTATTAATTCTCTGTCTGCACGATCTAGCCATTGTTGAGAGTGAGGCTTACATTCCCCATCTTTTATTGTATTGTTACTTACTTCTCCTTTAATTTTGTTAGTATTTGCTCTCTATATTTTGGTGTCCAATGTTGGGTGCATGGATATTTACATTTTTTATACTTTGATTAACTGACTCCTTTATCATTAAATAATGATCCTTCTTTGTATTTTTTGATCATATGTAGCTTAAAATCTATTTTGTCTGCTGTTAATATAGCTTTCCTTGTTTTCTTTTGGTTACCAATTACTTGAAAACCTTTTTCTGTCTCTTCACTCTCAGTCTATGTGTGATGTGTGTCCTTAAAGCTAAAATGAGTCTCTTGGTTCATAGCCTTTTCCTCCATCTTCTAAACCAGCATTGTAGCATTTACAAATCTCTCTGTTTCTATTGTCATGGAACATTTGTCTCCTTTGACCTTCTTTTCTCCCTCTTGTAAGGACACCTGTGATTACAGCAGTCCACACAGGTAATCCAGGATAATCTGCCGATCTAAAGATCCTTAAATTAATCATATATGATTAATCATATATGGGGTCAAAATTCCCTTTTGCCATAAAAGGTAAAAAATTCACAAATTCTGGGTACTTAGATCTGTATATCTTTGGAGGCTTTTATTCAGCCTACCACAGGACACAAATACATAGTAAGTTGTTTGGAACTAACTGCTTAAAAAATGGAACAGTTAGGTATTTATTTTGGCCTAGGGTTTATTCAGAAAACACTACTGAGACCCTAAAGCTACTGAAAACTGAACATTTCATAACCTTTGACCTAGGAAGTAATGTAGTTACTTAGAGACCCAAAGACTGCCAAACACTGAGTCCCAAAGAATTCCAACATTTAGATTTTGGAAAGATAGAAATGATTCAGCAAAGGAGAGCAAGAAAGAACAGCTTAGGGTGTAGGAGAAAAACCAGGGAAGTGTGGGATCTAAGAAGGCAAGGGAAAAAGTATTTCAAGATGAATGAAACAGTTAAATGTACTTAATACCACTTATAGTGTGAGATAAAGGGTGAGATCTGATATTTGTATTTAGACACAACTGGGACCCCTAATACAAATATAAATACATTTTAGTAATTAACTGCCCTATTACTGTGTAGTAAACAATCATCTTAAACTAGCCTTCAAGAAAATAATTGTGACCTCAAATAGTATATTTACAGAAAAAATTTTATCTATCTATTTTACCTGAAATTCAAACTTGAGTGAGCATTCTGTATTCATTTGATAAATCTGACAATCCTATTCTAGAGGCTATTAGACTATTGACCTCCTAGATAGATCAGTTTTTAGTGCATTACCAAAATGGTCAAGAGGTCAGCACTCACTACTCATCTTTTCAGAAAGTCAGGAAGGCGGCCAAATGTAATGCTAGCTGTTCATCAAGAAATTTTCCTGAGGTTCCAGCCTGTACCACTGTCATAGAATCAGAGGTAAGCAGCTACAGAAAAATCATTACTAATAAATTGCTCTGGAAATACTTGTAGTTCAGGTTTGGACATTACAGAAGGATATTTCACCAACAACCTGGATTACACGTGCAGGAGCTTTTGTTGTCTATTTAGTTGCTTTTTAACTGGTCTCAAGTTAGTCTGGACAATACTGTCAGTATTGGCAAAGGAGCACAGTCAGCCTATAATTGATTTAACTAATAATTCATGTATTCATTCATTCAACAAACACATAGCTCCTATCAACTCAGGCAACATGCTGGGGACTTAACTGCAGGGCAAAAGAGCCCAGGACTGGTTATATTCTGCCTGATGGGTTTATGAGGGGCAGAACAAGAAGCAGAAAGAGTAGATCACAAACAAAGCATGTGTGATATAGCAAAATTAGGTAATCTCATTTATGCAGTTTCAAACCCTACCCATTTTTAAATGGGATTTTTTCAATTGAATTACATTTACTTATAAAAATATATATCCACATTATGCTATCAGGAGCTTCATCAGAAAGGTTTGAAGTGGCTTTCCCTTTAATTACCTCTACCAGTTTCTAGTAGAATATCAAATGAGCAGAGTAAAAAATCCATTGCACACCACCCACTCCACTGACCTCAATAGATTGTTTATTTCAATGTCAGATTGAACAATTGAAATGTCTGCATTATTGAGCAATGGTCAGGTAAAATTCAAATGAAATCCATCTTCTTTTTCAAACAGACATTTGTTGCATTTGCTGTCATTTTAATTCCTGATATTTTAGGGAGCAGATAGATATTCAGTAACAGTTATAAACACTAATTTTCCCCTAATTCAATTGAATGGATTGTCTTTTTTTAGTATATGCTACAGTTAGTTCTATTTTTCATAAAGACAGAAGCACTGTGTTATATTCCCTATCACTGTCTGTATCTTCAGAGGATGTATTGTCTTTACACTTTGCAGCTTGAACTGGGCGTAATGAAAGGAAAATGATTTGTTCTGAAACTTGGTGAATAAACTCACTGTGATGTCCACAGTGTAAAACTAAATCGTTATTATGGGCTAATTCAACTTTATTTTTATCATTACTATCAGCCTATTGAGTAAACCCTACACTTATTTTTAAAGTATTAATTTACAAGGTCCCCAGGAACAACTTCTAACAGTAGAAAACTGTAGAGAATTCAAACAAAGAGATGTTAACCCAAGTAACATTTTTTAAAAAAGTAAGACAGCACCATAGTAAACCCAATGACAAGAGGCTCAAAGGAAAGATGTTCCAGTTTTATGCAGCATAGTTCCTTCATAAATCAGAAGAAAACTTTGCCAATTGCTTTCCCGTAACCCTTTCCTCATTTAAGAATTCATTAAGTTTCCATTTGTCTTCTCCCAAACTCTCTTGTACTGCGCTTGGCCAATAACCACTCATCAAGAATTGGTTTGCTTTGAGCCTGTGAAACAGGACATTCCCCTGGCCCCCTGCCCAAGTGGAATCAGATGCATTTCACCTAAGAATTTGGAAGAATTTCATGTCTGTTTCAAAATAATCTTTCCCAGGGCAGTTTTTGGGAGACATTCACTTATTTATATTTATCTTTCCTTGCTCTCTCTGGTCCTGGTGAACAGTGCTCATGGGATAGGGTTGTTAAATAAAATACAAGACATTCAGTTTAATTAGA